>NC_133657.1:109315591-109630783 GCF_009905375.1 Apium graveolens
TGAAATATTTTCCTAAATCGATAACCTTGATCTCGTAAAATAAAGAGTATAGCTATTTTCGAAAACGAAGCTGAACCGATTTTTGAGAACGTGAACCCTAAGTGATACGTTATTATATATGAAGTATATTACGGTCGGGTTTGAATATCGTTGGGTAAGAATTAGTATCAAGGATATGTCAAGCATACCTGACGTCTAACATAGGGTATTTCGAGCCGTAGGTTATAGTCGGGAAACCTGAAAGTGGACGATGGACTAAATATAACCTAGTGATCAGGTCGACGAGCTCAGTAGAGTTTCAACAGGAGACCTGAGTGTCAGGTCGAATCCAGAGTGATATAGTGGTGTGGACGTAAGGCCTAAGCGGCAGAGTTGGTCCAGAATTGATCAATAATGGTTATAAAGCCTTGTAAGGCAAGTATTTCTGAACTTTGCTTCAAGATATATGTTGCCAATGTTTTCGAACTGTTTCATAACATATCGCTATTATTCAAACTCCTGTTTTATATTGCAAGTGCTTTAAACTATTAAACCTTGAACCCTGATTTTCTTGATCTTGAGCCATAAGCCTTATTCCTTATAAACCATCCTTTGTTGATCCTCAAGATACCAAATCACACAAATACGATACTACTTCCTACATGTATAACTACCAACACCCACTGGAAGAAAATTTGTGTCGAAAAATACATGAATTTTTATATTCCAAACATTTTAATAACATCAAGAACCATACCCTGAAACATCATTACTGGTCTGATACCTGACCCTTATACAAACTAAAAAGCCGTTTCTTTACATACCCTGATATACCCTTGTGATATCCATGAGTTTCCTTATGTTTTATTCAAATATTTAATCTTCATTGAGTATGATCTTGCGTTATCGAATTACATGTTTATCGTATTGAACGCTTTAGAATTGGATAGTTTTATATATGTGGACCAGATTCGTGGTCAGACCATACCATGGTCAAGTTCCAATATGTGCCTTGGATCCAGTAATTAGAGCAGTGCTGTGTGCTTGCTGCGGGGTTAGTGCGTGACTGATCAGCAACCTAACCTTGGTTTTTAAAACTTAAAAGGAATACCCAATTCTAATGATTAGTTAAAAAGAAACTTGAATCATCTGAATCATTTCACTTGATCATTGTTTAACCTCAGTTATCGTTATTATGACTTGCTGAGCTAGTTGCTCACCCTTGCGATTCTTTTATATATTTTACAGTTGAAAAGAATGTGGACGATAGTGAAGTTCCTCAGTCCAAAGTACGGGCTAAGGTTCCAGTGAGTGAATTAAGCCAGCAGAAGCTTCATGCGGTATAGAGATAGTCAGATTGTAAGAATGATTTTATTATCAATTGTAAGTTAATTTAGTTGGGATTTGGTACGTTGTAATAAAAGTTAAGGTTGTGGCTTGTTTTCATACTTTAACCTGTTGCGATCGTGGTTCTGTGAAGCAAGGTCATTATAATAATATCTCTTTTACAAAATTTATATTGCGTATGTGTTTGTGGACCTCAAACTTCTAACCCGATTTTGGAGGGAGCCACAGGTTGGTATCAGAGCTACAGGTTATAAGTCACTGAAACAAGCCTAGATTGTCGAAATGGGTAGAGGGTTATAGGAGTAGGAAAATAAAGATAAGACGTTGTGAGGTTGAGTGCGATGATATAGTAAGTCTTGGCACGGTTTGTTGCGATTCGGGATTCTCATCTTGTGACGTGAATTCCGACAACGGCAATGGCAGATTTAATTTCCCGGCGTCATTTGATCGTTTGGAGCTTTCGTTCGAGGATCGTCTCTTCTCTCAGATTGGATCTGCACCTTGTTCCTCCATCAGTATTAATGACGTTACCTTCCGTTATGACAGTTGCACCTCTTCAAGCTATTCTACGCTATTCTTCTACCTTTTAATACGAGACTACCTATTGAGAACCTCTCTCTGTTTAATTTTTATTTTATTGGACATTTGGGTGTGAGTATCTCTTTTAGTTTCCCTACATCATGTTCTATACCCCCAGTTTAGAATTTGTCCTATGAAGCGATTGTACCTACGAGGATGGATTCGAGAGCTACAGTAAATGGTGAGCGCTTGAGTTATAAATAGAGGTGAGACGAATTTAGAAATGGGATTTAAGTATTTCAGAGGGAGCTGTTATCAAGATTAAAAGAAGCTCTTTGACTAAGCCACCCGTGAATAAGTATGGGATGAACTAGATGAATTTTGAAGAAAAAAAAAGTATAACTGGGATTTGTAAAATTAAATGATGATGATATTAAAATGCGATATGTAAAGTAGTAATGTGATGATACGAGTAACTTGTTCTATGAATAGACTTATTGACTATTGGATAGCCTGTTCTACTTGACTACTGTAACGATAATGTATGGGAGCCTGATGTGAAGCTACGAATAAGATAATGTGCGACAACAATGAAGTTTCGTTGGTTAAGGAAGGTAAGTGGACCTATAAAGGTTTAAAAATTGGTACCTTGTTATAGGTCGGAAGGACACAACCAACTCATATAGTAAGGACAACCAGATTTGTGATTTTCAAAATTTTTACAAGTTTCAAAGAAGATTTTCCTTACAAAATTTCCAAAAGCCTTTTTGAATAAAATAAGTTTTAAACCTTGGTTGTCAAGTTACTACTTGAGTTTCTTGTTTGTTAGAAAGGCCCTGATTACCTGGAAAAAATGCTGTTTCAGACTTAGTATTGTTAATTCAAAGACAAAGTGATCCGCGATTAGGAAGAAGTTGGTTTCTCAACAGAAAGCTACAATATTGTTTGATAAGATTAACAACAGAATCAGTGTACGAAGCAATTACTCATCCAATTACAGGATTATCCAAGTTCAAGGTTCATTGATCTAACAAAGTCTGAGTATGCTAAGAGATTGAGAAGATTTCCAGATTTCCTAAAAAGAAGAATATTATAACACAAGGATTGCTATGTTGATGCTTCGGGGTTATTCTAAATTGAAAAAGGAAACTCGAGGTTGTCTGGTAGGGACTCATTATGATCGAGTTGTTAAAGTATTACATGTAGAGGTGTGATGTTAAAGACGCAAGATGTGATAAGTAAGATCTACCATAATGCTTAATTTGTGAAGGCATTTCAACGTACTTTCTAAAGTTATTATATGAAACAAGGAATATGATCGAACACGCTCGAAAGATGAATATAAGTGAAATGTGGATAGTGACCAATGGTATCGTTCTTGTCTTCAATATTACAGCGTATATCCCTTTTTGATTCCTAAATAAGTATGAACTTCTTTTCTTAAATAAACTCCTTGCTATGATATCGAAAAGGAGGATATGCATTCCTTCAAATTTAATTATTTCCCTCAATTTTTGCTTTCTGATTGGGACAAACAGTGTTATGGTGAGACACTTTGTCAGAGTGACGAGAGTCGGGTGGGACGCCACCTAATCATATGTTGTATGCCATATGGTACGAGAGACTGGCCATCTTAAGTACCAATGTGGTTGTCTCACTCTATCCAAATCCTTATTCTTCTTTTTTTCAACTAAATTTCATTGGACTTTGAATCCTTCTAATCATTTTGTTGTACTGTTTCTATGCAAGAGGTTTTCAAATAGAAATCAATGTATCCTGAATTAAGCGGATGAAGTTCCATCTACGTCTTATGCATGGGAAGGTAATAAGGGCACCTGACGAGGATTGCAAATCACTAGTCCCAGTGAAGAATCTATTAAGAATCAAGGGAATCTACTCCAATAAGGAATACGTTTTCGAGAACGAGACTATCGATTTACCTGTGAAATATGTTATTCAGAATACGACGTGATGATATGGATGATCAATGAATACCTTAAGCGTTTAAAGTATTAAAAGATGTGAGAGAAACTTAATTGTTATCTCTCAAGGTTTGTTGATAAGATGAATTACCCTGTTGAGTTGATAAGATTGTGACTGAAGGACTAGTAAGTCAAGAACGTGTAGTTGTTAATAAGTACCAATGGTGAAATTGAAATTCCTGGCAATAATTGTGTAAATTGATATCCTGGAAAATAAGAGGATTTGATATTATTCTAAGGAATGGATTAACTACTAAAGCGTGATGTCCAGACAGACCGTCGTGACGAAAAGATAACTCTAAGGATGCCAATGAGAAGGTGAGGAGATTCAGAAGATAAAAGAAGGTAACGAATTTGTTAATAATGATTACGGTAATGAAGATATGAGCATTAGTGATTACGGGATACATAAAAGTCAGAAGCAAACAAAATTTGAAGATTTAATAGCAATTAAGGAATTTCAAGATATGTTTTAGATGAGTTGTCAACATTTCTTCCCGATAGAAAAAGGAAGCTCGTGATTAATGTTAGGGCGAAATCACGCACTAATATTCGCGCAAGTATACGCGTTCGCAAGTAATATAGAATACTTTCTAGTTCGTTCCCTCAGAGACTCAGACTAAGTTATTGTCTAATTTAACTCACTCACCAATGTATGATTACTTCTCAATGTTAAGATAATAACACTTAAAATTGTTGATTAAATATTAACTATAATTAACTACTTAATTAACCACTTAACTAACACTGCAATTTATCAATAATAAAACACTCATGAGATCACAACTTCATTATTACTTCCTTCTATAGCCATAGTTATTACCTTTAGCATGTGACAGTGATGATATTAATCGAATAACACAAAACTGATAAAGCCAACTTTCATTGTACTAATACCATTCTACCAAACATCCACAATTAAGATAGAAATTGAATAGTCATCAATTATGTTGAGTTCCTATATGTCTACAGAAATTGACAACACAACGATTTAAGCACAAGTTACTCCTTTTGATTACATAGGACAAATAAAACTGTTAGAGTTACCCACTAATCATGCACAACGTACATGAACCTATGCTAGCATGGCAAGTTCTAAACCTCAAGATCCACTGTCGCTTCACAAGAGATTAACACCCTATCTTATATGTTCGCGACGCACATAAGACGAATACGCACAACCAATACTAGATATCATGCAATCATCACACACTAAAGTATTGAACAATTAACTAAAGAATTCCATAATAAATCCATTGCAACCCCATGATCACGATTAGCCCATAATAGAACTTATCGCCATCATGGGTTCATATGAAATCATGATAAACGAACACAAGAAAATAACAACTAAACTAATTATATTAAAACAGAGTACGTCACAAGAGTAAATAAGTCAAAGCAAGAAAACTAGCATCCAACGTTACAACGAAACAAGAATCACAAGAATATATGCTTCCTCTTCGTTGCTGTGTGCTAAATCGGTCTTCTTCCTTATCTCCTTCGCTTCTTGCAAAACACAATCTAAAACATAATCCCCTCTTAATACCCTGTGAAAAACGTCTCAAATCTACTTATATAATAGTCCCATAAAACTCAGATTACATAGAAGTTGGAAGCCAAACAGAAGTAGAAGTCTAAAATAATATATTATTTTCCCCGACCCTGCGCGGCCGCTCAGCATTTCTGCGCGGGCGCGCAAGGCTGCTGCGCGGCCGCTCAGCATAGCTGCGCGGGCGCGCAGGACCCTACTGGAAAATTTCCAGGTTTGCTCCGTTTCTTCGCCGTAATCTGCCCGTTCTTTTCCTCTCGCAATGGTGAACACATGCCAAGGCTTATTCTTGATGATTCCTCCTCCGAAATGCAACTAATACCCTGAAATGCATAAACACTAGAAAAACGCATCAAATACACAAAATACTTGATTTCAAGACACCAATTTAAGCCATTTTAAGACGTTCTAAGTGATATAAAATGTCACTTATCACACCCCCAAACTTAAATCGATGCTTGTCCTCAAGCGTCACAGACTCAAAACAAATAAAAATATGCATGAATGCAATCTATATGAAAATGCAACGATCCCCCTTACTACAATTAACCAATCAAATTGTCACGTCTCAACGAATGCAGTTAGACACTAAAGATCAAGAAACTCATGCAAACGGACATACCGCCAGAAACGTGGTGTGTGCAAATGCTTAACAGATATGCTTCGGAACTAGACCAATTACTATGACTAGACTTTCCTCAAGGCAATCCTACGATTATACAAAGAATAAAAATTCTAGGCACAAAGTGATATACAACACTACAAGAACTTTAGAGCTTACTACGAAATCGTGCTTTTATTTACAACGCAAATGCTTATTTGACCGTGCAGTGAGTGAGGTCCACAAAAGACTTATACAATGGTATCCATGTAACGAGCGTTAGGTTAGCGGATCCCAGACTCTAAAAGCCTTAGGTCACTAGGCACAAAGTCCCCTAAGAACTTAATAACTCGAATACCAAAGAGCCCACTCTTGATCAATTACGCAATTTTTTTTTTTTTTTAATTCTGAGCAAGTGCGTTTCGCTCCATCTTGCTCAACCCTAGACTACTCGCATAACATGCGAGCCGGCTACTAGCCATTTGACGCCTAGCCACAACTAGCAACAAATTCCATTTTTACTCCATTTTTTTTTCTTTTTTCATGCCTTTACCACTAAGAACCTATTATCAAATTCTAAGCATAATAAATAGATTATCCTCGAAAATAATCAGATCATAATAACAATTTAGTCCTTCAGCATTCTCTAAGACTTAGTGACAATACAAGTGCTTCTAGCATGCATATCAACCTACACAACTTAATATCACTTTAATGCTATCACTACACTCGCATCAATATCACAATTCAGTCGATAAATCATTGCAAAAGGGATCATGGTATATGCATGAGCTATATGATATGACAACAAATAAAGCTATAAAAAAAACTATATGGCAAAAATTATGCAACTATATGAACTAACTATCATGAATATACAACTATATGACACACACAAAATATTCCTTAACTACCACCCCCAAACTTAAAATCTTCACTGTCCCCAGTGAAGGTAGTAGAAAGGAACACAGGGTATACCTACTCGGAGTCATCATCATCATCACCCTCAGTGGGTGGAGTATCAGGCGGCGGGTATGCAGAGTCCTCACCAAAAACTGGCCACTGGATATCAGCTCCAAGGCCTCGAAAAGCAGTCCCTAACGCAAGGGTGAGCTCCTGAGCAAACCTGCTCTGCGTCTCATACATGGCATCCATCCGCCGTGAAAGCCTCCTATACTGGGCATCACCCATCCCAGCACCCTCCTGAACTCTCGAAGAACTAACCTCACCACGCCCTGGCCTGGCCATAGTAGCACCTCGTGCTGGACGCCCTCCTGGAAGACGATAACCCAGCCCATGCTCCTCAGGCTCACCACCGGTCCACTCCTGCATCCCATTCAGAGTGCCAGAATCTATAGGAGCTGCTGGCAACTGCAACTGCTCATGAGCCGGCCAGTTCACTCCTACTGCACGGTATAGCTTTGTAACCGTGGATGCATAAGGGATGTTCATATGCTTTGCTCCCCTCAAAAACTTCAGAATTCCTTGGTAGATAAACTCACCAAGGTCCACATAGTATTCCTCATTCAGAATTCCCCACAACAACTGTGCTCTCTCAACTGTGACCTCGTGTGCATGTGAAGAAGGCAATATATTAGCACATATAAATACGTTCCATGCACGGGCATACCTGTTCATGGCGATCGCCGGAAAGTGACGATACTCATTATTGGCTGGACTGCGGTTCCAAACTGTGCCCGGTCAACAGAGAGTCGCACATATCAAATCCAAGTCAAAATCCTCAGCAGTCTTTTCATTCCAATTCTCCTCCTCGGGCTTCCTCTCCCGCTGTCCAATCACTCGGCGAATCGCCGCAGGATGATAATCAACCGTCAGCCCCCGAACTACAGAAAACCCATTCTTTTCAGCCTTCGCGTTCGCGTAGAACTCGCGAATAACACTCATCGGTACTGCTTCGGGCGACTCACAAAAAGCTATCCACCCATTCTCTGCAATCATGGGCAACAACTCACCATCCCTCCCTGATGGTAAAAACCCCCTCTCCTTCAGAATCGGCTTCCCCAACAGCCTAGTATACTCCTCCTCCGCGGCTCTGTCAGTTAACCGAGGCCTCGCAGCAGTACCCCTTGATGAATCAGCAGTAGGAACTGTGCTGCTGCTGTCAATAGTGTGTGCTCTCTTGGGTGCCATTGATTTGTGAATAAAAGTGTGTAAGAACTGATTTTTGATGTTTATGAGAGGGTTTAAGTGTAGGAAGTTGTGGGAGATATGTAGGATAGGTGTATGTATATATAGGGTGTGGAGTAGGTTAAATTAGATTAGGAGTGGGGTTGAGCGATAAAATCATGGGGTAATGGGAAAAGAATTCGAGGGTTTATGGGCTGTAATGGGTTTTTGTGTTTTTTTTTTTTTTTCTGAACTGTTAAAAAAATTTCTGGAACTCGACCCCTGCGCGGCCGCTCAGCATTTCTGCGCGGGCGCGCAGCAAGCTGCGCGGGCGCGCAGAGGGTCTCTGGAAAAAAAATTTTCAGCCCCTGTTTTCTGATTTTTTTGTGTTTTTGGATAGGTTATTAACTTCTAAGGGTTCCTGTAACAACAATTCATGGGTT
This sequence comes from Apium graveolens, assembly GCF_009905375.1. Classification (NCBI taxonomy): domain Eukaryota; kingdom Viridiplantae; phylum Streptophyta; class Magnoliopsida; order Apiales; family Apiaceae; genus Apium; species Apium graveolens. The sequence goes on from NC_133657.1 coordinate 109,324,142, forward strand.
GCCTCCCACGCAGCGCTTCTTTTTCGTCATTAGCTTGACGTTCCGTTCCTTTTTCACGTAGTCAACAAAATGGCACTAACCACCTCTCGGTTTGCCATGTCCCCATAGTAGTGCTTCAACCGCTGACCGTTAACCTTGAATGCTTGGTCCGAATCATTCTCAAAAATTTCCACCGCTCCATGTGGAAACACAGTTTTGATAATAAAAGGTCCAGACCACCTTGATTTCAACTTCCCAGGAAAAAGTCGGAGCCGAGAGTTGAATAACAGAACTTGTTGCCCTGGCACAAACAACTTAGGATGTAGCTTCCTATCGTGCCACCTTTTCACCTTTTTCTTATACATTTTGTTATTCTCGTACGCTTGAAGTCGAAATTCATCAAGTTCATTAAGCTGAAGCATTCTTTTCTTACCAGCTGCATCTAAATCCAGGTTCAATTTTTTCAATGCCCAGTAGGCCTTATGCTCAAGCTCCGCCGGAAAGTGACATCCCTTACCGTACACCAACTGAAACGGTGACATCCCAAGTGGAGTTTTGTATGCTGTTCTATAAGCCCAAACAGCTTCATCGAGCTTTAAAGACCAATCCTTCCTTGATGGACAAACAACCTTCTCTAGAATGCGCTTTATCTCTCTGTTAGACACTTCCGCTTGACCATTTGTTTGCGGATGATAGGCAGTAGCTACTCGATGATTCACATTATAACGCTGCATCATAGAAGTGAACTTACGGTTGCAAAAATGCGATCCTTCATCACTTATGATTACCCGAGGTGTTCCAAACCTTGTGAAAATTTACTTATGAAGAAAATTTAGCACTGCCTTTGCATCATTTGTTGGTAAAGCTTTAACTTCGACCCATTTTGAGACATAATCGACTGCCAGCAAAATGTACTGATTATTGCAAGACGAGATAAAAGGCCCCATGAAATCGATTCCCCATACATCAAAGACCTCGACTTCAAGCATCACATTTAATGGCATCTCATCCTTCCTTGACAAATTTCCCACTCTTTGGCAACGATCACACCTTAAAACAAACTGATGAGCATCCTTGAACAAGGTGGGCCAGAAAAAACCTGCTTGCAGAATACGAGCTGCCGTTTTCTCACCTCCATAGTGTCCACCATAAACCGTGGAATGGCAGTCTCGTAATATCCCCTCCGTCTCACAGAACGGGATACATCTCCTGATGATCTGGTCAGCTCCCTGTCTAAACAAATATGGTTCATCCCACATATACCACTTCACCTCATGCAGAAACTTCTTCTTTTGCGCGGATGTCAAATTGGGAGGCATTATATTGCTGACAAGATAGTTTACAATATCTGCAAACCATGGTTCTTCCTCCTGAATTGCAAACAACTGCTCATCCGGAAAAGATTCATTGATTAACGTCCTATCTTGTGAAGTAGAATCGGGATTCTCCAACCTAGAGAGATGGTCAGCTACTTGATTCTCGGTACCTTTTCTATCTTTGATCTCTAACTCAAATTCCTGAAGTAAAAGCACCCAACGAATGAGTCTCGGCTTCTAATCCTTCTTAGAAACCAGATAGCGAATAGCTGCATGATCAGTGAATACTGTCACTTTCGTACCAAGCATATAAGATCGAAATTTCTCAAAGCCAAAGACTATAGCCAAAAGCTCCTTCTCAGTAGTGGTGTAGTTCAATTGGGCCCCATTTAAAGTCTTACTCGCATAGTAGACCACATGGAAGAGATTTTTCTTGCGCTGTCCCAGAACTGCACCTACCGCATAGTCACTCGCGTCACACATCATCTCAAACGGTTCTGTCCAATCTGGTGCTGTAATAACTGGTGCCGTGATCAAACTCTCCTTGAGAGTCTCGAATGCTGCCAAACATTCTTCATCAAATTTGAAAGGCACATCTTTCTCAAGTAAATTGCACAACGGCTTAGATATCTTTGAAAAGTCCTTGATGAATCGTCGATAAAAACCCGCATGACCGAGAAAACTACGGATTCCTTTCACTAAATTAGGTGGGGGAAGATTTTCAATGACTCCCACCTTGGCCTTGTCCACCTCCAGATCTTTGCTAGAGACCTTATGCCCAAGGATAATGCCTTCACGCACCATAAAATGACATTTCTCCCAATTAAGCACCAAATTAGTTTCCACGCATCTTTTGAGTACGGCGCGCAGATTATTCAAGCATTCATCATATGAGTGTCCAAAGACGGAGAAGTCATCCATGAACACTTCGACGTTATTTCCAATCATGTCAGAGAATATAGCCATCATACATCTCTGAAAGGTGGCCGGGGCGCCACATAACCCAAACGAAACTCTACGAAAAGCAAATGTGCCAAATGGACAAGTGAAGGTAGTCTTTTCCTGATCCTCTGGTGCAATACAAATCTGATTATACCCAGAATACCCATCCAGAAGACAAAAATACTCATGTCCCGCCAATCTGTCAAGCATTTGATCAATAAAAGGGAGAGGGAAGTGATCCTTTCTTGTGGCTTTGTTCAATTTTCTATAATCCATGCATACTCTCCATCCTGTAACTGTTCGAGTAGGGATGAGCTCATTCTTTTCATTTACGACCACAGTGATACCTCCCTTCTTAGGAACACATTGTACAGGGCTCACCCACGAGCTGTCAGAAATAGGATAAATGATGCCTGCATCTAGCCATTTCAGAATTTCTTTCTTCACCACCTCCTTCATGATTGGGTTCAGTCTTCGCTGCTGTTCCACAGTTGGCTTACTACCTTCTTCTAACAGAATTTTATGCATACAATATGAGGGACTTATCCCCTTGATGTCTGCTATAGTCCATCCTATAGCCGATTTGAATTCTCTCAAAATCCTTAAGAGCTTGTCTTCCTCAATACCTGAAAGGTCAGCTGAAATAATAATAGGTAACGTAGATGAATCACCTAAAAAGGCGTACCTCAAGTGTTCAGGTAATGGCTTGAGCTCTAAGGTAGGCGCTTCTTCTATTGATGGTTTGAGCTTCCCTTCAGCGTTCTTGAGGTTAGAAGTACCAAGAGATTCAAATGGTATATCTAGCTTTCGCTTCCAGGGAGAAGCGTTCAGATATTGTAATTGCTCGTTGCTATCTTCATCATCACTGTCAAATTCCCCCACTAAGGCCTTTTCCAATGCATCAGACATTAGCATGTGATCGAGTTCCGAAGTAACCGCAGAATCAATCACATCCACTTTTAAGCACTCCTCATCTTCTGTAGGGAATTTCATTGCCTTGAATACGTTGAAGGTCACATCCTGTTCTTGAACCCGTATAGTAAGTTCTCCTTTTTGCACATCTATCAAGGTACGGCCAGTTGCCAGGAAAGGCCTCCCCAAGATTATGGGAATCTTTTTATCTTCCTCAAAATCCAGAATAACAAAATCAGCAGGAAAGAAGAGCTTATCCACCTTGACGAGCACATCCTCAACTATGCCCCTTGGGTAAGTAATGGAACGGTCCGCCAATTATAGCGACATGTATGTGGGTTTTGGATCAGGTAGGTCCAGATTTTTAAAGATTGACAACGACATCAGATTAATGCTTGCTCCCAAATCACAAAGGCACTTGTCAAAAGTTAGATTGCCAATGGTGCAAGGAATGGTGAAGCTTCCTGGATCTTTCAGTTTTGGTGGTAACTTTTGTTGCAGAACCGCGCTGCATTCTTCCGTGAGAGCAACGGTTTCAAGGTCATCCAGTTTCACCTTCCTTGAAAGAATAGTCTTCATAAACTTCGCATAACTAGGCATTTGTTCCAGAGCCTCAGCGAAAGGTATATTGATGTGAAGTTTCTTGAACACCTCCAGAAACTTCCCGAACTGTTTATCCAGCTTTTGTTGCTGCAATCTCTTAGGAAAAGGTGGTGGAGGATAGAGCTGTTTCTCCCCTGTATTAGCCTCAGGCAGAGTGTGTTCAACAGTAGTCTTCCTTGGTTCCGCCGCTTTCTCCCTTTGCTTAGATTCTTCATCTCGAACTTCAGCTTCGACTTCTTTTGCCTTTTCAGCATCAGCTACTTTTCCAGACCTTAAGGTGATAGCCTTGACTTGCTCTTTAGCTTCCTTCCTGCCTGGTACTTCCGTGTCACTGGGAAGAGTGCCAGGTTGATGATTGAGCACTGCATTGGCTAATTGACCGATTTGATTTTCCAAGGTCTTGATAGAAACCGCCTGACTCTTGCACAACAGCTTAAGTTCCTCAAAATCAGCACTAGTAGGTGCAGCTGCACTTCCCTGTTGAGGATATGATTGTCTTGTAGCATACTGCTGTGGTTGCTGGAATCCAGGTGGGTTAAACTGTTTACTCACTCCTTGCTGATATGGTGGCTGAATTGCATTCTGATTATTTCCCCAGCTGAAATTTGGATGATTTCTGTTGTTAGGATGATAGGTCGCTGGCACAGGCTGCTGTTGTCGCTGATAATTATTCACAGACTGAACAGATTCGTTGACAAGAGAACACTGATCCGTAGCATGAGAACCTGCACAAAGCTCACAAACCATAGCTATTTGATTAACTCCATACGTAGCCAAATAATCAACCTTCATTGATAGCGCTTGGAGCTGGGCTGCAATAGCGGTGGCTGCATCAACTTCCAGAATACCTGCTACCTTGCCTGATGTCATCCTCTGAGTTGGGTTTTGATGCTCATTTGCAGCCATCGTCTCAATAAGATAGTACGCCTCAGTATAACTTTTAGCCCATAAGGCGCCTCCCGCTGCTGCATCGAGTATGGGCCGAGATTGAGCCCCCAAACCATTATAAAAACCAGTGATTACCATCCAATCCGGCATTCCATGATGTGGACATTTTCTCAACATTTCCTTGTAGCGTTCCCAAGCCTCGCACATAGATTCTGTAGGTTGCTGCGCAAACTGAGTAAGAGCACTCCTCATAGCAGCAGTCTTTGCCATTGGATAAAACTTCACCAGAAACTTTTGCGCAAGATCTTGCCACGTAGTGATTGACCCAGCTGGTTCAGAATGTAACCAGTCTTTAGCCTTATCCCTCAGTGAGAATGGGAAAAGCCTCAACTTGATAGCCTCATCAGTCACGCCATTATACTTAAAAGTACTACAGATCTCGACAAAATTCCTTATGTGCATGTTGGGGTCTTCAGTTGCCGCTCCTCCAAAAGAAACAGAATTCTGCACCATCTGAATAGTGCCCGGCTTGATTTCAAAGGTGTTAGCTTGAATAGCCGGATGAAGGATGCTTGACTGAATGTCATCAATTTTAGGCCGAGAAAAATCCATAAGAGCTGGATCAGCTTGAACAATATGATCTCCCATATTTACTGGTTCTTTCTGCTCAGTTCCTGAATCTGAATCCTCAAAATCTAACTTCTCCGGTGTATCAAGAACTTCGTCTTTCTCCTCAGCTGTATCTAAGGTCCTCTTGCGAGCACGAGAACGAGTTTGCATAAACGCACTAAAGTACCTGAAACACAACCGAAAAGAGTAATTAACTACTACGTCCTAATCACTGAGTCCTAATGACCAATGATGGTAAGTACATAAACTAAACAAATACGCCGAGTCCCCGGCAGCGGCGCCAAAAACTTGTTAGGGCGAAATCACGCACTAATATTCACGCAAGTATACGCGTTCGCAAGTAATATAGAATACTTTCTAGTTCGTTCCCTCAGAGACTCAGACTAAGTTATTGTCTAATTTAACTCACTCACCAATGTATAATTACTTCTCAATGTTAAGATAATAACACTTAAAATTGTTGATTAAATATTAACTATAATTAACTACTAAATTAACCACTTAACTAACACTGCAATTTATCAATAATAAAACACTCATGAGATCACAACTTCATTATTACTTCCTTCTATAGCCATAGTTATTACCTTTAGCATGTGACAGTGATGATATTAATCGAATAACACAAAACTGATAAAAGCCAACTTTCATTGTACTAATACCATTCTACCAAACATCCACAATTAAGATAGAAATTGAATAGTCATCAATTATGTTGAGTTCCTATATGTCTACAGAAATTGACAACACAACGATTTAAGCACAAGTTACTCCTTTTGATTACATAGGGCAAATAAAACTGTTAGAGTTACCCACTAATCATGCACAACGTACATGAACCTATGCTAGCATGGCAAGTTCTAAACCTCAAGATCCACTGTCGCTTCACAAGAGATTAACACCCTATCTTATATGTTCGCGACGCACATAAGACGAATACGCACAACCAATACTAGATATCATGCAATCATCACACACTAAAGTATTAAACAATTAACTAAAGAATTCAATAATAAATCCATTGCAACCCCATGATCACGATTAGCCCATAATAGAACTTATCGCCATCATGGGTTCATATGAAATCATGATAAACGAACACAAGAAAATAACAACTAAACTAATTATATTAAAACAGAGTACGTCACAAGAGTAAATAAGTCAAAGCAAGAAAACTAGCATCCAACGTTACAACGAAACAAGAATCACAAGAATATATGCTTCCTCTTCGTTGCTGTGTGCTAAATCGGTCTTCTTCCTTATCTCCTTCGCTTCTTACAAAACACAATCTAAAACATAATCCCCTCTTAATACCCTGTGAAAAACATCTCAAATCTACTTATATAATAGTCCCATAAAACTCAGATTACATAGAAGTTGGAAGCCAAACAGAAGTAGAAGTCTAAAATAATATATTATTTTCCCCGACCCTGCGCGGCCGCTCAGCATTTCTGCGCGGGCGCGCAGGACCCTACTGGAAAATTTCCAGGTTTGCTCCGTTTCTTCGCCGTAATCTGCCCGTTCTTTTCCTCTCACAATGGTGAACACATGCCAAGGCTTATTCTTGATGATTCCTCCTCCGAAATGCAACTAATACCCTGAAATGCATAAACACTAGAAAAACGCATCAAATACATAAAATACTTGATTTCAAGACACCAATTTAAGCCATTTTAAGACGTTCTAAGTGATATAAAATGCCACTTATCACAAGCCTATCTAATTCAATCACTTGCTTACCATTTACTATGCGTAGTTCTATGCAAATTATAAACTCCTTTCTAATTTCATTCACTCTGGCCAGAGATTCCTGAACTAGCATAAGTGGATCAGCCTTGAACATTCGCTTCCTTCACTGGAAGGGGTAGATCCTTTATTGATCATACACTATCTTCGTGTACAAATTCCTATACCCAGAAGAGCCCTAATAATTGTCCCTGGAGACTAAGAACCAAACCAAAGTATAGTTCAGTGTACACAAGATGACTATGATGACCTCAAGTCTAAGGATACTTGTACAACTATCACTATGTGAACAACTGCTGACACGTGAGTGAACTCCATCAGTTGTTCAGCTGTGCGAGTCATGTTCAGTGAACTTATTCTATAATAAGCACCTACATACTAGCTATAGTGTCACCACACAAATGTCTATGAGAACAGACATCCTTCATAATGAAGTAAGCATAGTATGTACCGATCTTTGCGGATTATTAATTACCAGTTAGTAATCCTATGACCAGGAACTATTTAAGTTTAGAGTTATCATCTTTTTAGGTCTCACTATTATGATCTCATCATAATCCATAAAAAGCTTTACTCTAAACTATGGTATATCTTATTTAAACACTTAAATAGATAAAGCCCGTAATAAAAACAAAATAATTCTTTATTAATATCAATGAAATCAAAACAGATTACAAAAAAGTTATTCCTAAATCCTAATACATGATTGGACTTAGGACATATTCCTTTCAATCTCCCACTTATACAAAAGCCAATCACTCTGGTATCTAATACCCATCTTGTCTTTATGACGATCAAAGTGACTTTCATAAAGTAGCTTTATGAGTGGGTCTGCTATGTTGTTATGTGTGTCAACTCTAATTCAATACAATATAAGAAATGTCACCGCGCTCCCACTAACCCTTTTGTAGACGCATGGTACATCTACGTTTTTCATAAAATCAAACTCTTTGATTGTCTCATCAAAACGAATGTTCCATCTTTTGAGAAGCCTGCTTTAAACCACATATGGTTCGCAGCAGCTTACACACTAGGTTTTCATTTCTTTTGGAAAGAAAACCATCTGGCCATCTGCCAGATTTCATAGTCGTAGTAAGCAGCATTCACAAGCAAAATCCGAACTGATTTTAACAGGGCTACAGGTAAAAAGTTTCATCAAAGTCAATCCATTACCTTTGTTTGAATCCTTTTGCCACAAGCCTGGCCTTATAGGTCTCCACCTGGCCATCTGCTATAATCTATCTTTTTTATACCGTATACATAGATTCCATTCTGGATTTCATGGTACTATGCCATTTCTCTGAGTCAACACTACTCATAGCCTCATTATAGGTCACAGGGTCATCATCATCAATGATCGACAACTCATTGTCATTCTCAATGACAAGGCCATATTACCTCTCAGGTTGGCGAGACACTCTCCCTGACCTATGAATGGGCTGTTCCACAAAAGGTTGTTCAGTCAGAACAGGTGTTTCCACTTGATCCGTAGTAGTTTGTGCTTCTTGAACTTCATCAAGTTCAATTTTGCTCCCACTGTTTCCTTCAAGGATAAACTCCTTTTCTAAGAAGGTAGCATGTCTGGAGACAAACACCCGATGATCGGTGTAAAAGTAATACCCTAAAGTCTCTTTAGGATATCCCACAAAACTACATTTTACGGATCGATATTCCAGCTTATCTGGGTCAACTTTCTTGACATAAGCTGGACATCCCCAAATCTTAACGTGTTTAAGACTCGGTTTCCTTTCTTTCCATATCTCATACGGAGTTTGAGGAACAGATTTGGAAAGCACCTTATTCAGTAAATATGCTGAGGTTTCCAATGCATAACCCCATAGGAATACTGGAAGATTTGCATAGCTCATCATGGACCGAACTATGTCTAACAAAGTTCGATATCTCCTTTCAGATACCAATCTGGAGGCGTCCACTGAGAGACTATAAAATTTACTTTGAGATAATCTAGAAACACTCCATTCAAGTATTCACCACCTCGATCTAATCGAAGAATTATAATACTATGTTTGGTTTATTTCTCCACTTCATACTTATACTCTTTGAACCTTTCAAAGGCCTCAGACTTGTGTTTCATCAAACACATATCCGAATCCAGATCTATCATCTATGAAAGTAATGAAGTATGAAAATCCACCCATGGCTTGCGTAGACATTGGTCCACATACATTTGTGTGTACCATTTCTAGAAAATCTGCAGCCCTCTCTCCATGTCCACTAAATGGAGACTGCAGTGCCACTATAAAGTGAGATTTTCATCATCCCTTTTCTTTTATTAGTTTGTTCAATCTGAAGTAAATTATGTCACATATATACAGACCATTATTTGAAGTACCACATCCATAAAGAATATTATCTCTAAGAATAGAACATTCATTATTCTCAATAATAAATGAAAATCCAGCCAAGTCTAACATGGGAATAATATTCCTCACAATCGAGGGAACAAAATAACAATTATTTCAAACAATAGTCTTGCCCGTAGGCATATGTAAATGAAATGATTCTACATCTTCAGCAGCAACTCTTGCTCCATTTCCATCAGTAGAATCACCTCCTCTTCCTCAAGAGTCCTACTTCTCCTTGGTCCCTGCAATAAATTGCAGATATGAGAACCACAGGCGGTATCTAATACCCAAGTAGAAATGACATATTCACTTCTATCATGAACATACCTGAATCAGAAGCGGTAGTCTCACTACCCTTCTTCTTCAATTCTGCAAGGTAAACCTTGCAGTTCCTCTTCCAGTGCCCCACCTTGTTACAGTGAAAGCAAACAACTTTGCTCTCGGGGTCTTCAGCTTTTGGTGGAACCGGCGTTTTCTCACCTACTTTCTTCTTCTTGGAAGAGTTCCTCTTCCTTTTCTTAGGATTGGAACCTTCACCAATTAGAAGAACATAACTCTTCTTAGGGGAAAATTCGATTCCGCAGTCTTCAACATGTTGTGGAGTTCAGGCAGGCTGACATCCAACTTATTCATGTGAAAGTTCACAACAAACTGCGAGAACGAACTCAGAAGTGATTGCAAGACCAAGTCTTGGCTCAGCTCCCCATCCATGGCAAAACCAAGTTGTCCAAGACGTTCAATCAAATTGATCATCTTAAGTACATGGTCATTCACAGATGATCCCTCAGACATCCTACAACCGAACAACTCCTTTGATATCTCATATCGAGCTGTCCTCCCTGCCACATCATATAACTCTTGTAGATGCATGAGGATAGTGTGAGCATCCATATGCTCATGTTGCTTCTGTAGCTCAATGTTCATGGAAGCTAGCATGATGCATTGAGCAACATTTGCATCATCTATCCACTTATGATACATAACATGTTCATCATTATGTGCATCACTAGCAGGTTCAGTAGGCTTAGGTGAGTCAATCACGTATTCCAGCTTCTCAATCCTGAGAACAATTCTCAAGTTTCGAAGCCAGTCAGCATAATTAGGACCAGTCAATTTGTGAGCATCTAGTATGCTCCTAAGTGATAGTGTAGAAGACATAACGTACAAAGTAAATCTGTAAATGATAAACACATAACAACACATAGCAAATATTCGATTTCATTTCAAAACATTATATGAATCGGGTCTTTATTCATAAGTGGCTCCCACTAGTTTTCCTAATTTATTCAACCCCCTACATGAAAAATTAAGCATTCATAATGCTAGTGGGAATAGGGATCCTACATTCCATTACACAACCCCGGCTGTGGCACGAAACGCCGTGTAATGTTCAATAGGCAGACAACTCTTGTCAATTACATCTTATGTTATTCCCTAATCAAACTTTAGCCTCTTGAATAATTGAGTCACGACTGTGGCATGACAAACTCAATATTCTAAGTCAAGTCTAACCCAACATTCCGTACAATTGAATTAGTCCCCAAAGGCCCACGGCTGTGGCACGTAACGACCTTTAGATTCTTATTCAATGTACACATCTCTATGTAATAGACAAGTATTTCTTATTTCGAAATCAAAGCCCTTGGCTGTGGCACGAAACGACAATGATTCAAAAATAAGAACTACTTTCTACCATGTTGGAAGGCTATGACCGACACAAGCCCGTTGTATCATTGGCCAATTACTACTTGATATTATTTAATTTTAGAGGGATTATATTACGTTACAATCATAATCATATTATAAAGAAATTCTTCCTTTTAAATTAAATATTTCAAATCAATAATCAATAATCAGATGATTCCCAGATCGGGTGGAGCATTGTCAAGAGGCGTCACTTAATAACCCTTTCTTACATATAGAAATCTGTTGTTGACAGAATCATCCTTTCTCTCATATTGAAAATTCATATTCAATTACGTGTTACATAAACACAAGAATCTCATGATTGTATTCATAATATTATTATTAAGGTTATGAAACAATTTCACTATACTAGGTTGTCTAACAAACGCCTTATGTTCATTCAAGTTCACCTAAATCTATCATCGCATGATAAACTAAGCATATATCACATATATAAACATGAATAAACATCAAGGTAGGCATGTTACATCATCTAGCACATTCGTCTAAGCATTATACATCTCTATGTATCACATGAAGCATTTAAAAGCAATTAAAACAGTCAAAAACAGCTTTAAAACACTTCATGGAAATATAAACAGTTCAAAACTTTTATATAAACTAAAATTGATCACTCCATTAGATCCGTCTCGGAAAAACGAATCCAACGGTATATTGCACGCCCAAAACGGAGTTACGAAACTCCCAGAAAATCAATTTTAAAATCAACAGAGGGCTGTAACGCATTACAGGAACGCGTTACAAGCCCTGTAACGCATTCCGGTGATGCGTTACACCCCTTTTAAGCCATTAAAGGGTGTAACGCATTCCGTGAATGCGCCACAGGTGTGTAACGCATTCCCGGAATGCGTTACACCCCTATATTTTTTTTTATTTTTTTTTTCTTTCTACAGCCGCCTGACAGATTTCTTCTCGGTTAGCGTGCCTGACATATGTGCTTCTCTTTCTTTCTCCGTACCACAGCAGACAAGCAGCAGTATGGATAATATATATATACTAACAATTAATATATATATATACTTATTTAATTACGAATTTAATTATAAAAACTTCAAAAATTCATAATAAAAAATCTATACATCATAAAATTATGAAAAAAATACCCAGACGATCTACAACACTTGTAGAACTCAGATCAACATTCAAAATTATTCTGAGAAACGATTTCTCATCAGGCAAAATTAATCCATGATATAACTTGTAAAAATCATAATTAATTCATACAAGCACATAAAATTCTGAAATTTTTAACACAGATCTATATGCATACAACCTATGCTCTGATGCCATTGTTGGATTTTAAACGCAGCGGGGCGTGGCAAAACACTTTTACACATACAAAATTCAAATAAAAGCATATAAATCGTGAATAAAAATTCGAGGGATCGAATCTAACCTTTAAAAATAATTCGGAGACAACGATCAGAGATCCTTAGCAGTTGCTCCTCAAGTGTGAAGCACTCCACCGGTATCCACCAAGAAAACGATGTTAAGGAGGTGGAGAGAATTGGGTTTTCCAAACTTTTTGGGTTTTCGGGTTCGATGTGGGTTAGAATAAAATAGGGTCTATAATAGTGTATTTATAGGCAAAATTTTCAGCTGAAATTTTCCCATAAATATTATTATTATTATCCCATTTATTATTCTCATTAATAATTAAAACACCTTTTAATCATTAATCCTTTTTCTAAACACTTTAGAAATAATTCTCTCTCTCGATTTAATTTTCAAAAATTAAATCCTTTAATTAATAATATTAAGAACTTTTCTTAATTAATTTATAATCAATTAAATCTCATTTAATCAATTATTAAATTTGCCAATTAATTATTTATTTCATAAATAAATAATTATTAGCCATTATTAATTAATTCCTCCACCATTAAATCATTCTCTTTTTATGGTGTGACCCTGTAGGTTCAATATTAAGCCGGTAGTAGAAATAAATAATAATAAAACTATTTTATCATTATTTATATAAATTCTCTAATTTATTAAATATGATTAATTAATTAATCAAATTTATTCTACATCGTGAGTGATGCTTCTCAACATATCGCGACTATCCGGATAATATGAATTCACTGCTTAGAATACCAAGAACCTGTCGGTGAATAGTTACCGTACAATAAACTCCTTCTACCCTACAATATCCCAATTAAATACAAGGCATGGATCTCGTGTCAAGCCTATCTAATTCAATCACTTGCTTACCATTTACTATGCGTAGTTCTATGCAAATTAGAAACTCCTTTCTAATTTCATTCACTCTGGCCAGAGATTCCTGAACTAGCATAAGTGGATCAGCCTTGAACATTCGCTTCCTTCACTGGAAGGGGTAGATCCTTTATTGATCATACACTATCTTCGTGTACAAATTCCTATACCCAGAAGAGCCCTAATAATTGTCCCTGGATACTAAGAACTAAACCAAAGTATAGTTCAGTGTACACAAGATGACTATGATGGCCTCAAGTCTAAGGATACTTGTACAACTATCACTATGTGAACAACTGCTGACACGTGAGTGAACTCCATCAGTTGTTCAGCTGTGCGAGTCATGTTCAGTGAACTTATTCTATAATAAGCACCTACATACTAGCTATAGTGTCACCACACAGATGTCTATGAGAACAGACATCCTTCATAATGAAGCAAGCATAGTATGTACCGATCTTTGCGGATTATTAATTACCAGTTAGTAATCCTATGACCAGGAACTATTTAAGTTTAGAGTTATCATCTTTTTAGGTCTCACTATTATGATCTCATCATAATCCATAAAAAGCTTTACTCTAAACTATGGTATATCTTATTTAAACACTTAAATAGATAAAGCCCGTAATAAAAACAAAATAAGTCTTTATTAATATCAATGAAATCAAAACAGATTACAAAAAAGTTATTCCTAAATCCTAATACATGATTGGACTTAGGACATATTCCTTTCAAGATCATCCTTACTTAAGGTGCAATCATGGCAAAACAAAAGAAACCACATTTCACAACTCACAAATCATCAAGTTTTTGAAACAACAAGTTATGCATTTTATAAAAGATATACACGACTTATTACCATGCATCAAGAAGCATTAATCAATATTAACACATTATTCCTACTGAAATTAAAGCTTACTAATAAAATCTTTCCAAATGATCAAAATCTTCCAACATTTCAAGAGAAATCCACATACATGCATAACTTCGAGTTTTGCAAACCAAAACAACATATTTTCTACATATATTCTATCATAAAATTGACATGCAAGCCTAGCATAAGCTATACCTAGATGATCACTTAACATGCAAAGAGTTTTATCAAATTTTCACTACAAGTTTCATGCCATTATGACATAAACATACAAAAATTGAACCAAGCAACAAGAATGATCTTAAGGACCATTCATTCGGCTCCCTTAAGGTCATGGCCGAATGAAATGGAAGGGAATGGCCATTTAACATCAAGAGTTTCTTTCTCAAGACTTGGCACTTCACCATTCCTTGTAGTTCTCTCAAAAACAACCTTAAATCCATAAAAATCAAGGTTGTACTTTGAGTTTCAACTAAAACCTTAACATGCAACTTTAAAACTTAAACTTTTTACTCAAAACTCCTTGGAATATATGTGATCATGGTATGGGAAGTAACATTTACTTGTGTAGAAGGTGGAAACTTTGTGGAGGAATGAAGAAAATGGGGAGGGGGTTTGTTTCGGCTGAAAAACCGAGAGAGGAAGAGGGAGGGCCGAGAGTGAGAGAGAGGAGGGAGGAGGGAGGGAAGAAAGAGTGTGGTGGTGAGTGGAGTATGAAATGATCATGGCACTTGATTGTTTTATGGTTTTTGATTTGACAAATATGAGTGGGAATGAGAATTGACAGGACTATCCCTCCACTTATACTTGGTTCATTTTGCATGCAAGGGTAAATAAGGAATTTGGCTAGAAAAATAAGAGTTAGTGGGGTTGGAATTATCTCTTTAGCCCTTTGAATTGAATAGAAAAGGATTTGCATGCAAGGACAACCATGTAATTTGCTAATTATGACAACTAACATTTATAAAGATTTATTTTTATAAAATAAAATACAAGTTCAAAAATTATAAAATTTATACCATAAAATAACTTGGATTTTTAGAAATTTTATAAAACCACTTTTGAAATTTGTGAACAAAATAACTTTTAAAAAGATATTTATTCAAGGTTTAAAATATTCCTTATAAATCAAAAATAAAATAAATAAATAAACTTTTGCTTTGAAAAATCATATACCACATAACGAAAATTTAAGACGCAGAAATTCTCATTCACACAAACATACAATAGTTGAATATATTGGCATTCGTCTTTAAAATTGCACCAAATTTACAAATAATATTACACGAAAATACCGGTTGTTACAGTTAGGGGTGTAGAATTGGGATTGAGCCATTGTTTTGATGAGTGTTGGAGTTTTGGATGAAAAGGTTTGAGAAGATTAAGAGTTGTGTATGAGAAAGCAGTGAGTTATTTTGGAAGTGGAGGGTATGTATTTATAGAAGAAGAGATAGAAACTGAAAAAACTCTTTGATTAACCATGTAATAATTAAACACAACATGCATAAATATTAGATATAATTGATGATATCTGGACAGAAACTATCAGAAGTTCTTATCAGGACTTATATTAGTATTAACTAAAGAGTGACGTCATCGGTACTTATATCAGTACTTGATGATCAGCAGATGATGTCATCAGGATTTGTCACTTCAGTAGATATTCGAGGAGAAAAAGGAAGGCAGGAATTCAAGGATGTGAAGGACTTTATCTCAGAAGCAATCATACATGGATAGGCTTCCTTATTGAAATAGAATATACTTCCTTATTTGATTTTGTAACTGTGCTCTATATAAAGCACAAATTAGGTTCATGTTATAAGCATTGCGAACATTGTTATATCATTCGCATAACCTAGCAACACTCAAAGATATTTGTTCATCCTTTTGAGAGAGTACGTTTATAATTAGTTTTTATCTGTTAATATTAAAATTGTTGATTCTGTTGAAGCTTTGTCAAATTATTTGCATAAACTATATTCACCCCCCTCTACAATTGATTACGGACCTAACAATTGGTATCAGAGCTTGCTGTTGACATACAAACAGTTTAAGATCTAAAAATCAATTTTTAATGGTAGACAATGAAGCACCACAGAATCCACAACCACCACCCCCAGCCACATCACAGATTGGAAGCAACATGAGTAGGTATGAAGCCATCAAGGTGCCAATCCTGAAGATACATGAATATCCAATCTGGAAAGTCAGGATGACTATGTGCTTGGAAGCCATAGATCCTGAATATCTAAGCAGGATTTATGACAGTCTTCATAAACCAATGAAGGTAGCTATTTTTTGTTGCAAGACAACCAGAAAAGATGGTTGACAAAGAAAGGAAGGACTACACTCCTGAAGTTCTTTCATCTATTATGAAGGATCCTAAAGTCAGACACATCTTACACATCTGTCTTGATAGTGTTATGTCCAATGGTTTTATTGGATGTAAGACAACAAAAGAGATATGGGATGCTTTAGAAGTAAGGTGTCAAGGCACAACTGCTATCAAGAAGAACAGGAGGACAGTACTTACTCAAGAATATGAGCACTTTGACTTAAGAGATAATGAGTCCTTAATTGAGATCTATGACATATTTCAGAAGTTGTTGAATGACTTGTCTCTAGTCAAAAAGGAGTATGATTTAGAGGACTCAAACTTGAAGTTTCTACTTGCTCTCCCTGAAAAGTGGGACTTTATGGTCACATCAATAAGGGATAACTATCAACTTGATGACACACCTCTAGATGAGATCTTGGAATACTAAAAACTCATGAACTAGATATGGAGCAAAGAAGCAAGAGAAAAGGATCCAGGTATAGACCAGTTGCACTCAAGGTTGAAGAGAAGCCAAAAGAGAAAGCTAGGAGAAAAGGCTACTCTTAAGGAAAAGCTATGATTGCAAAGTTAGATACTGAATCATCAAACTCTGATGATGACTCAAATACTGATAATGAATCAGATACTGACAGTGATCATGACAACAATGAAGACATGGAATAAATGGCTACTCTACTGGTTAAAAGCTTCAAGAAGATGGTTTACAAGAACTTCAAGAAAGGGAGAAGATTTTCCAGAAAAGGTTCCAGTTTGTTGAATGACTTGTCTCTAATCGACAATGAGTATGATTTAGAGGACTCAAACTTGAAGTTTCTACTTGCTCTCCCTGAAAAGTGGAACTTTAAGGTCACATCAATAAGGGATAACTATCAACTTGATGACACACCTCTAGATGAGATCTTGGAATACTGAAAACTCATGAACTAGAGATGGAGCAAAGAAGCAAGAGAAAAAGATCCAAGTATAGACCAGTTGCACTCAAGGTTGAAGAGAAGCCAAAAGAGAAAGCTAGTACTCTAAAGGAAAAGCTATGATTGCAAAGTTAGATATTGAATCATCAAACTCTGATGATGAATCAAATATTGATAATGAATCAGATACTGACAGTGATCATGACAACAATGAAGACATGAAATAAATGGCTGCTCTACTGGTTAAAAGCTTCAAGAAAATGGTTTACAAGAACTTAAGAAAAGGAGAAGATTTTCCAGAAAATGTTCCAGTTCCTCAAACTCTGATAAGAGGAACAACTGAAGAAGTACTGATTGAAAGGAATCAAAATCTGGAAAACTTGACAAGTCAAAGGAAAGATGCTACAAGTGTGATGGAATTGGACACTTTGCAGCTGACTGCAGAAAACCCAAAGCTGAGAAGAAACAAGCCTTGATCTCAAAGAAGAAAAACTGGGATGATACATCAGATTCAGATGATGAGGTCAATTATGCTCTCATGGAAAATGCTGATACTAAGGCTAACAATGCCGAATTAAAGGTACCTCAGACTACCCTTGCTTTTGATACTGATGATATATGTGATTAAAATTGTTTCTTAAATCTTTGCATGTTAGTTATATGGATCAAACCTTAGAGAATAATAGAATCAAGAGTGAAAACTCTGAGTTAAAGAAAAGGAATGATCACCTAGAAATTGAGTTGCTTTCCATGCTAGAAATTCAAAAAGAAAGAGATAATGCTGTTTATATTAAAGAAAAATTGTTAGAAAATCATGCTTATCTAGAAAAGGAGTTAGCTAAAGAAAGAGAGGTTATTAAACTTTGGACTAACGCAGGAAATTTTAGAAAATGGTTGTTGGGGATCAGGATTAGGATATGTTGATAAATCTGATTCTGATAAGAATATTGAAAAAGAAAATGAGAAAAATAAACCAGTAAATACTGATACTAATGTCAAACTGAACAAGGTTCAGTTGAAGACCATTAAGTTTAATCCAAGTGCTGATGTTGTTAAATCAGTTAATGAGGTAGGTTCAACCTCAGCACCTAGATCAATCTTAATAACTGATAAGAGTGAACAAGTTCACACAAAATCAGTAAATATTGGTTTAATGACTCAGAAACGGCTCAAGCAAAAGCTGAAAGATATACACATGAAAGATAAAGAGAAAAGGCCTACGAAAAATAGAAATGGCAAGGTACGTGTTAATAAGAATGGTAATTATGTAACTCCTCCCAATGCACCTAGAAAGACTTGTTTGAACTGGGGTAGTACTAATCATCTTACTAATTCTTGTAGGAAGAATAAAGAGATAAATACTGTTCCTCCCAAATCAGAGTTTATGAATAGAACAATTAGATATAAACCACAGAGTCCTTGTTTTTATTGTGGTAGTGTTTGGCACTCTATTTATACATGTAATGTGGCGCCCTCCAAACCCGGGTCAGAAGTTTGGGGTCCACAACACAAACATAATATACCAACCTGTATAAGAATTATTATTTATAATGACCTTGTTTCACAAAACCACGGATCGCAACAGGTTAAAGTATGAAAACAAGCCACAACCTTAATTTATTACATCATACCAAATCCCAACTAATATATCTTATAATTGAAATAAAATCATTCTTACAATCTAACTATCTCTTTACCGTATGAAACTTCTGCTAGCTCGATCCAACTCGACTGGAACCTTAGCCCGCACTTTGGACTGAGGAACTTCACTATCATCCATATTCTTTTCAACTGTAACATATATAAAAGAATCGCAAGGGTGAGCTAACTAGCTCAGCAAGTCACGATAACGATAACTGAAGTTAAATGATCAAAGGAGATGAATCAAAGGAATCAAGTTTCTTTTTAACTAATCATTAGAATTGGATATTCATTTTAAGTTTTAAAGACCAAGGTTAGGCTGCTGATCAGTCACGCACTAACCCCGAGCAAGCACACAGCACTGCTCTAATTACTGGATCCAAGGCACACATTGGCCTAACTTGACCATTGGTATGGTCTGACCACGAATCTGGTCCATATATATAAAAAAAACTATCCAATCCTAAAGCAGTTCAATATGATAACAAGGTGATTCAATAAAACAAGATCATAATCAATAATGTTTAAACATTTGCATAAAAAAATAAGAAAACTCATGGATATCACGAGGATATATCAGGTTATGTATAAGAAACGGTTTTCCAGTTTGTAAAATGATTAGGTATTTGACCAGTAATGATTTTTCGGGATATGGTTCTTTGATGTTATAAAGAATGATTGGAATATAAAAGTTTTAGTGTTTCAAATCATTCTCTTCCAGTGTTTGGGTGTTTGGTAGTTATACTTTTGAAGAGTAGTATTATATTTATAGGGTTTGGTGTCTGATGATCAACAAAGGATGGGTTATAAAGAATAAGGCTTATGGCTCAAGATCAAGAAAATCAGGGTTCAAGGTTCAATGGTTTAAAACTCTTGCAATGTAAAACAGGAGTTAATATGGATAATAGCGACATGCTATAAAATAGTTCAAAAACATTGGTAATATATCTTGCAGAAAAGTTCAGAAGTACTTGCTTTATAAGTCTTTACAACTATTATTGATCAACTCTGAGCCGACTCTGCTGATCAGGCTCTAACGTCCAACCACTAGATCCCAGTGGATTCGACTTTGACACTCAGGTCTTTCTGTTGAAATTCTACTGACTCATCAACTGACCACTATGTTATCTTTAGTCCATCATCCACTTTCAGGTTCCCGACTATAACCTACAGGGTCGAAAATACCCTACGTTAGACGTCTAGGCATGCTTGACATATCCTCGATACTAATTCTTACTCAACGATAATTAAACCTGACTCGTAATTATTCATATTAGAATAACACAGAAAATAATTAGGGTTCACATTCTCAAAATCGATCCAGTGTTCATTTTCAGAAAATACGTATACTTGTCATTTTACGAAATTAGGGTTACTGTGTTTTGGTTAAAGCATACAACACAACATACAATTAGGTTCTGTATAAAACATACGTATATGTATTTACTTATACTTGCTCGACGTCCCGATAATCCTCGGATACGCTCCCGTATTTTTGTAGTTCGATTTTCTCAGAAATCGAGCAGCGTCCCCTTTGTTTATCGGACTACCCGTCGAAACATCAATCGACGTCAATTCAACAACAACAACAATCCAATCACAACTCGCAAATTCCAATCACTAATACAATTTAGTAATCACAACCAACTTAACCATCACGATTCAATATTTACTAATTAGCTATTTTGATCCAGAATAGAAACACAACACGACTTTTATTTAATAAAAATATTAGGACTCAGAATCGTGTCATCACCGTCCACCGTCGACTCACCGAAGCTCACCATCGACGGCGATAAAATTTATCGGTGCCCGATACGTTTCGGGTTTCCAAATAAATTCCATCGATTAACTTTTATAATTCCCCACACAGAAATCATTTTTATTTCATGAATTAAAGTCAATTAATTCTGCAGAAAATAATTAAATTAATTAAAAAAATAATTTCCACATAGCAATTGAACCAAAGCACAGGAATCAATGGAACGAACACGCATAACCAGGAACGACCGCACAGGGGTCGCTGTGCCGGAAAAGCCGGCGGCAACCAACAGCAGAGGATATACGCGGTGAAAAGAAAGGAACAGGGACTACAGCAATTACACACAACTCAATCGCGTATACACATATACATACGTATATATATACACTAATCGAGTAAAGACAAAACGGAGCAGTCACCGGAGTCGACCGAGAACCGCAGGCAGCGGAGACTACCAGGCAACAACAACAGAACAGGGCGGCGGTAAAATACCGGAGCACAGCGGCGACACGGACGGGAAAAGAAGGGAGTAGGGAATAGAACAGGAAATGGGAGTAGCCGAGTAAACTGAGATAGAGAAGAGGGGATTGATGTTTGTTTTTGTTATTTTTTATTATTAATTTATTTCTCAGCTGTACCAAGCAGTACATTACACCTGATAGTACAATTGTTAGTCCAATTCCTGTTATTCAAACGCGTATTATTGAATAATTACGAAAATTTAAAGGTCTCTTTTTGCCTCGAAATTCGAAATTAACGAAACGAGGTGCGAATAAAACAGCCCCCGAAAATTACGAAAATATTTTTAAAATATCATAAATATCCCGGAGGTTATAAAAACATAAATTTCGTAATTTTAAAATAATTTCTGAAATGCAATTTATACTCGTATTTCTCATTTAATGAACTGAGGTGTACTTAAAACAGATTCAGAAAATCACGAAAATAATCTTAAAATATTACAATTATCCCGAAGTTAATAAAAACATGAATTTTGAAATTTTTAAAATGATTTTTAAAATACACTTTATATTCGCTTTTATCAATGAAGCGAAACAACGAGCGCGTGAAATTAAATCCGAAAATTTCTAAAATAATTTTAAAATTCTCGAAATATTCCAAACTTAAATAAATATGAGTTTCAAAATTTTTGAAGAATTTTAGAATTAAATATGGATTTTACAAATAAGAGCATTCAGAAAATCATTTAAAGATAAATAATTAATAAAATATTGATTTCTTAATTTTATAAAATCTTAAAAATAATTATTGTAGTTATAAAATCATAAAAATAATTTTTGAAATATTCCCAATATTTATGCAAATAAATTTGCACCAAATGCACTTTTGAAAATGAAAACCATCCAATACGGCTCCATAATTTATCACATGAACAACCTGGTATATTATAAATTACACCTATATAATAGTCAACCAACACAGAGCGGTCAAAACCAATACACATATTTTATTTAATAATTTCCGTAATAATCACATATCTAAATAATTCAAAAACACACGAGTCGTTATATCCTTCCCCCTTAAAAGGATTCTGTCCTCAGAATCTGGTCTAACTAATTAAGTGAGGATATTTGTCAAGCATATCCGACTCAAATTTCAAAGTAGACCCTTCTACTCGAGGTTTCAAACGTACTCACAATAGGTATGCACTTATTTCCAAGGGCTTGCCTTTAACAATCAAGAATTTGGATTGATCACTATATGCAGAACAACTTGGACAAGAGCCCCATTGGCTCCTGATCAATTACTTAATTCAAACCCAATACTTTTCACTTTAATATTGAAAAGTAAAAGGCATTAGGTATACACACTGGTGTGACGGTCATATCATTCATGAATAACTTTATATGTATTTATCCATACCTCGAATGGTTCACTAATTTTAGAACTTATCATGTCCCTTCTACTCAGACTTATCCAGTTTCTTATAAGACGACACTTTTACTAACACTACTGGTCCTATTTCTATATTCATATTCTTTCTCAATATAATTTCGCCTTCTTTTTTGTCTACTCCGAGCTGCTTTAATCAATATCATTACGCTCTTGGTGTGCTGATCTAACTTAGAATTTGACAACTTTCTTTCTTCCACTTTATTTTAATAAAAATGGGGACCTATACTTACATCCACATGAAGCTTGGTAAAGTGGCATTCCAAAGCTGACATCGCTGATAAATGATCATTCCAGTGTTTCTTTAAAACTCCACCTCTCAACATATTTTTACCTTTCCTGAATCACTTTCATACTTTGATTCTCTATTCAAAGATGATAGGCGGTACTCGTTTTCAACCTGGTTTCCAAACATTTAAACATCTCTTACTCTTTCCAATTCGTTTACTAACTCCTCGGTGGTCTTATTTATATCCAATCCTTTCTGTCGACATAAGGCATCTGTTACCATACAGCTTTGTTTAGGTAGTCGTTAATGGATTAATTCATAATCTTTTGTTAACCTTGGTCAAAATTTTATTCTTGAAGACTCAACGTATAGTTGCTTTCCTTTGGATCTTCGGAGAAAAATCTTTGGGCATTCCATGCAGGCTTTCTCATTCTTTGAATAACTGAGGATGTTATCAATAATTACAATTTGCTTACCCAAGTACTCCTTATATACCACGTTCCTTAATTCCTTGTAGCCACCTGATATACTTGTCATTTCACATAATATCATCAGAGCTTGCAATGTTCTGAACTCACTTTGATCGTAATCTCTGATATTTTCTTAGGTCAGATTTTAAGTTAATTCTCAATACATAACACACTTCTAAATTAGGTCTTATAAGTAATCAATTCTTTATAGGGTCTCACTTCTTCTTATTCATTATTTTGTTAGACTCCTGATAATCAGTACATACTCTTATAATTTCATTCCTTTTCTCCATGAACATCACTGGTACTTTTCACGATTTACTTCTTGTAAAACCATTCCCTGGGCCTGCCTTATCCATTAAGCCTCCAATAATTCACCTTAATTACTTGACGTGTCCAACACTTTCTAATCCATTTTAAAATATCCTTCTTATACCTGGTTATCGCTGTTTTTCTTTTATTTCCATATATCTTGACATTTCTTCAATAAACTAAATACTTTATATTGTGAATTTCCTGTGGGATCTCATTTCTTAATTCTCCTACTTATAGCATCCAAGTGCTGGAAGAAAACCTGGAGATATCGTGATAGTTCTCCTGGGCGCATAAATTTCCTCTTACTAACTGCTAACATCATGATCCATTATCTTCTCTTAACAAATTTGACTGAAAGGTCATACTATCCATCCTTGCTCTTTTTGGATTATAAACTCTAACTTTCAATTCCAACTTCTAAAATTACATAGATAATTCTTTTGGTATAGTTTTTATGTTTGTTCTCTCATTTTTGCTTATTGCTTACCTCTACCTTTGCTTTTCCTCGTGAATACATATTTCAACACTTATGGCCCATATAGATTTTACACCTTTCTCCATACATATCATGTTTCCCCAATCTTTCAAAACGAATATTATTTCTATTAGTCCCAATTTATGAGTATGATACTTCTGCTCATGAGGTTTCGGTTGTCTGGATACACATACAATAATTTTATTGTGTTGCATCAACACACATTCTATTCCCTTATGAGAAGTATCACTATCAACTACCAAACCTCCTTGATACTTTTAAGTTGATAAAACAGGTGTTGTAACCATTCTTTCATTTAACTCCGTAAAACTTTCTTTACCCTTCTCTACTTCACATAAACTTCTTGCTTCTCCTGGTTAACTTCATCCAAGATATGGCAACTTCCAAGAAGTCTTGCATAAATTTTCAATAGTAACCGGCTTATGATAACACTTCTTACTTTTGTTGGTGTTTCTGGTTTCCTTTTATAGTAATTTTTAACTTCTGCTGAATCTCTTTTAATCCTTTCTACATTAAGTATTATGCTAAGAACTATATTTCATACAACTTCTTTCTTCTCCAACTTCCCAGTCATCATTAAATGCTTTGCATGGTCCTCCGTTGACTTTAAGTATCACAACTATAGCTTACCCGGATATTCCTTAAAGATTATGTCCATTAAGTTTGAATATTACTGGTATATTGGTTAATACAAATGACAATACGAGAACAATACTTAGTTCCGAAAATTATCTTTGATATATCCATAGGTTTAATCTTTAATTGGTGAAATACCAAGTCTTAAATCAGTCTTATAAAAGTACTTTGCTTCCTTCATTTGATCAAATAAATCATTGGGTCAAGGTAACAGATATATGATTTTGATAGTAAACTTGTTGAGCTTTCGCTAGTCGACGCATAATCTCATACTTCCATTTTCTTATTAACAATTAGTATTGGTGCACCTTATGGGATACACTGGGTTTAGTTACTTCTTCTCCTAGCATTTCTTGCATCCGCTTTGCTAACTTCCTCGTTCTAACTGGTGCCATTTTAGGTAAGGCCGTAGTCACTAGTTTCATCTCAAGCGCTAAGTAAATCGCGAGCTTCTTTTCTTTATCGGGAAGAAAATTTTGGTAATTCGTCTGGAAATACATCTTGAAACTATAAAATCTTCAAATTCTGTTTACTCCTGACTTTTATTTATCTCATATTCACCGTAATGCTCACATCTTGATTACCATAATCATCATTAACAAATTATTTACCTTCTTTCATCTTCTGAACCTCATCACTTTCTCATTTGGCATCCTCAGAATTTATCTTTTCATCACGACGGTCTGCTTGGACATCACGCTTTAATAGTTAATCCATTCCTTAGAATAATATCAAAACCTCTTATCTTCCATGATATCAATTCTTCACAACTTATTGCCAGAAATCTCAATTTCACCATTAGTACTCCCTTATTCAACACTTTCACATTCTTAACTTGTTAATCCTTTGATCCTAATCTTATCAACAAAACCTTGAGAGATAAACAATTAAGTTTCTCTCACATCTTTTAATATTTTAACGCATAAGGTATTCACCCTAATCATCCATGTCATTACGTACGTATTCTGAATGACATATTTCACAAGAAAATCACAATTTCTCGTTCTCGGAGACGTATTCCTCATTGGAGTAGATTTTCTTGGCACTTAATGGATTCTTCACTGGGGCTAGTGATTTGTAATCCTCGTCATGTGCCCGTGTTTCCTTTTTATGCATAAGAGGTAGATGGAACTTCGTCCGCTTGATTAAGGATACGTTGATTTCTGCTTGAAAACCTCTTGCAAAGAACGACAGTACAATGAAGCAACTAGAAGGATTCACAATTCAACAAAATTGAAAGTTGAAAAGAAAGAAGAAACAAGGATTTGAATATGAATGAGACAACCACATTGGTACTTAAGATGGCCAGTCTTTCATACCATATGGCATACAGCACATGATTAGGTGGCGTCCCACCCGACTCTTCGTCATTCTGACAAAGTGTCTCACCATCACATTGTTTGTCCCAATCAGAAAGCAAAACTTGAGGGAAGCAAATAAATTTGAAAGGAATGGAATATCCTCCTTTTCGATATCATGGAAAAGAGTTTATCTGAGAAAAGAAGTTCATACATTTTTTATTTAAAATTGAGAAGGAATATACGCAGTAATATTGAAGACAAGAACGATACCGTTGGTTACCATCCATATTTCATTTGTATTCACTTTTCGAGCTTGTTCGATCATATCCCGATTGCGTCATATAACAACTTTAGAAAGTCCGCTGAAATGTCTTCGCAAATTAAGCATTATGGTAGATTTCTATTTGTCACGTCTTGCGTCTTTAATATCGCACCCACACGGATAGTACTTTAACAATTCGATTATAATGGCGTTCCTTACCAGGTAACTTCAAGATTCCTCTTTTAATTTCGAATAACCACGTACCATTCAACACAATGATCTTCTTTTTTTTTCTTTTTTTTTTAATAATATTCTGCTTTTAGAGAGGTCTGGAAATCTTTCCAATCTTCTGCGATCGTGCTCCGGCTTCTGCTAAATCAATGAATTCTTCGAACTCTGATAGTCCTAATACTTGAATGTATGGTTACTCCGTACGCTGATTCTGTTATAAATTTTATCAAACAATACTTGTATTTTACTGTTAGCAATAATCAACTTCTTCATAATCATAGGTTACTTCGTTCTCGAAATTAGAAATACTAAGTCTGAAACACCATCCTTCCAGGTAATCCGGGCTTTCTAACAAACAAGAAACTCAAATAGCAACTTGACAACCAATGTTTAAAAATCATTTTATTAGAAAAGGCTTTTAGAAGTTTGTAAAAGAAAATCTTTTTCGAAAACTTGTTTAAAACTTTAGAAAATCACAAACCTGGTTGTCCTTACTATATGAGTTGGTTGTTGTCCTTCCGACCTATGACAAGGTACCAAATTAATGGATCGATCATATAAAAGTCCATTCGCTTCAATCTACCTTTTCTTCTTCATCGTATCCACTTATCTTTCTTAATCGACGAAACTTCAATTGTTGTCGCACATTATCTTATTCATAGTTTCACATCAAGGCTCCCATACTGGTGATACTCCCGACATTAGCGTTGCAGTAGTTAAGTAGAACAGGCTATCCAATAGTCCACAAGTCTATTTCATAAAACAAAGTTTACCCGTATCACATCACATCACTACTTTACATATCGCATTTATTATAGCATCATCATTTAATTTTACCAAAAATTCCAGATTTATACCTTTCTCTCTAACTCTTTCAAAATTTATCTAATTCATCCCATAATTATTCACGGGTGACTTAGTCACTAATGACTTCTTTTAACCCGATAACAGCTATCTTCTGAAACACTCAAATCTTCTCTCTAAACTTCTTCTCACCTTTATTTATCTCTTAAGCGCTCCCCATTTACTATAACTCTCGAATCCATCCTCGTAGATACAATCGTTTCATAGGACAAGTTCTAAACTGGGGGTATAGAACATGATATAGGGTAAACTGAAGAGATACGCTCACGGCCGAATGTCCAGTAAAACAAGAATAAACAAATGGAAGTTTTTAAATAGGTAGTCTCATATCAAGAGGCGGAAGATTAGCGTAGAATAGCTTAAAAAAAATACAACCGTTATAACAGGAGGTAGTACCATTAATGCTGGTAGAGGAACAAGGTGCAAGTCCAATCTGAAAGAAGATGACGATCCTTGAACGAGAAGCTCCAAACGATCAGATGATATAAAGAAATCAGGGTCTGCCATTGCCGTTGTCTGAAAATCACATCGCAAGCTAAGAATCCCAAATCGCAACATGAACCGTGCCGGAGACCTACTATGTAGTCGCACTCATCCTTACGACATCTTAGCTTCCTATTTCCTAATCCTAATCCTAACCCTCTACCCAGTCCCGACAATCTAGGCTTGTTTCAGTGACTTATAACCTGTAGCTCTGATACCAACCTGTGGCGCCCTCCAAACCCGGGTCAGAAGTTTGGGGTCCACAACACAAACATAATATACCAACCTGTATAAGAATTATTATTTATAATGACCCTGTTTCACAAAACCACGGATCGCAACAGGTTAAAGTATGAAAACAAGCCACAACCTTAATTTATTACATCGTACCAAATCCCAACTAATATATCTTATAATTGAAATAAAATCATTCTTACAATCTAACTATCTTTTTACCGTATGAAACTTCTGCTAGCTCGATCCAACTCGACTGGAACCTTAGCCCGCACTTTGGACTGAGGAACTTCACTATCATCCATATTCTTTTCAACTGTAACATATATAAAAGAATCACAAGGGTGAGCTAACTAGCTCAGCAAGTCACGATAACGATAACTGAAGTTAAATAATGATCAAAGGAGATGATTCAAAGGAATCAAGTTTCTTTTTAACTAATCATTAGAATTGGATATTCATTTTAAGTTTTAAAGACCAAGGTTAGGCTGCTGATCAGTCACGCACTAACCCCGAGCAAGCACACAGCACTGCTCTAATTACTGGATCCAAGGCACACATTGGCCTAACTTGACCTTTGGTATGGTCTGACCACGAATCTGGTCCATATATATAAAAAAAACTATCCAATCCTAAAGCAGTTCAATATGATAACAAGGTGATTCAATAAAACAAGATCATAATCAATAATGTTTAAACATTTGCATAAAAACATAAGAAAACTCATGGATATCACGAGGATATATCAGGTTATGTATAAGAAACGGTTTTCCAGTTTGTAAAATGATTAGGTATTTGACCAGTAATGATTTTTCGGGATATGGTTCTTTGATGTTATAAAGAATGATTGGAATATAAAAGTTTTAGTGTTTCAAATCATTCTCTTCCAGTGTTTGGGTGTTTGGTAATTATACTTTTGAAGAGTAGTATTATATTTGTAGGGTTTGGTGTCTGATGATCAACAAAGGATGGGTTATAAAGAATAAGGCTTATGGCTCAAGATCAATAAAATCAGGGTTCAAGGTTCAATGGTTTAAAACTCTTGTAATGTAAAACAGGAGTTAATATGGATAATAGCGACATGCTATAAAATAGTTCAAAAATATTGGTAATATATCTTGCAGAAAAGTTCAGAAGTACTTGCCTTATAAGGCTTTACAACTATTATTGATCAACTTTGAGCCGACTCTGCTGATCAGGCTCTAATGTCCAACCACTAGATCCCAGTGGATTCGACTTTGACACTCAGGTCTTTCTGTTGAAATTCTACTGACTCATCGACTGACCACTATGTTATCTTTAGTCCATCGTCCACTTTCAGGTTCCCGACTATAACCTACAGGGTCGAAAATACCCTACGTTAGACGTCTAGGCATGCTTGACATATCCTCGATACTAACTCTTACTCAACGATATTTAAACCTGACTCGTAATTATTCATATTAGAATAACACAGAAAATAATTAGGGTTCACATTCTCGAAATCGATCCAGTGTTCATTTTCAGAAAATACGTATACTTGTCATTTTACGAAATTAGGGTTACTGTGTTTTGGTTAAAGCATACAACACAACATACAATTAGGTTCTGTATAAAACATACGTATATGTATTTACTTATACTTGCTCGACGTCCCGATAATCCTCGGATACGCTCCCGTATTTTTGTAGTTCGATTTTCTCAGAAATCGGGCAGCGTCCCCTTTGTTTATCGGACTACCCGTCGAAACATCAATCGACGTCAATTCAACAACAATAACAATCCAATCACAACTCGCAAATTCCAATCACTAATACAATTTAGTAATCACAACCAACTTAACCATCACGATTCAATATTTACTAATTAGCTATTTTGATCCAGAATAGAAACACAACACGACTTTTATTTAATAAAAATATTAGGACTCAGAATCGTGTCATCACCGTCCACCGTCGACTCACCAAAGTTCACCATCGACGGTGGTAAAATTTATCGGTGCCCGATACGTGTCGGGTTTCCAAATAAATTCCACCGATTAACTTTTATAATTCCCCGCACAGAAATCATTTTTATTTCATGAATTAAAGTCAATTAATTCTGCAGAAAATAATTAAATTAATTAAAAAAATAATTTCCACATAGCAATTGAACCAAAGCACAAGAATCAATGGAACGAACACGCATAACCAGGAACGACCGCACAGGGGTCGCCGTGCCGGAAAAGCCGGCGGCAACCAACAACAGAGGATATACGTGGTGAAAAGAAAGGAACAGGGACTACAACAATTACACACAACTCAATCGCGTATACACATATACATACGTATATATATACACTAATCGAGTAAAGACAAAACGGAGCAGTCACCGGAGTCGACCGAGAGCCGCAGGCAGCGGAGACTACCAGGCGACAACAACAGAACAGGGCGGCGGTAAAATACCGGAGCACAGCGGCGACACGGACGGGAAAGTAAGGGAGCAGGGAATAGAACAGGAAATGGGAGTAGCCGAGTAAACTGAGATAGAGAAGAGGGGATTGATATTTGTTTTTGTTTTTTTTTATTAATTTATTTCTCAGCTGTACCAAGCAGTACAGTACACCTGATAGTATAATTGTTAGTACAATTCCTGTTATTCAAACGCGTATTATTGAATAATTACGAAAATTTAAAGGTCTCTTTTTGCCTCGAAATTCGAAATTAACGAAACGAGGTGCGAATAAAACAGCCCCTGAAAATTACGAAAATATTTTTAAAATATCATAAATATCCCGGAGGTTATAAAAACATAAATTTCGTAATTTTAAAATAATTTCTGAAATGCAATTTATACTCGTATTTCTCATTTAATGAACCGAGGTGTACTTAAAACAGATTCAGAAAATCACGAAAATAATCTTAAAATATTACAATTATCCCGAAGTTAATAAAAACATGAATTTTGAAATTTTTAAAATGATTTTTAAAATACACTTTATATCCGCTTTTATCAATGAAGCGAAACAACGAGCGCGTGAAATTAAATCCGAAAATTTCCAAAATAATTTTAAAATTCTTGGAATATTCCAAACTTAAATAAATATGAGTTTCATAATTTTTGAAGAATTTTAGAATTAAATATGGATTTTAGAAATAAGAGCATTCAGAAAATCATTTAAAGATAAATAATTAATAAAATATTGATTTCTTAATTTTATGAAATCCTAAAAATAATTATTGTAGTTATAAAATCATAAAAATAATTTTTGAAATATTCTCAATATTTATGCAAATAAATTTTCACCAAATGCACTTTTGAAAATGAAAACCATCCAATACGGCTCCATAATTAATCACATGAACAACCCGGTATATTATAAATTAGGCCTATATAATAGTCAACCAACACAGAGCGGTCAAAATCAATACACATATTTTATTTAAAAATTTCCGTAATAATCACATATCTAAATAATTCAAAAACATACGAGTCGTTATATGTAAAGAATATCACAGTTTATATTATGATTATTATAAACTAAACCCTCTTTAAATAAAGCAAAATTTGTTTCCGCATGTGTAAATACTGATAGTAAGGATGTTAACATAAACTCTGATAAAAAGTCTTCTGCTACATATGTTAACAAACTTAAAAAGGCCAAAGGATCCAAGAAAGTTTGGGTCCTTAAAACCACTAACTTATTTCAAATACTGATTGCAGGGCAACTGTTAGGCACAAAGCATGCGCTAATAATTCACGCAAGTATACGCGTTCGCAAGTAATATAGAATGATTTCTAGTTCGTTCCTGCAGAGACTCAGACTAATTATATTTAATTAACACTCACTCACCAATGTATGATTACTTCTCAATGTCAAGACAATAACACTTAAGGTTGATTAACTAATTATTAACTACAATTAACTACGAGAATGAAACACTTAAATAACACTTGAATTAACAATATTAAACACACATGAGATCATAACTTCATTACTACTTCCTTCAATAGTTATTGTTATTACCCTTAGCATGTAACGGTGATGATATTAATCGAACAACACGAAACTGATAAAAGCCAACTTTCGTTACACAAATACCATTCTACCAAGCATCCACAATTACGATTGAAGTTGAATATGCATCAATTATGTTGAGACCCTATTGTTAGGGCGAAAACATGCACTAATATTCATGCAAGTATACGCGTTCGCAAGTAATATAGAATACTTTCTAGTTCGTTCCCTCAGAGACTCAGACTAAGTTATTGTCTAATTAAACTCACTCACCAATGTATGATTACTTCTCAATGTTAAGATAATACTTAAAATTGTTGATTAAATATTAACTATAATTAACTACTTAATTAACCACTTAACTAACACTTCAATTTATCAATAATAAAACACTCATGAGATCACAACTTCATTATTACTTCCTTCTATAGCCATTGTTATTACCTTTAGCATGTGACAGTGATGATATTAATCGAATAACACGAAACTGATAAAAGCCAACTTTCATTGTACTAATACCATTCTACCAAACATCCACAATTAAGATAGAAGTTGAATAGTCATCAATTATGTTGAGTTCCTATATGTCTACGGAAATTGACAACACAACGATTTAAGCACAAGTTATTTCTTCTGATTACATAGGGCAAATAAAACTGTTAGAATTACCCACTAATCATGCACAACGTACATGAACCTATGCTAGCATGGCAAGTTCTAAATCTCAAGATCCACCGTCGCTTCACAAGAGATTAACACCCTATCTTATATGTTCGCGACGCACATAAGACGAATACGCACAACCAATACTAGATATCATGCAATCATCACACACTAAAGTATTAAACAATTAACTAAAGATTTCCATAATAAATCCGTTACAAACCCATGATCACGATTAACCCATAATAGAACTTATCGCCATCATGGGTTCATATGAAATCATGATAAACAACACAAGAAAATAATAACTAACTAATTATATTAAAACAGAGAACGTCACAAGAGTAAATAAGTCAAAGCAAGAAAAGTAGCATCCAACGTTACAACGAAACAAGAATCACAAGAATATATGCTTCCTCTTCGCTGCAGTGTGCTAAATCGGTCTTCTTCCTTATCTCCTTCGCTTCTTGCGCAAAACACAATCTAAAACATAATCTCCTTCTTATTTTCTATGAAAACGTCTCAAATCTACTTATATAATAGTCCCATAAAACTCAGATTACATAGAAGTTGGAAGCCAAACAGAAGTAGAAGTCTAAAATAATTCAGCTTTTTCCCCGACCCTGCGCGGCCGCTCAGCATTTCTGTACGGGCGCGCAAGGCTGCTGCGCGGCCGCTCAGCATTGCTGCGCGGGCGCGCAGGACCCTACTGGAAAAATTCCAGGTTTGCTCCATTTCTTCGCCGTAATCTGCCCGTTCTTTTCCTCTCTCAATGGTGAACACATGCCAAGGCTTATTCTTGATGATTCCTCCTCCGAAATGCAACTAATACCCTGAAATGCATAAACACTAGAAAAACGCATCAAATACACAAAATACTTGATTTCAAGACACCAATTTAAGCCATTTTAAGACGTTCTAAGTGGTATAAAATGCCACTTATCACACCCCCAAACTTAAATCGATGCTTGTCCTCAAGCGTCACAGACTCAAAACAAATAAAAATATGCATGAATGCAATCTATATGAAAATGCAACGATCCCCCTTACTACAATTAACCAACCAAATTGTCACGTCTCAATGAATGCAGTTAGACACTAAAGATCAATAAACTCATGCAAACGGACATACAGCCAGAAACGTGGTGTGTGCAAATGCTTAACAGATATGCTTCGGAACTAGACCAATTACTATGACTAGACTATCCTCAAGGCAATCCTACGATTATACAAAGAATAAAAATTCTAGGCACAAAGTGATATACAACACTACAAGAACTCTGGAGCTTACTACGGAATCGTGCTTTTTATTTACAACTCAAATGCTTATTTGACCCTGCAATGAGTGAGGTCCACAAAAGACTTATACAATGGTATCCATGTAACGAGCGTTAGGTTAGCGGATCCCAGACTCTAAAAGCCTTAGGTCACTAGGCACAAAGTCCCCTAAGAACTTAATAACTCGAATACCAAAGAGCCCACTCTTGATCAATTATGCAAATTTTTTTTTTTTTTTCTGAGCAAGTGCGTTTCGCTCCATATTGCTCAACCTTAGACTACTCGCATAATATGCGAGCCGGCTACTAGCCATTTGACGCCTAGCCACAACTAGCAACAAATTCCATTTTTACTCCATTTTTTTTTCTTTTTTTTCATGCCTTTACCACTAAGAACCTATTATCAAATTCTAAGCATAATAAATAGATTATCCTCGAAAATAATCAGATCATAACAACAATCTAGCCCTTTAGCATTCTCTAAGACTTAGTGAAAATACAAGTGCTTCTAGCATGCATATCAACCTACACAACTTAATAACACTTTAATGCTATCACTACACTCGCATCAATATCACAATTCAGTCGATAAATCATTGCAAAAGGGATCATGGTATATGCATGAGCTATATGATATGACAAACAAATAAAGCTATATATAAAAAAAACTATATGGCAAAAATTATGCAACTATATGAACTAACTATCATGAATATGCAGCTATATGACACACACAAAATATTCCTTAACTACCACCCCCAAACTTAAAATCTTCACTGTCCCCAGTGAAGGTAGTAGAAAGGAACACAGGGTATACCTACTCGGAGTCATCATCATCACCCTCAGTGGGTGGAGTATCAGGCGGCGGGTATACAGAGTCCTCACCAAAAACTGGCCACTGGATATCAGCTCCAAGGCCTCGAAAAGCAGTCCCTAACGCAAGAGTGAGCTCCTGAGCAAACCTGCTCTGCGTCTCATACATGGCATCCATCCACCGTGAAAGCCTCCTATACTGGGCATCACCCATCCCAGCACCCTCCTGAGCTCTCGAAGAACCAGCCTCACCACGCCCTGGCCTAGCCATAGCAGCACCTCGTGCTGGACGTCCTCCTGGAAGATGATAACCCAGCCCATGCTCCTCAGGCTCACCACTGGTCCACTCCTGCATCCCATTCAGAGTGCCAGAATCTATCGAAGCTGCTGGCAACTGCAACTGCTCATGAGCCGGCCAGTTCACTCCTACTGCTTGGCATAGCTTCGTAACCGTGGATGCATAAGGGATGTTCATATGCTTTGCTCCCCTCAAAAACTTCAGAATTCCTTGGTAGATAAACTCACCAAGGTCCACATAGTATTCCTCATTCAGAATTCCCCACAACAACTGTGCTCTCTCAACTGTGACCTCGTGTGGATGTGAAGAAGGCAAAATATTAGCACATATGAATGCATTCCATGCACGGGCATACCTGTTTATGGCGATCGCCGGAAAGTGACGATACTCATTATTGGCCGGACTGCGATTCCAAACTGTGCCCGGTCGACAGAGAGTCGCACAAATCAAATCCAAGTCAAAATCCTCAGCAGTCTTTTCATTCCAGTTCTCCTCCTCGGGCTTTCTCTCTCGCTGTCCAATCACACGGCGAATCGCCGCAGGATGATAATCAACTGTCAGCCCACGAACTACAGAAAACCCATTCTTTTCAGCCTTTGCGTTCGTGTAGAACTCGCGAACAACACTCATCGGTACTGCTTCGGGCGACTCACAAAAAGCTATCCACCCCTTCTCTGCAATCATGGGCAACAACTCACCATCCCTCCCTGATGGTAAAAACCTCCTCTCCTTCAGAATCGGCTTCCCTAACAGCCTAGTGTACTCCTCCTCCGCAGCTCTGTCAGTTAACCGAGGCCTTGCAGCAGTACCCCTTGATGAATCAGCAGTAGGAACTGTGCTGCTGCTGTCAATAGTGCGTGCTCTCTTGGGTGCCATTGATTTGTGAATAAAAGTGTGTAAGAACTGATTTTTGATGTTTATGAGAGGGTTTAAGTGTAGGAAGTTTATGGAGTAGGTTAAATTAGATTAGGAGTGGGGTTGAGGGATAAAATCATGGGGTAATGGGAAAAGAATTCGTGGGTTTATGGGCTGTGATGGGTTTTTGTGTTTTTTTTTTTTTCTGAACTGCAAAAAAATTTCTGGAACTCGACCCCTGCGCGGCCGCTCAGCATTTCTGCGCGGCCGCTCAGCATAGCTGCGCGGGCGCGCAGAGGGTCTTTGGAAAAAAAAATTTTCAGCCCCTGTTTTCTGATTTTTTTGTGTTTTTGGATAGGTTATTAACTTCTAAGGGTTCCTATAACAATAATTCATGGGTTGCCTCCCACGCAGCGCTTCTTTTTCGTCATTAGCTTGACGTTCCGTACCTTTCTCAAGTAGTCAACAAAATGGCACTAACCACCTCTCGGTTTGCTATGTCCCCATAGTAGTGCTTCAACCGCTGACCGTTAACCTTGAATGCTTGGTCCGAATCATTCTCAAAAATTTCCACCGCTCCATGTGGAAACACAGTTTTGACAATAAAAGGTCCAGACCACCTTGATTTCAACTTCCCAGGAAAAAGTCGGAGCCGAGAGTTGAATAACAGAACTTGTTGCCCTGGCACAAATAACTTAGGATGTAGCTTCCTATCGTGCCACCTCTTCACCTTTTCCTTATACATTTTGTTATTCTCGTACGCTTGCAGTCGAAATTCATCAAGTTCATTAAGCTGAAGCATTCTTTTCTTACCAGCTGCATCTAAATCCAGATTCAATTTCTTCAATGCCCAGTAGGCCTTATGCTCAAGCTCCGCCGGTAGATGACATCCCTTACCGTACACCAACTGAAACGGTGACATCCCAAGTGGAGTTTTGTATGCTGTTCTGTAAGCCCAAACAGCTTCATCGAGCTTTAAAGACCAATCCTTCCTTGACGGACAAACAACCTTCTCTAGAATGTGCTTTATCTCTCTGTTAGACACTTCTGCTTGACCATTTGTTTGCGGATGATAGGCAGTAGCTACTCGATGATTCACATTATAACGCTGCATCATAGAAGTGAACTTACGGTTGCAAAAATGCGATCCTTCATCACTTATGATTACCCGAGGCGTTCCAAACCTTGTGAAAATTTGCTTATAAAGAAAATTTAGCACTGCCTTTGCATCATTTGTCGGTAAAGCTTTAACTTCGACCCATTTTGAGACATAATCGACTGCCAGCAAGATGTACTGATTATTGCAAGACGAGATAAAA
The DNA here is from genome assembly GCF_009905375.1 of Apium graveolens. Taxonomy (NCBI): domain Eukaryota; kingdom Viridiplantae; phylum Streptophyta; class Magnoliopsida; order Apiales; family Apiaceae; genus Apium; species Apium graveolens. Next base: position 109,361,610 of record NC_133657.1, read on the forward strand.
GGCCCCATGAAATCGATTCCCCATACATCAAAGACCTCGACTTCAAGCATCACATTTAATGGCATCTCATCCTTCCTTAACAAATTTCCCACTCTTTGGCAACGATCACACCTTAAAACAAACTGATGAGCATCCTTGAACAAAGTAGGCTAGAAAAAACCTGCTTGCAGAATACGAGCTGCCGTCTTCTCACCTCCATAGTGTCCACCATAAACCGTGGAATGGCAGTCTCGTAATATCCCCTCCGTCTCACAGAACAGGATACATCTCCTGATGATCTGGTCAGCTCCCTGTCTAAACAAATATGGTTCATCCCACATATACCACTTCACCTCATGTAGAAACTTCTTTTTTGAGCGGATGTCAAATTAAGCGGCATTATATTGCTGACAAGATAGTTTACTATATCTGCAAACCATGGTTCTTCCTCCTGAATTACAAACAACTGCTCATCCGGAAAAGATTCATTGATTAACGTCCTATCTTGTGAAGTAGAATCGGGATTCTCCAACCTAGAGAGATGGTCAGCTACTTGATTCTCGGTACCTTTTCTATCTTTGATCTCTAACTCAAATTCTTGAAGTAAAAGCACCCAACGAATGAGTCTCGGCTTCGAATCCTTCTTAGAAACCAGATAGCGAATAGCTGCATGATCAGTGAATACTGTCACTTTCGTACCAAGCAGATAAGATCGAAATTTCTCAAAGCCAAAGACTATCGCCAAAAGCTCCTTCTCAGTAGTGGTGTAGTTCAATTGGGCCCCATTTAAAGTCTTACTCGCATAGTAGACCACATGGAAGAGATTTTTCTTGTGCTGTCCCAGAACTGCACCTACCGCATAGTCACTCGCATCACACATCATCTCAAACGGTTCTGTCCAATCTGGTGCTGTAATAACTGGTGCCGTGATCAAACTCTCCTTGAGAGTCTCGAATGCTGCCAAACATTCATCATCAAATTTGAAAGGCATATCTTTCTCAAGTAAATTGCACAACGGCTTAGATATCTTTGAAAAGTCCTTGATGAATCGCCGATAAAAACCCGCATGACCGAGAAAACTACGGATTCCTTTCACCGAATTAGGTGGGGGAAGATTTTCAATGACTCCCACCTTGGCCTTGTCCACCTCCAGACCTTTGCTAGAGACCTTATGCCCAAGGATAATGCCTTCACGCACCATAAAATGACATTTCTCCCAATTAAGCACCAAATTAGTTTCCACGCATCTTTTGAGTACGGCGCGCAGATTATTCAAACATTCATCATATGAGTGTCCAAAGACGGAGAAGTCATCCATGAACACTTCGACGTTATTTCCAATCATGTCAGAGAATATAGCCATCATACATCTCTGAAAGGTAGCCGAGGCGCCACATAACCCAAACGAAACTCTACGAAAAGCAAATGTGCCAAATGGACAAGTAAAGGTAGTCTTTTCTTGATCCTCTGGTGCGATACATATCTGATTATACCCGGAATAACCATCCAGAAGACAAAAATACTCATGTCCCGCCAATCTGTCAAGCATTTGATCAATGAATGGGAGAGGGAAGTGATCCTTCCTTGTGGCTTTGTTCAATTTTCTATAATCCATGCATACTCTCCATCATGTAACTGTTCGAGTAGGGATGAGCTCATTCTTTTCATTTGCGACCACAGTGATACCTCCTTTCTTAGGTACACATTGCACGGGGCTCACCCACGAGCTGTCAGAAATAGGATAAATGATGCCTGCATCTAGCCATTTCAGAATTTCTTTCTTCACCACCTCCTTCATGATCGGGTTCAGTCTTCGCTGTTGTTCCACAGTTGGCTTACTACCTTCCTCTAACAGAATTTTATGCATACAATATGAAGGACTTATCCCCTTGATGTCTGCTATGGTCCATCCTATAGCCGATTTGAATTCTCTCAAAATCCTTAAGAGCTTGTCTTCCTCACTACCTGAAAGGTCAGCTGAAATAATAACAGGTAACGTAGATGAATCACTTAAAAAAGCATACCTCAAGTGTTCAGGTAATGGTTTGAGCTCCAAGGTAGGTGCTTCCTCTATTGATGGTTTGAGCTCCCCTTCAGCATTCTTAAGGTCAGAAGTACCAAGAGATTCAAATGGTATGTCGAGCTTTCGCTTCCATGGAGAAGCGTTCAGATATTGTAATTGCTCGTTGCTATCTTCATCATCGCTGTCAAAATCCCCCACTAAGGCCTTTTCCAATGCATCAGACATTAGCATGTGATCGAGTTCCGAAGTAACCGCAGAATCAATCACATCCACTTTTAAGCACTCCTCATCTTCTGTAAGGAATTTCATTGCCTTGAATACGTTGAAGGTCACATCCTGATCTTGGACCCGCATAGTAAGTTCCCCTTTTTGCACATCTATCAAGGTACGGCCAGTAGCCAAGAAAGGCCTCCCCAAGATTATGGGAATCTTCTTATCTTCCTCAAAATCCAGAATAACAAAATCTGCAGGAAAGAAGAGCTTATCCACCTTGACGAGCACATCCTCAACTATGCCCCTTGGGTAAGTAATGGAACGGTCCGCCAATTGTAGCGACATGTATGTGGGTTTTGGATCAGGCAGATCCAGCTTTTTAAAGATCGACAACGGCATCAGATTAATGCTTGCTCCCAAATCACAAAGGCACTTGTCAAAAGTTAGATTGCCAATGGTGCAAGGAATGGTGAAGCTTCCTGGATCTTTTAGTTTTGGTGGTAACTTTTGTTGCAGAACCGCGCTGCATTCTTCCGTGAGAGCAACGGTTTCAAGGTCATCCAGTTTCACCTTCCTTGAAAGAATAGTCTTCATAAATTTCGCATAACTAGGCATTTGTTCCAGAGCCTCAGCGAAAGGTATATTGATGTGAAGTTTCTTGAACACCTCCAGAAACTTCCCGAACTGTCTATCCAGCTTTTGTTGCTGCAATCTCTTAGGAAAAGGTGGTGGAGGACAGAGCTGTTTCTCCCCTGTATTAGCCTCAGGCAGAGTGTGTTCAACAGTAGTCTTCCTTGGTTCCGCCGCTTTCTCCTTTTGCTTAGATTCTTCATCTCTAACTTCAGCTTCGACTTCTTTTGCCTTTTCAGCATCAGCTACTTTTCCAGACCTTAAGGTAATAGCCTTGACTTGCTCTTTAGCTTCCTTCCTGCCTGGTACTTCCGTGTCACTGGGAAGAGTGCCAGGTTGATGATTGAGCACTGCATTGGCTAATTGACCGATTTGATTTTCCAAGGTCTTGATAGAAACCGCCTGACTCTTGCACAACAGCTTAAGTTCCTCAAAATCAGCACTAGTAGGTGCAGCTGCACTTCCCTGTTGAGGATATGATTGACTTGTAGCATACTGCTGTGGTTGCTGGAATCCAGGTGGGTTAAACTGTTTACTCACTCCTTGCTGATATGTTGGCTGAATAGCATTCTGATTATTCCCCCAGCTGAAATTTGGATGATTTCTGTTGTTAGGATGATAGGTCGCTGGCACAGGCTGCTGTTGTCGCTGATAATTATTCACATACTGAACAGATTCGTTGACAAGAGAACACTGATCCGTAGCATGAGAACCTGCACAAAGCTCACAAACCATAGCTATTTGATTAACTCCATACGTAGCCAAAGAATCAACCTTCATTGATAGCGCTTGGAGCTGGGCTGCAATAGCGGTGGCTGCATCAACTTCCAGAATACCTGCTACCTTGCTTGACGTCATCCTCTGAGTTGGGTTTTGATGCTCATTTGCAGCCATCGTCTCGATAAGATTATACGCCTCAGTATAGCTTTTAGCCCATAAGGCGCCTCCAGCTGCTGCATCGAGCATGGGCCGAGATTGGGCCCCCAAACCATTATAAAAACCAGTGATTACCATCCAATCCGGCATTCCATGATGTGGACATTTTCTCAACATTTCCTTGTAGCGTTCCCAAGCCTCGCACATATTTTCTGTAGGTTGCTGCGCAAATTGAGTAAGAGCACTCCTCATAGCAGCAGTCTTTGCCATTGGATAAAACTTCACCAGAAACTTTTGCGCAAGATCTTGCCACGTAGTGATTGACCCAGCTGGTTCAGAATGTAACCAGTCTTTAGCTTTATCCCTCAGTGAGAATGGGAAAAGCCTCAACTTGATAGCCTCATCAGTCACGCCATTATACTTAAAAGTGCTGCAGATCTCGATAAAATTCCTTATGTGCATGTTGGGGTCTTCAGTTGCCGCTCCTCCAAAAGAAACAGAATTCTGCACCATCTGAATAGTGCCCGGCTTGATTTCAAAGGTGTTAGCTTGAATAGCCGGATGAAGGATGCTTGACTGAATGTCATCAATTTTAGGCCGAGAAAAATCCATAAGAGCTGGATCAGCTTGAACAATACGATCTCCCATGTTTACTGGTTCTTTCTGCTCAGTTCCTGAATCCGAATCCTCAAAATCTAACTTCTCCGGAGTATCAAGAACTTCGTCTTTCTCCTCAGCTGTATCTAAGGTCCTCTTGCGAGCACGAGAACGAGTTTGCATAAACGCTTGCTAAAGTACCTGAAATATAACCGAAAAGAGTAATTAACTACTACGTCCTAATCACTGAGTCCTAATGACCAATGATGGTAAGTACATAAACTAAACAAATACGCCGAGTCCCCGGCAGCGGCGCCAAAAACTTGTTAGGGCGAAAACATGCACTAATATTCACGCAAGTATACGCGTTCGCAAGTAATATAGAATACTTTCTAGTTCGTTCCCTCAGAGACTCAGACTAAGTTATTGTCTAATTAAACTTACTCACCAATGTATGATTACTTCTCAATGTTAAGATAATACTTAAAATTATTGATTAAATATTAACTATAATTAACTACTTAATTAACCACTTAACTAACACTTCAATTTATCAATAATAAAACACTCATGAGATCACAACTTCATTATTACTTCCTTCTATAGCCATTGTTATTACCTTTAGCATGTGACAGTGATGATATTAATCGAATAACACGAAACTGATAAAAGCCAACTTTCATTGTACTAATACCATTCTACCAAACATCCACAATTAAGATAGAAGTTGAATAGTCATCAATTATGTTGAGTTCCTATATGTCTACAGAAATTGACAACACAACGATTTAAGCACAAGTTATTCCTTCTGATTATATAGGGCAAATAAAACTGTTAGAATTACCCACTAATCATGCACAACGTACATGAACCTATGCTAGCATGGCAAGTTCTAAATCTCAAGATCCACCGTCGCTTCACAAGAGATTAACACCCTATCTTATATGTTCGCGACGCACATAAGACGAATACGCACAACCAATACTAGATATCATGCAATCATCACACACTAAAGTATTAAACAATTAACTAAAGAATTCCATAATAAATCCGTTGCAAACCCATGATCACGATTAGCCCATAATAGAACTTATCGCCATCATGGGTTCATATGAAATCATGATAAACAACACAAGAAAATAATAACTAACTAATTATATTAAAACAGAGAACGTCACAAGAGTAAATAAGTCAAAGCAAGAAAACTAGCATCCAACGTTACAACGAAACAAGAATCACAAGAATATATGCTTCCTCTTTGCTGCAGTGTGCTAAATCGGTCTTCTTCCTTATCTCCTTCGCTTCTTGCGCAAAACACAATCTAAAACATAATCTCCTTCTTATTTTCTATGAAAACGTCTCAAATCTACTTATATAATAGTCCCATAAAACTCAGATTACATAGAGGTTGGAAGCCAAACAGAAGTAGACGTTTAAAATAATTCAGCTTTTTCCCCGACCCTGCGCGGCCGCTCAGCATTTCTGCGCGGGCGCGCAAGGCTGCTGCGCGGCCGCTCAGCATTGCTGCGCGGCCGCTCAGCATTGCTGCGCGGGCGCGCAGGACCCTACTGGAAAAATTCCAGGTTTGCTCCGTTTCTTCGCCGTAATCTGCCCGTTCTTTTCCTCTCTCAATGGTGAACACATGCCAAGGCTTATTCTTGATGATTCCTCCTCCGAAATGCAACTAATACCCTGAAATGCATAAACACTAGAAAAACGCATCAAATACACAAAATACTTGATTTCAAGACACCAATTTAAGCCATTTTAAGATGTTCTAAGTGGTATAAAATGCCACTTATCACCTATATGTCTACAGTATTTGACAACATAACGATTTAAGCGCAAGTTATTCATTATGCTTACACAGGGCAAGTAAAACGGTTAGAGTTACCCACTAATCATGCATACAATACATGAACCTATGCTAGCATGGCAAGTTCTAAATCTCAAGATTCACTATCACTTCACAAGAGATTAATAGGCTATCTTATATATTCGCGACGCACATAAGATGAATAAGCACAACCTATGCTAGATATCATACAATCATCACATACCAAGGTATTAACAATTAACTAAAGAAATCCATAGTAAATCCGCTATGACCCCATGATCACGATTAGTCCATGATACAACTCATCGTCACCATGGGTTCATATAAAAACATGATAATAGCACGACAATATAAACTAATAAAATACTTATTAAAACCAGAGTACGTTACAAGAGTATTAAGGTTCAAAGTAAATAAAACTAGCATCCACTGTTACAACGAATAAAAGAATCACAAGATATCGAATGTTTCCTCTTCTTCATTGCGGTGTGCTAAAACGGTCTTCTTAATATTCTCTCCTTGCTCCTTACTTGATTAATACTTGTTACTTATTTTTGTGAAACGTCTCTAAATATTACTGATATAGAAGTCCACAAGAATCAGCAGTCTTAGAAGTCCAATAGGATATGAATTAATAAAAAGCAGAATCAGAAAATCTGACTCCAGGCATCCGCCCCAGCTTCCAGGCGGGCGCCTCAGCTCCCAAGCGGCCGCCCCAGATCCCAGGCGGGCGCCTGGCATGCTTATGGAAAAATGAACTTCTTGCTCCTGATTTTGCCGATTTCTTCGCACATCTCCCCGAGACTGATCCCAAGTACTTCCCTAGGCTTATTTTGATGAAATCTCCCTGAATTCGCAAGTATACCCTGAAATGCAAAAACACTCGAAAGCCCATCAAATACACAAAATACTTGATTTTAAGACATCAATTCAAGCCATTATAAGACGTTCTAAGTGGTATAAAATGCCACTTATCACACCCCAAACTTAAATCGATGATTTTCCTCAAGCGTCACAGACTCAGAAACAAAATAAAAACATGCATGAATGCAAACTACATGAAATGCAGCGATCCCCATCGCAATGACTAAACGAACCAACACATGACATCTCAACAAATGTAATTAGGCGACTAAAGATCAATCAAATCATGCAAGCTAACATACAACTAGAAACGTGGTGTGTGCGAATGCTTAACATATATGCTTCGAAACTCGATCAATTATCATAACTCAATTATCCTCAAGGCAATCACATGATTATACGAAGAATAAATTCTAGACAAAAAATGACTTATAACACTTCAAGATCACTGGAGCTTATTACGGAATCATGCTTTTATTCAACACAATAAACTAATGCTTATTTGATCGTGCAATGAGTGAGGTCCACAAAAGGCTTATACAATGGCATCCATTTAGCGAGCGTTAGGTTAGCGGATCCTAGACTATAAAAGCCTTAGGTCACTAGGCACAAAGTCCCCTAAGAACTTAATAACTCGAACACCAAAGAGCTCACTCGTGATCAATTATGCATTAAACCATATTTTTTTTTCTCTTTTTTCTGATTTTTTTTTTCAAATTTCTGAGCAAGTGCGTTTCGCTCCATCTTGCTCAACCCTAGACTACTCGCATACAATACGAGCCGGCTACTAGCCATTTGACGCCTAGCCACGACTAGCAATGAATTCCAATTTTCACTCCAATTTTATCTTTTCATGCCTTTTATCATTAAGAGCCTATCATACATTCTAAGCATAAGCAATAGATTAACCTCAAAAACCATCAAACCATGACAACAATCTAGTCCTTAAGCATACTTTAAGACTTAGTGAAATTATAAGTGTTTCTAGCATGCATGTCAACCTAACAAGATTCAACATCACTCTAACGCTATCACTACACTCGCATCAATATCACATATCAATTGGTAAAGCAACACAAAAGGGATCATGGTATATGCATGAGCTACATGACATGATAAATAAAGCTAAAAAATAAAAAAAACTATACAGCAAAAAAATATGCAACTATATGAACTAAACTAACATGAATATGCAACTACATGACACACACACAAATATGTTTCTTAACTACCACCCCCAAACTTAAAACTTCACTGTCCCCAGTGAAGGTAATAGAAAGGAACACAGGGTATACCTACTCAGAGAAATCATTATCATCATCACCCTCAGAGGGTGGAGTGTCAGGAGGCGGATAAGCAGAGTCCTTACCAAAAACGAGCCACTGGATGTCAGCTCCAAGGCCTCTGAAAGTAGTCCCAAGTGCTAGGGTGAGCTCCTGTACAAACCTACTCTGCGACTCGTACATCACATTCATCCTCCTGGATAGCCTCCTGTACTGGGCATCAGCCATCCCTGAACCATCACCTCCCTGGGATCTAGAAGAACATGCCTCGCCATGAGCCTGACTAGGCCTAGCCATCGTAGCACCAGCTGCTGGACGTCTCCCTGGGAGACGATATCCCAAACCATGCTCCTCGGGCTCTCCACCCGTCCACTCCTGCATCGCATTCAGCGTCGATGAATCAATAGGAGCGGCCGGCATCTGCAGCAGCTCAAAGAAGGCCAGTGGACTCCAACTGACTTGCACAGCTTCGTGACGATAGAGGCATAAGGGATGTTGTTGTGCGTCCTACCCCTCAAAAACTTTAAAATCCCTTGGTAGATGAACTCACCAAGGTCCACATAAAACTCCTCATTCAGAATCCCCCATAACAACCTGGCTCTCTCAACTGTAACCTCATGTGCATGCGAAGAAGGAAAAATATTAGCACAAATAAAGGCATTCCATGCACGGACATACCTGTTCATCGCAACAGCCGGAAAAGAACGATACTCGTTAGATCCCGTCTTAAACTTCCACACCGTACCCGGCTGACAGAGAGTAGCAATAATCAAATGCGAATCAAAATCCTCGGGGGTCTTCTCGTTCCCATTCTCCTCCTGGGGCTTCCTTTGTCGCTGCCCAATAACACGGTGAATCGCCTCGGGCTGGTAATCAACCGTAAGCCCCCTAACAACAGTATACCCATTCTTGTCGGCCTTGGCGTTCACATAAAACTCGCAAACCACACTCATCGGGACCGCCTCCGGTGACTCACAAAATATAATCCACCCTTTCTCTGCAATCATCGGCAATAACTCACCATCCCTCCCCGATGGCAAAAATCCCCTCTCCTTCAGAATCGGCTTAGTCAGAAGCCTAGCATACTCCTCCTCAGCAGCCCTATCCACCAATCGGGGCCTCGCAGCAGTACCCCTCAAAGAATCAGCAGTAGGAATGGTGATGCTGCTATCGACAGTACGAGATCTCTTTGGAGCCATTGAAACTGGGAATAAGTGTTGAGAGTTTGTGTTTTGTATGTAGGAGAGAGTTTGTAAGTTGAAAGTATATGGGAGTGTATATGGAGAGGTTGTGTGTATATATAGGGTAGGATTTAGGTTTAGAAATAGAGTAAGAGTGGGGTTTGTGGCTTGTTTGTAGGAGGAAATTCGTGGGTTAATGGGGTTATGGCTGTTGTATTTTATTTTTGTGTTTTTTCTGTTTTTTATAAGGCCGAAAAAGAAAAAAATTTCCAACAGTGGGGCTCAGGCGGTCGCCCGGAAATAACAGGCGGGCGCCTCAGCTTCCAAGCGGCCGCCCGAGACAGCAGGCGGGCGCCCGGGAGCTTTCTGGAAAAATTATTTTCTACATTTTTTCTTTTCTGTTTTTTTGGGTTTTTGGATAGAGTACTAACTTCTAAAGGTTTCTATAGTCTCAAATCTTGGGTTGCCTCCCAAGAAGCGCTTCTTTTACGTCATTAGCTTGACGTAGAGTAGTTTGATCAAGTTGATAATAAAACGACACTAACCACTTCCCGGTTTGCCATATCCCCATAATAGTGCTTCAATCTCTGACCATTAACCTTGAATGCTTGGCCCGGATCGTTCTCAAAAATCTCTACCGCTCCATGTGGAAACACAGTTTTGACGATAAAAGGTCCAGACCACCTTGATTTTAACTTTCCAGGAAAAAGTCAGAGACGAGAGTTGAATAAAAGAACTTGTTTCCCTGGAATGAATGACTTAGGAGATAGGTTCCTGTCGTGCCACCTTTTTACTTTTTACTTGTACATTTTGTTATTCTCGTACACTTGCAGTCAAAATTCATCAAGTTCATTTAACTGAAACATTTGCTTCTTTCCAGCTGCATCTAGATTAAGGTTTAACTTCTTCAATACCCAATAAGCCTTATGCTCAAGCTCCGTAGGTAAATGACATCCCTTACCATAGACAAGTTGAAACGGGGACATCCCAAGTGGAGTCTTGTATGCTATTCTATAAGCCCAAATAACTTCATCGAGCTTCAAAGACCAATCTTTCCTTGACGGACAAACAACTTTCTCTAGAATGCGCTTGATCTCACTATTAGACACTTCAGCTTGACCTTTAGTTTGTAGAAATGCGACCCCTCATCACTTATGATCACTCGTGGCATTCCAAACCTTGTGAATATCTGCTTATGAAGAAAACTTAACACTACTTTTGCATCATTTGTCGGTAGAGCCTTGACTTCTACCCATTTCGAGACATAATCGACTGCCAACAAGATGTACTAATTATTGCAGGACGAGATAAATGGTCCCATGAAATCGATTCCCCAAACATCGAAGACCTCAACTTCAAGCATCACATTTAAAGGCATCTCATCCTTTCTAGTAAGATTCCCAACTTTTTGGCAACGATCATACCTTAAAACGAACTGATGTGCATCCTTAAACAATGTAGGCCAGAAAAAACCTGCTTGCAGAATACGAGCTGTTGTCTTTTCACCACCATATTGTCCACCATAAACTGTGGAATGGTAGTCTCGTAATATCCCCTCCGTCTCACAGAATGGGATACATCTCCTGATGATCTGGTCAGCTCCTTGTCTAAACAAATATGGTTCATCCCACATGTACCACTTCACCTCATGCAGAAAATTCTTCTTTTGAGCTGCATTCATATTAGGAGGCATTATATTGCTGACAAGATAGTTCACAATGTCTGCGAACCATGGCTCTTCCTCCTGAACTACGAACAACTGCTCATCCGGAAAAGATTCGTTGATCAATGTCTTATCAAGTGAAGTAGAATCGGAATTCTCCAGTCTAGAGAGATGGTCAGCTACTTGATTTTCAGTGCATTTTTTATCCTTGATCTCTAACTCAAATTCCTGTAGCAAGAGCACCCAACGAATAAGTCTCAGCTTCGAATCCTTCTTTGAGACCAGATAACGAATGGCAGCGTGATCAGTGAATACTGTCACCTTTGTCCCAAGTAGATAAGATCAAAATTTTTCGAAACCAAAAACTATAGCCAAGAGCTCCTTCGCAGTAGTGGTTTAGTTCATTTGAGCTCCATTAAGCGTCTTACTAGCATAGTAGACCACATGAAAGATATTATTCTTGCGCTGCCCAAGAACTACTCCCACTGCATAATCACTTGCATCGTACATCATCTAAAAAGGTTCTGTCCAATCAGGTGCTGTAATAACTGGTGCAGTTATCAAACTCTTCTTGAGAGTCTTGAATGCTTCCAAGCATTCATCATCAAATTTAAAAGGTACATCTTTCTCGAGCAAGTTGCACAATGGCTTAGATATCTTAGAGAAGTCCTTGATGAAACGCCGATAAAAACCCGCATGAGCAAGAAAACTACGGATTCCTTTCACAGAAATAGGTGGCGGAAGATTTTCAATGACCCCCACCTTGGCTTTATCCACCTCAAGGCCTTTGCTAAAGACTTTATGCCCAAGAATGATGCCCTGTTGCACCATGAAGTGACATTTTCCCAATTGAGCACCAAATTAGTTTCCACACACCTTTTAAGCACCAAACGAAGATTATGCAAACATTCATCAAACGAATGTCCAAAGACGGAGAAGTCGTCCATGAGCACTTCGACATTATTTCCAATCATATCAGAGAATAAAGCCATCATGCATCTCTGAAAAGTGGCAGGTGCACCACATAAGCTGAAAGAAACTCTGCGAAAAGCAAACGTTCCAAATGGACAAGTGAAAGTAGTCTTTTCTTGATCTTCTGGTGTAATGCAAATCTGATTGTAACCCGAATAGCCATCCAGAAGACAATAATGCTCATGACCAGCAAACCTGTCAAGCATCTGATCAATAAATGGAAGAGGGAAGTGATCCTTCCTTGTGGCTTTGTTTAACTTTCTGTAGTCCATGCATACCCTTCATCCTGTGACTGTTCGAGTGGGGATGAGCCCGTTCTTCTCATTTTCTACCACAATAATACCTCCTTTCTTAGGTACATATTGAACTGGGCTCACCCAAGAACTGTCAGAAATAGGATATATGATTCCTGCATCCAGCCACTTTAGAATTTCTTTCTTCACCACTTCTTTCATGATAGGATTCAGTCTTCGCTGTTGCTCAACAATTGGCTTGCTACCTTCCTCTAGCAGAATTTTATGCATGCAATACGAAGTGTTGATCCCTTTTATATCTGCTATAGTCCATCTGATGGACGATTTGAATTCTCTCAAGATCCTCAAGAGCTTGTCCTCATCACTACCTGAAAGGTCAGATGCAATAATAACAGGAAAAGTAGATGCATCACCTAAAAAAGCATACCTTAGGTGTTCAGGCAATGGTTTAAGCTCCAAAGTAGGTGCTTCCTCAATAGATAGTTTGAGCTTTCCCTCAGCATTCTTGAGATCAGTAGTACCAAGAGATTCAAATGGCATGTCTAGCTTTCGCCTCCAAGGAGAAGCATTTAGATATTGTAGTTGCTCATCTTCATCTTCACTGTCAAATTCCCCCACTAAGGCTTTTTCTAAGGCATCGGACCTTAGCACATGATCAAGTTCTGAAGTTACCGCAGAATCAATCAAATCCACCTTGAAGCACTCCTCATCTTCTGTAGGGAATTTCATCGCATTGAATACATTAAATGTCACATCCTGATCTTGCACCCTCATAGTAAGTTCACCTTTTTGCACATCTATCAAGGTATAGCCTGTAGCCAAGAAAGGTCTTCCCAAAATTATGGAAATCTTCTTATCTTCCTCGAAATCCAGAATGACAAAGTCTGCAAGGAAGATGAGCTTATCCACCTTTACTAACATGTCCTCCACGATGCCTCGTGGGTATGTAATAGAACGATCAGCCAATTGTAGAGACATATAGGTAGGCTTTGGATCAGGCAAATTCAGCTTTTTGAAGATAGACAACGGCATCAGATTGATGCTTGATCCCAAATCGCAAAGGCACTTGTCGAATGACAACTTGCCAATGGTGCAAGGAATGGTGAAGCTACCTGGATCTTTAAGTTTTGGAGGTAATTTTTGTTGCAGCACAGCACTGCACTCTTCCGTTAGAGCAACGGTATCAAGATCATCCAGTTTCACCTTACTTGAAAGAATAACCTTCATCAATTTCGCATAACTAGGCATTTGCTCCAGAGCCTCAGCGAAAGGTATGTTGATGTGAAGTTTCTTGAACACCTCCAGAAACTTACCAAATTGCTTATCCAGCTTTTGTTTTTGCAATCTCTTAGGAAAAGGTGGTGGAAGATAGAGCTGCTTCTCCCCTGTATTACCCTCAGGCAGAGTGTGTTCAACAGTAGTCTTCCTTGGTTCTGCCTCTTTCTCCTTTTGCTTTTCTTCTTCATCTACAACTTCAGCTTCTCCATCTTTTGCTTTTTCAGCATCAGCAACTTTTTCAGACCTTAAAGTAATAGCTTTGACTTGCTCCTTAGCTTCCTTCCTACCTGGCACTTCAGTATCGCTAGGAAGTGTGCCAACTTGACGATTGAGAACGGCATTGGCTATTTGACCGATTTGATTCTCCAAGGTCTTGATAGAAACAGCCTGAGTTTTGCACAACAACTTTAGCTCCTCAAAATCAACACTAGAAGGTGGAGCAGCACCTCCTTGTTGAGGATATGATTGCCTTTGAGCATATTGCTGAGGTTGCGAAAATCCAGGTGGATTAAACTGTTTACTTACAGCTTGCTGATATGGTTGCTGAACAGTATTCTGAGTATTGCTCCAGCTGAAATTGGGATGATTTCTGTTATTAGAATGATAAGTAGCTGGCACGGGCTGCTGCGGTCGCTGATAACTGTTCACATACTGAACAAATTCATTAACAAGAGAACACTGATTCGTAGCATGAGAGCCTGCACAAAGCTCACAGACCATAGCTATCTGATTGACTCCATAGTTGGCTAAAGAATCGACCTTCATAGACAGCGCTTGGAGCTGCGCTGCAATAGCTGTAGCTGCATCAACTTCCAGAATACCTGCTACTTTCCCAGGCATCATCCTTTGAGTTGGGTTTTGATGCTCATTTGCAGCCATAGTTTCAATAAGATTATAGGCTTCGGTATAGCTTTTGGCCCACAAGGCGCCTGCAGCTACTGCATCGAGCATGGGCCGAGATTGGGCCCCCAAACCATTATAGAACCCAGTGATCACCATCCAGTAAGGCATACCATGATGTGGACACTTTCTCAGCATCTCCTTATAGCACTCCCAAGCTTCGCACATAGATTCTGTTGGTTGATGCGCAAACTGAGTAAGAGCACTCCTCATAGCTGTAGTCTTGGCCATTGGATAGAACTTCACCAGAAACTTTTGCGCAAGATCTTCCTAAGTAGTGATGGACCCAGCTGGTAAAGAATATAACCAGTCCTTAGCTTTATCCCTCAGAGAGAATGGGAAAAGCCACAGCTTGATAGCCTCATCCGTAACATCATTATATTTGAAAGTACTACAGATCTCGACAAAATTCCTGATATGCATGTTGGGATCTTCAATAGCAGCACCTCCGAAAGAAACAGAATTCTGCACCATCTGAATAGTGCTCGGCTTGATTTTAAAAGTATTAGCCTGAATAGCCGGATGAATGATGCTTGACTGAATGTCATCAATTTTAGGCCGAGAAAAGTCCATAAGAGCTGGATCTGCTGGAACTATATGATCACCCATGATTACCGGTTCTTTCTGCTCACTCTCTTTGTCTGAATCTTTAAAATCTATCTTCTCTGGAATATCAAGAACTGAGTCTGTCTCCTCAACCGTATCTAGAGTCCTCTTGCGAGTGCGAGAACGTGTTTGCATAAACGCTCGCTAGAGTACCTGAAACACAACCGGAAACAATAAGTAACAAGTCTTAATCAATGAGTCCAAATGACCATTGATGGGTAGTACATAAACTAAACAAATTAACACCGAGTCCCCGGCAGCGGCGCCAAAAACTTGTTAGGCACAAAGCATGCGCTAATAATTCAAGCAAGTATACTCGTTCGCAAGTAATATAGAATGATTTCTAGTTCGTTCCCATAGAGACTCAGACTAATTATATTTAATTAACACTCACTCACCAATGTATGATTACATCTCAATGTTAAGACAATAACACTTAAGGTTGATTAACTAATTATTAACGACAATTAACTACGAGAATAAAACACTTAAATAACACTTGAATTAACAATATTAAACATACATGAGATCATAACTTCATTACTACTTCCTTCAATAGTTATTGTTATTACCCTTAGCATGTAACGGTGATGATATTAATCGAACAACACGAAACTGATAAAATCCAACTTTCATTGCACAAATACCATTCTACCAAGCATCCACAATTACGATATAAGTTGAATAGGCATCAATTATGTTGAGACCCTATATGTCTACAGAATTTGACAACATAACGATTTAAGCGCAAGTTATTCATTATGATTACGCAGGGCAAGTAAAACGGTTAGAGTTACCCACTAATTATGCATACAATACATGAACCTATGCTAGCATGGCAAGTTCTAAATCTCAAGATTCATTGTCGCTTCACAAGAGATTAACAGGCTATCTTATATGTTCGCGACGCACATTAGACGAATAAGCACAACCTATGCCGAATATCATACAATCATCACATACCAAGGTATTAACAATTAACTAAAGAAATCCATAGTAAATCCGCTACAACCCCATGATCATGATTAGCCCATGATAGAACTCATCGTCACCATGGGTTCATATCAAAACTTGATAATAACACGACAATATAAACTAATAAAATACTTATTAAAACTAGAGTACGTCATAAAAGTATTAAGGTTCAAAGTAAAGAAAACTAGCATCCACTGTTACAACGAATAAAAGAATCACAAGATATCAAATGCTTCCTCTTCTTCAGTACGGTGTTCTAAAACGGTCTTCTTAATCTTCTCTCCTTGCTCCTTACTTGATTAATTACTTCTTTTTGTGAAACGTCTCTAAATATTACTTATATAGAAGTCCACAAGAATCAGCAATCTCAGAAGTCCAATAGGATACGAATTAATAAAAAGCAGAATCAGAAAATCCCACTCTAGGCGGCCGCCCCAGCTTCCAGGCGGGCGCCTCAGCTCCCAAGCGGCCACCCCAGATCCCAGGCGGGCGCCTGGCATGCTTCTGGAAAAATGAACTTCTTGCTCCTGATTTTGCTGATTTCTTCGCACATCTCCCCGAGACTGATCCCAAGTACTTCCCTAGGCTTATTTTGATGAAATCTCCCTGAATTCGCAAGTTGTACCCTGAAATGCAAAAACACTCGAAAGTGCATCAAATACACAAAATACTTGATTTCAAGACATCAATTCAAGCTATTATAAGAAGTTCTAAGTGGTACAAAATGCCACTTATCAACAACAGGAGGAATACTCTAATCTTGGAAAGTGGATGCTCAGGACACTTGACTGGTTATAAATCCCTGCTATCAGAATTTGAGGAGAAAGCTGGCCCAAATGTTTCTTATGGAGATGGCAACTTAGGAAAAATCTTGGGATTTGACAAAATCAAAATTGGAAATGTCATCATTGAAAATGTAGCTCTGGTTGCAGGATTCAAGCATAATCTGATTAGGGTGAGTCAAATTTGTGACAGAGGTTACCATGTGAACTTCTATGAGGAGTATTGTGAAATTATCAGTAAGACTAATGGCAAGATTGCAATGACTGGTATAAGACATGGTAGTTTATATGAAGCCAGGGTCTCCACAAAAACTGATGAATCAAAAGTTTGGCTACTTAGTAGAGCATCTGTGGAAGACAGCTAGAACTGGCATAAAAGACTTTCTCACCTCAATTTCAATAATATCAATGAACTTGTGAGGAAAGATCTTGTGAGAGGATTGCCCAATGCAGTGTTTACTCCTGATGGCTTGTGTGACTCATGCCAGAAATCCAAGCAAAGGAAAACATCTTTTAAGAGTAAACCTGAATCCTCCATTCTTGGACCATATCAACTACTTCATATTGATCTCTTTGGTCCAGTAAATGTTACGTCAATTGCCAAGAAGAGGTATGCACTCGTAATTGTTGATGAATATACAAGATACACATGGGTGTATTTTCTGCACACCAAGGATAAATTTTCATCCATTCTTCTTGATCATGTAAGAGAGCTGGAAAAATGATCAACATACAAAGTGAAGATCATCAGAAGTGATAATGGAATTGAATTCAAGAATAGTTCTATGGAAGAGTTCTGCAAACTCTACGGGATTAAACAAGAATTTTCTGCTCCTGGAACTCCACAAAAAAAGGGAGTTATTGAAAGAAAGAATAGAACTCTCATAGAAGCTGCAAGAACCATGATAGAGGAAGCAAGATTGCCCACCTACTTCTGGGATGAGGCTGTGCAAACTGCTTGCTTTACAAAAAATGCAACATTGATCAACAGGCATGGAAAAACACCATTTGAGATGGTGAAGGGAAAGAAGCCAAATTTGAAGTACTTTCACATTTTTGGTTGTATGTGTTTTGTTCTCAAAACTCATTCGGAGTAGCTGACCAAGTTTGATCTAAAAGCTGATGAAGGCATTTTTGTAGGATATCCATAGTCTACAAAAGCTTTCAGAGTTTATAATCTGAGAACAAGAATAGTCATGGAATCCATACATGTATCTTTTGATAAAAATAAGATTACAGGTCTAGAAGATGCAAATGACCATGACAAGTTGAGATTTGAAAATGAAGTACCATATGCTGAACTCTTAAATCCTGATCCTGATACAATAAGTCCTGATATCACTCAAAGCTCTGATGATCCATATGACAGTGGAAATTCTTCAAAAACTGAAGCATATGTTAAGGGGGAGCAACATGATTCAAATCCAGAGACTTTTACAAGTGATTCAACTCAAGAAACATCAGTAGATTAGTCATCAGACTCTCATTCCTCAAATTCTGATGAGTCAAATACTGATAATAATGGGAACACTGATTCAGGGGGAGCATGAGGACATAATAGTGGTACTAGTCAAAAAAATAACAGAGAGTTCATGGATCAAGGGGAGGTTCTTCTTCAAGGAGTCAACTTCCATCTGCAAGAAAATGGTCTAAGTCACACACACCTGACTTAATCACTGGAAATCTTGATAGTGGTGTAAGAACCAGAAAATCCACTCAAAATGAATGTCTCTACCATTCTTTTCTATCTCAAACTGAACCCAAGAAGGTGGAATAAGCTCTTCAAGATGTTGAATGGGTTACAACAATGCAAGAGGAGCTTAATGAATTTGAAAGGAATAAATTCTGGACTCTTGTGCCAAGACCAAAGAACAGATCTGTAGTTGGTACACAATGGGTGTTCAGAAACAAAACTGATAGTGAGGGCATTATTACAAGAAACAAAGCAAGACTGGTTGCAAAGGGTTATTCACAGCAAGAAGGCATTGATTATTATGAGACTTTTGCTCCAGTTGCAAGGCTTGAGATAATAAGAATTTTTCTAGCCTATGCTGCTCACAAGAAGTTTAAAGTGTTCCAAATTGATCTAAAGAGTGCATTTTTAAATGGAGAACTTGAAGAGGAAGTTTATGTTGAACAGCCTCCAGGGTTCATTGATCCAAAGTATCCAGATCATGTCTACTTACTGGATAAAGCACTCTATGAACTAAAACATGCTCCAAGAGCCAGGTATGAGACACTTGCTCTATTTATGTTAGAGAGTGGTTTAACAAGAGGTACAATTGATAAAACTTTCTTTTATAAATACCATGGTAAGGACTTGTCATTAGTACATATATATGTTGATGATATCATTTTTAGATGTACTAATGATAAACTTTGTGAGAGATTTTCAAAGATAATGCAATCTAGGTATCAAATGAGTATGATAGGAGAATTGAGTTATTTTCTGGGGTTACAAGTTAGACAGATTGATTTAGGGATCTTCATAAATCAATCCAAATACACCAGGAATTTGCTCAAAAGATATTGAATGCAAGACAGCTCAACTGCAACCAAGCTAGATTTAAATACTGGTTCTTCAGTAGATATAACTAACTATAGAGGTATGATTGGCTCAGTCCTATATTTGACTGCTAGTAGACCTGATATCATGTATGGTACATGTCTCTATGCAAGGTTCCAAGCTGATCCAAAGGAACCTCATCTATTAGCTGTGAAAAGAATTTTTAAATATCTCAAAGGCACCATGAATCTGGGATTATGGTATCCTAGAGATTCAGAATTTAATCTAACTGGATATTCAGATGCTGATTTTGCAGGATGCAAAATAGATAGGAAAAGCACTTCTGAAAACTGCTAATTTATTGGTGGAAGATTGGTTTCTTGGTATAGCAAGAAATAAAAGTCAATTTTCATATCAACTGCAGAAGCTGAATATATTACTGCAGGAAGCTGTTGTGCTCAGATTATATGGATGAAGAATCATTTACTGGATTATGGGTTAGACTTTTCTGTTATTCCTCTATAGTTTGATAATCAAAGTGCTATTGCAATGACAGGAAATCCAGTACAACATTCAATGACTAAACACATCAGTATCAGGTACTATTTCATAAGGGAACATGTGGAAAAAGGTACAGTGGAATTGGTCTTTGTTCCAACAAATCAGCAATTAGCAGATATATTCACCAAACCTCTCTTTGAAGCTACTTTTACAATTTTGGTGAATAAATTGGGAATGATATCAGGACAATTCTCAAACTTTGATAATTAAAAAATAACTACTGATAGTTAGAGTCTGGTATCTTATCATTATGTGTCAATACTTGCTAGTTACTGATAATTGTGTTTAAATTCTGATGCCATGCAAGCATGCAATTAAATTCATTCAGTATATGCATGTTAAACCCTGATTATGTGTATAAGCTCTAATATTGGTCAAACCTGTTTTGACTAATAGATCCTGACAGTAGTTGTTAAATTCTTATATTGGTCAAACTAGTGTTGACTGATAAAATCCTGATAGTCGTGATTAAATACTACTAATGGTCAAACCTTGATTGACTATTATAATTCATTGATTATTTTGAATTTATTCAAAATAAAAGGTTATTAAGTATTTTTAATTAACAGTGAGTTAGTGGAATATCTTTTAATTACTTGCATGGGTTAACTATTGCTATAAGTAACTATCAACACTTGAGTACTTACATTGGGAATAGGAATCTGAAGAGAGAGATTACATTTTGTTTATCTAGATACACGTAATCATGTATATATGTTGTGTTTAATTATTACATGGTTAATCAAAGAGTCTTTTAAGTTTCTATCTCCTTTACTATAAATACATACCCTTCACTTCCAAAACTTCTCACTGTTTTTTCATACACAAGTCCTCATCTTCTCAACACTTTTCTCCAAAACTCCAGCACTCATAAAAAAACAAAATTCTATGGCTACTATCTGTTCTCTCAAACATGGAGTTTATCGACTAGTTCCCAATCCTGAACCAGTAAGGTTATATTTCGATCCCTTCCGTCTCAGGGTCATATTTGACGGTCGAGGTTATCCTCCGACTGGACTTCCACAGTCGATTTTTGATCATCTCAACTGGGACGACACCATATCACTCCATCTTTTCGGAATGGATGTCCACTTCGAGGAGATGTGAAGGGCTGAGGAGGCTGAGCGGTATCGCCTTGAATGCTTGAAATTACAAAAAAAACATAATTTCACTTGCAAGTACCATGTCTCGCTTATTCCATCGCAAAGTGATGAAGATGGAAGAGGATAAGAAGAAGAAGAAGAAGAAGAAGAAGAAGAAGAAGAAGAAGAAGACTGAGTATTTAGATTATGTTAGGATTTTATGTTTAAAATTCTACAAATATTGTATTCATCTTCTTAATATTAATGAAATATCTTTTGCATTCTTTGATTTCTTAGTTGAATGAATGTTTATTGTCTTGTTTGTGCTTGACTTATTATGATTGTTCATATTCAAATTAGTACTGCATGTTTAATTACAGCAAATATTCAATAGTGCGTGTGTAACATTAATCTCTGGTTGAGTTACATATGTTCACTACAGTACAGATTGAGCACAACTTTACAGGAAGCAACTGATATCACAGAAGAAATTGATAAAGGTTTAAATCCGATCTTATGAGAATTATGATTTTTGAGTGTTCTTGTTTATCAAAATGTCTAAACATATCTATATTTCAAATGTCTGATATTATGAAACAAGACATACTGTTTGATACTTACTTTTTCTTTCAAGGAAGTTGTCAGCACTCAATCTCAAAATCAAATATCTTCTATCTCAAATTTCTTCTTTAAAATGAAACACTTGAATCCATTTCTCAAATGTTGCAAAAATCAAGTGACATAGTTCTTGAAATTATGCTCACCACTCAGAAACAACATTAAGTTGGTTGGAGACTACATGCTGAGGTAGATCTTAATGACACCAACAGAGACACGGGGGTTTTATCAGTTTTTACTGAAGACCCTGTGAAAACTTTCAACTAACACATTCAAGTGTCGATTCTTTGCAAGAAGAACAAGGTTTAAGATCATGGTACATGACAGTAACCTGATCAAATCCTCTCCAATTCAAATGGAGGTTCCCATAATTGGTGAACAACAATTGTCATAATCACAGTGTTAACTGTGAGTTCAATTGTAAATTCAGATTCACAAGGTATAAATACTGTTGTTACTTTATCATCATTTATTCTAAATACTGATTTGGAATTTTCAGCATTTATTATGCATGTTTTAAATCATCTTGGTATGATTATTTATAGACCTTATTCAAGGACTACCTCTAGTGGTATGACCACAGACCACCCTTTTTTAGCCACCTATTATTTCTGTAGGACAAATTATCTGAGCTTTTCTGTGAGTTGTGTGAAAAGATTTAGAGAAAAACGGAATTAAAGAGAGGCGGGATCCTTCCTGGAAAAAAGAGAGGTAGATGAGAGATAGGATTTAGTAATCCTTGTGAGGAAACTCTGACTATTAAAAGTCATGAGCTGTGTGGTGTGAGGAGTAGTGAGACTACTATAAAAGAATATAAAGATTAAGTGATAATTGTTATATTTTGCAGGTGCACAGAATACATATGAAACAGCTGTTGACCAACAGTATGTTGACACTTTGATAAACTCTAATGTACCAAGTGCTGTTAATCTCCCTGCAGGTCTAAGTACTGATACTTTCTAACAGTCCATTCACTCTACTATTCAACCACCTGAAGTAATCCCTATTGTTGCTGAAGATGTAGTAGCACAACAGTCCATTCATAAAGTTTCATCCATTTTAGGATCACCGCAGCACTCTATAGGAACTGAGGTTCTAGAAGTAAATTTAGAAGCTCTAGTTCATTTATCTACAATTCTTAAAGATGTAGAGTTAACTGCTGATGGTTTTGAAGCTTCCGAAGCTGCTATATCATATACTGCACCAATTTCTGATTCTATCTTTCATGCTGAAGCTGGTGAGAAAGTTTAGCAGATAGTTCAAAATCTAGTTGCAAAGGGAGAATCTAATGATGGTGAAGAAGCTAATATTTCTAATGTTCTTATAGATCCTGAGGATGATCTTTTCTTTCCTGAAGATATGCCTACTCATGTGAGGCAACAGAAACTGAAAGAGTTAGATGCCAAGAAGAAGTAGGATTATTTTAATGCTATCTGGAATGCTAAATGTAAAGATGATACATATCCAATTTCCAGAACAAATGTTGTTGAACATCTGGAAACAGCCGAACAGAGAATTCAAAATCCTGATATGCTGACTCATCTGAAAGCATCTACTCTGGTTGTCAGATCCTTACATACAGATCAAGAAGCAACTACTTCTCAAATCAATCAGATCAAAGAATCATTGATTGCTTCAAGGCTGACTACTCATCAGGAAATTCAGAAGCAAATTGCACCAATTGTTGCCACACAAACTACAATTAAAGCTAATCAAGCTAGATTGGAAGCTAAGCAAGTTCAAATGTCTGATCAACTTACAGAGGTACAGAATTCAATGGAGCTAATTCTTTCTCTACTGCTTGGTGATGATGCCAAAAAGGGGGAGAAATTTATTCAATCTAAATGCAAGCAGCTGACTTTGACAAATACTGCTGATGAAAATCCCGATGGAGGTAATAAGGGGGGACAGAAGGATAATGAAAGGAGAAAATGTGAAGAGCTAGTTGGAACTAGTGGTTCATCAAAAGCAATCACTAGGTTTCAATCTAGACAAGGTGGAGAAATTAAGAGAAGTGAAAGATGAGTTAGAGAACTGAATGTGACTACAACAACTCAACAAACTTTACAAGTCACAACTGCTAATGAAGACCAAGGTATTCTGGAGATAGAAGCTGGTGCAGAAGCAAGTCATTATCTTCAAACTCTGAAAGTGAAAGGTAGAAAGATAACTCTATTCTACAAGGATCCAAAGATTCAAGCATTTGACTCTGAGGTGAGTAGAAGAATCTTTGAAAGAGAAAATCCTGGAGTTGATCTAGAACAGCTAAGGCAAATGGAGGAAGACTTCAAGAAATCCATGAAGACAGTAAATACTGATACTGTTATTATCTCTCAAGATCTTTATGAAGATGATCCTTCTAAAAGACCAACCAAAGGTGTAGTCATAAGGGAGGTAAGTCAGGCATAGGGTGAAAGATCTCGCAGATCTCAAGCTATCTTAACTGCTGACAGGAAGCATAAAGGGAAAGAAAAGATATGAGAGAAGTCAAAGCTTTCAAAGCCTAAAACCAAAGCTGTTGCAAAGAAGAAATCAGTATCTAAAGCAACTAACTCATAAATACTGATAGATACAATCTATACAGTTGCTTAATCTTTTGATACTGATGAAATTACTGAAGAAGAAGAAGTCAGTCAAGCTCACCAAAGAAGGAAGATTCATGGAGCTGACTGGGCTGAAAAACTGAAATCAACCTCTGACACTGCTCAAGTTAATAAAGAAGAAGTTGTTATTCAACCAATCACAACCTCTGATTCTACTCATGTTGTTGATTTTTCAAACCCAATTCAAGCTAATTTATCAAATCCTGATTCTGAAGACATAGTCTCTGATAAGCCAGAACTTACTTTTAAAGAAAAGAAGAAGCTGCTATGGGGAAGCAAGGAACCAGCACCTAAAGGAATTCTTCTAAAGCATTAAAGAAGATTTACAGTGGAAGTTCTCACTCTAGAAAACCTGGAACCACAAGTGGTCTTGGAAAATTAAATGATGATCCATTTGTAGGAGATGCTTTGACTTTAAGAAAGCATTCTAATTTGACAGAAATTAGAGACAATGTGATGCTTGAAGACTTATAGAAGATCATATCAGTGTAAATTGTTATTAATTGTGTTGAAGAGAAAATGATTTATTTTATGGAGTCTGGGAGAAACTTAAGGTTGACTCAAGAATAGTTAAGAGACAAACCATCGCATAAATTGGAACTTATTGCTACAATTCTCAAGGTAACTAATTCTGTAACTGCCAAATGGTATGATTCATAAAGAACCTGATACAGTTAAAGCAGAAAGGAATGTAATAAAAATCTAACTACATTCCAAAGTACATTGATCAAACTGAATATGCTATTGATATGCCTAATGGAGGAGCCAAGATAGAAATGAGTTTAGGGAAGAAAGTTTTAATCTTTAATCCTGATGGAAAGAAAATTGAGTTTCTGGAGCTGGATGATCTATCTCTTGAGTATTCAAAGTTACATAATCTCAGGGCTGCCATCTATCAGAATGATGAATCAATAGATGAACTGAAAGAACATAAATAGAGGATGTAATGGAAGAAAATCTGTTGAGTAAGTTTCTTGAAGATTTTCCAGATTGTGTTAGAGTTCAGAATAAATAGTAAAGTCTTGTATTCACTGAAGTAAGAATGAATATGTTTACTTGATTACTGCATTTAGATAGTTTTCATATTATCAATTGGAACTTGTACATATTTCCATAATACACAAGTTGGGGGAGATTATTAGATATAATTGATGATATCTGGACAAAAACTATCAGAAGTTCTTATCAGGACTTATATCAGTATTTACTGAAGAGTGACGTCATCAGTACTTATATGAGTACTTGATGATCAGCAAATGATGTCATCAGGATTTGTCACTTCAGTAGATATTTGAGGAGGAAAAGGAAAGTGGGAATTCAAGGAGGTGAAGGACTTTATCTCAGAAGCAATCATACATAGATAGGTTTCCTTATTGTAATCGAATAGGATTCCTTATTTGATTGTGTAACTGTGCTCTATATAAAGCATATATTAGGTTCATGCTATAAGCATTGCGAACATTGTTATATCATTCGCATAACCTAGCAGCTCTCAGGGATATTTGTTCATCCTTTTCAGAGAGTACGTTTGTAATCAGTATTTATCTATTAATATAAAAACTGTTGATTCCCTTGAAGCTTTGTTGAATTATTTGCATAAACTGTATTCAACCCCCCCCCCTCTATAGTTGATTACGGACCTAACAATACATTTTTATGCATATCTAGGTAAACAAAAAGTAATCTTTCTTTTCAGATTCCTATTCCCAATGTAAGTACTCAAGTGTTCAATAGTTACTTATAGCAATAGTTAACCCATGCAAGTAATTAAAAGATTTTCAACTAACTCACTGTTAATTAAAAATACTGAATAACCATTTATTTCAAATAAATTCAAAATATCATTAAAATATAATAGTCAATCAAAGCTTGACCATTATCATTATTTAATCAACACTACCAGGATTTACGAGTCAACATTAGTTTGACCAATATCAGAATTTAACAACTACTGTCTGGATCCATCAGTCAAAATATGTTTGACCAATATCAGAGCTTATATACATAATCATAGTCTAACATGAAGCTACTGGATGAGATTAATAGAAGTTAATTGCATGCTTGCATGGCATCAGAATTTAACACAATTATCAATAACTAGCAAGTATTGATACATAATGATAAGATACCATACTTTAACTATCAGTAGTTATTCCTTAATTATTAGAGTTTGAAAAATGTCCTGATATCATTCCCAATTCATTCACCAATCTTGTGAAAGTAGCTTCACAGAGAGGCTTGGTGAATATATCTACTAATTGTTGATCTGTTGGAACAAAGACCAATTCCACTGTACCTTCTTCCACATGTTCCCTTATCAAAATGGTACATAATGCTTATGTGTTTATTTATTGAATGTTGTACTGGATTTCCTGTCATTGCAATATCATTTTGATTATCACAATATATAGGAATAGCATAATAATCTAACCCATAATCCAGTGACTGATTCTTCATCAATAGAATCTGAGCACAACAGCTTCCTGCACCAATATATTCAGCTTTTGTAGTTGATGTGGGAATTGACTTTTGTTTCTTGCTAAACCAATAAATTAATATGCCACCAAGAAATTGGCAGCTTCCAGAAGTGCTTTTCCTGTCTATTTTGCATCCTGCAAAATCAGCATCTGAATATCCAATTAGCTTAAAATCTGAATCTCTAGGATACCATAATCCTAGATTCATGGTGCCTTTGAGATATTTAAAATTCTTTTCAAAGCTAATATATGAGGTTCCCTTGGATCAGCTTGGAACCTTGCACAGAGATAGGTAGCATACATGATATCATGTCTACTAGCAGTCAAATATAAGAGTGAGCCAATCATACCTCTGTAGTTAGTTATATCTATTGATGAACCAATATTTAAATCTAACTTGGTTGTAGTGGACATGGGAGTTGATGCAGTTGAGCTATCTTATAATCCAAATATTTTGAGCAAATTCCTGGTATATTTGGATTAATTTACGAAGATCCCTTCATCAGTCTGTTTTACTTGTAACCCCAAAAAATAACTCAAGTCTCCCATCATACTTATTTGATATCTAGACTGCATTGGCTTTACAAATCTCTCACAAAGTTCATCATTAGTAAATCCAAAAATAATATCATCAACATATATATGTACTAATAACAAGTCTTTACCATGGTATTTATAAAAGAGAGTATTGTCAATTATACCTCTTGTGAAACCACTTTCTAACAGAAATAGAGCAAGTGTTTCATACCAGGCCCTTGGAGCTTGTTTTAGTCCATAGAGTGCTTTATCCAGTAAGTAGACATGATCTGGATACTTTAGATCAATGAACCCTGGAAGTTGTTCAACATAAACTTCCTCTTCGAGTTCTCTATTTAGAAATGCACTCTTTACATCCATTTGGAACACTTGAAACTTCTTGTGAGCAGCATAGGCTAGAAAAATTCTAATTGCCTCAAGCCTTGCAACTGGAATAAAAGTTTCATCATAATCAATGCCTTCTTGCTGTGAATAGCCCTTTGCAACTAGCCTTGCTTTGTTCCTTGTAATAATACCCTCACTATCAGTTTTTTTTCTGAATACCCCCTTTGTACCAATAACTGATCTATTTTTTGGTCTTGGAACAAGAGTCCAGACTTTGTTCCTTTCAAATTCATTAAGCTCCTCTTGCATTGTTGTAACCCAGTCAGCATCTTGAAGAGCTACTTCCACCTTCTTGGGTTCAGTTTGAGATAGAAAACAATGGTAGAGATATTCATTTTGAGTGGTTTTCCTAGTTCTTACACCACTTTCAGGATTTCCAATGATTGAGTCAGGTGTGTGTGACTTAGACCATTTTCTTGCAGATGGAATTTGACTCCTTGAAGAAGAACCTCCCCCTTGATCCATGAACTCTCTGTTATTTCTTTGACTAGTACCACTATCATGTCCTGATGCTCCCCCTAAATCAGTGTTCCCATTGTTATTAAGATTTGACTCATCAGAATTTGAGAAATGAGAGTTTGATGACTTATTTACTAATAATCCTTGAGTTGAATCACTTGTAGAAGACTCTGGATTTGAATCATGTTGCTCCCCTGAACATATGCTTCAGTATTTGAAGAATTTCCATTGTCATGTGGATCATCAGAGCTTGGAGTGATATCAGGATTTACCGTATCAGGATTTTTTAGTGAATCGGGATGTAACTGTTCAGCATATGGTACTTTATTTTCAAATCTCAATTTGTCATGGTCATATGCATCTTCTAGACCTATAATCTTTTTGTCATCAAAAGATACATGTATAGATATCATGACTATTCTTGTTCTCAGGTTATAAACTCTGAAGGCTTTTGTAAACAATGGATATCCCATAAAAATGCCTTCATCAGCTTTTAGATCAAAATTTGGTAAGCTGCTCCGGATGAGTTTTGAGAACAAAACACTTGCAGCCAAAAATGTGAAGGTACTTCAAATTTGGCTTCTTTCCCTTCACCATCTCAAATGGTGTTTTTCCATGCCCGTTGATCAATGTTGCCTTTTGTGTAAAGCAAGCAGTTTGCACAGTCTCGGCCCAGAAGTAGGTAGGAAATCTTGCTTTCTCTAGAATGGTTCTTGTAGCTTCTATGAGAGTTCTATTCTTTCTTTCAATAACTCCATTTTGTTGTGGAGTTCCAGGAGCAGAAAATTCTTATTTTATCCCCTTGAATTTGCAGAACTCTTCTATAGAACTGTTCTTAAATTCAGTTCCATTATCACTTCTGATGATCTTCACTTTGTATGTTGATCCTTTTTCCAGCTCCCTCACATGATCAAGAAGAATGGATGGAGATTCATACTTGGTGTGCAGAAAGTACACCCATGTGTATCTTGTATATTCATCAACAATTACAAGTGCATACCTCTTCTTGGCAATTGACATAATATTTACTAGACCAAAGAGATCAATATGAAGTAGATTATATGGTTCAAGAATGGAGGATTCAGTTTTACTCTTGAAAGATGTTTTCCTTTGTTTGGCTTTCTAGCATGAGTCACATAAGCCATAAGGAGTAAACACTACATTGGGAAATGCTCTCACAAGATCTTTCCTCACAAGTTCATTGATATTGTTGAAATTGAGGTGAGAAAGTCTTTTATGCCAGTTCCAGTTGTCTTCCACAGATGTTCTACTAAGTAGACAAATTTATGATTCATTAGTATTTATGGAGACCCTGGCTTCATATAAACTACCATGTCTTACACCAGTCATTGCAATCTTGCCATCAGACTTACTGACAATTTCACAATGTTCATTATAAAAGTTTACGTGGTAACCTCTGTCACAGATCTGACTCACAGTGATCAAATTATGCTTGAGTCCTGCAACCAGAGTTACATTTTTAATGATGACATTCCCAATTTTTAACTTTCCATATCCCAAGATTTTTCCTAAGTTGCCATCTCTATAAGAAACACTTGGGCCAGCTTTCTCCTCAAATTCTGTTAATATCCTTACTATCAGTATTTACACATGCAGAAACAAATTTTGCTTTATTTAAAGAGGTTTAGTTTATAATAATCATAATATAAACCGTGATACTCTTTACATGTATAAATAGAGTGCCAAACATTACCACAATGAAAATAAGGACTTTGAGGTTTATATCTAACTGTTCTATTCCTAAACTCTGATTTGGGAGGAACAGTATTTATAACTTTATTCTTCTTGCAAGAATTAGCAAGATGACTAGTACTACCACAGCCCAAGCATGTTTTTCTGGGTGCATTGGGAGTAGTTACATAATTACCATTTTTATTAAAACCTACTTTTCCATTCATGTTTTTCCTAGGCTTTTTCTCCTTGTTTTTCATGTGTAAATCCTTCAGCTTTTGCTTAAGCTATTTCTGAGTATTAAACCAATATTTACTGATTTTGTGTGAACTTGTTCACTCTTATCAGTAATTAAATTTGATCTAGATGCTGAGGTTGAACCTACCTCATTAACTGATTTAACAACATCAGTAGTTGGATTAAACTCAATGGTCTTCAACTAAACCTTATTCAGTTTGACCTTAGTATCAATATTTATCGGTTTAGTTTTCTCAATTTCTTTTCCAATTTTCTTATCAGAATTAGATCTATTAGCATATCCTAATCCTGATCCCCAACAATCATTCTCCAAGATTTCCTGAGTTGTTTTTCCTGAGTTAGTCCAAAGCTTAATAACCTCTCTTTCTTTATCTAACTCCTTTTCTAGATAAGCATGCTTTTCTAATAATTTTTCTTTAAAATAAACAGCATTATCTCTTTCTTTTTGGATTTCTAGCATGGAAAGCAACTCAATTTCTAGGTGATCATTCCTTTTCTTTAACTAGGAGTTCTCACTATTGATTCCATTGTTCTCTAAGGTTTGATCCTTATAACTAACATGCGGAGACTTAAGAAACAATCTTAATTTATGGATATCATCAATATCAAAATCAAGGGTGGTCTAAGGTACCTTTAACTCATCATTGTCAGCCTCGGTATCAGCATTTGCCATGAGAACATAGTTAACCCCATCATCTGAATCTGATGAATCAACCCAGTTTTTCTTCTTTATGATCAAGGCTTGTTTCTTCTCAGCTTTGAGTTTTCTGTAGTCAGCTGTAAAGTGTCCAATACCATCACAGTTGTAGCATCTTTTCTTTGACTTTTCAAGTTTTCAAGACTTTGATTCCTTCCGGTCAGTATTTATTCTGTTATTCCTCTTATCAGAGTTTGAGGAACTGGAACCTTTTCTGGAAAATCTTCTCCCTTTCTTGAAGTTCTTTTAGACCATCTTCTTAAAGCTTTTAACCAGTAGAGCAGCCATTTGTTCTATATCTTCATTGTTGTCATGATCACTGTCAGTATCTGATTTATTATCAGTATTTGAGTCATCTTTAGAGTTTGATGATTCAGTATCTGACTTTGCAATCATAGCTTTTCCTTTGGAGTAGCCTTTTCTCCTAGCTTTCTCCTTTGGCTTCCCTTCAACTTTGAGTGCAATTGGTCTAGACTTTGATCCTTTTCTCTTGCTTCTTTGCTCCATCTATAGTTCATGAGTTTTCAGTATTCCATAGTCTCATCTAGAGGAGTTTCATCAAGTTCATAATTATCCTTTAGTGATATGATCTTAAAGTCCCACTTTTCAGGGAGTGCAAGTAGAAACTTCAAGTTTGAGTCCTCTAAATCATATTCCTTGTCGACAAGAGACAAGTCATTCAACAGCTTTTGAAATTTTTAATAAATCTCTGTTAAGGACTCATTATCTCTTGAGTCAAAGTACTCATACTCTTGAGTAAGTACTGTCCTCATGTTCTTCTTCTTGATAGCAGTTGTGCCTTGACACTTTACTTCTAAAGCATCACATATCTCCTTTGTTGTTTTACATCCAATTAACCTATTGGACATAACACTATCAAGACTGCCGTGTAAGATGTGTCTGACTTTTGCATCCTTCATAGAAAGATCTTCAGGAGAATAGTCCTTCTTCTCTTTATCAACCACTTTTTCTGGTTCTCCTGCTATAAAAACAGCTATCTTCATTGGTTTATGAGGACCATCATAAATCCTTCTAAGATATTCAGGATTCGTTGCTTCCAAGCACATGGCCATCCTGACTTTCCGGATTGGATATTCATGTATCTTCAGGATTGGCACCTTGATGGCTCCATACCTACTCATATTACTGTTAATCTGTGATGAGGCTGGGGGTGGTGGTGGTAGATTATGTGGTGCTTCTTTGTCTGCCATTAAAGATTGATTTTCAGATCTTAAATTATTTGTATGTTAACAGCAAGCTCTAATACCAATTTTTAGGTCCGTAATCAACTATAGAGGGGGGTGAATACAGTTTATGCTAACAATTCGATAAAGATTTAACAGAATCAACAGTTTTTATATTAATAGATAAAAACTGATTATAAAAGTACTCTCTCAAAGGATGAATAATAATCCTTGAGAGCTGCTAGGTTATGCGAATGATATAACAATGTCGCAATACTTAAAGTATAAACCTAATATGTGCTTTGTATAGAGCACAGTTACACAATCAATAAGGAATCCTATTCTATTTCAATAAGGAAATCTATTACATATCCATGTACAATTGATTCTGAGATAAAGTCCTTCACCGCCTTGAGTTTCTGCTTTCCTTTTCCTTCTCGAATATCTACTGATGTGACAAATCTTGATGACATCATCTGCTGATCATCAAGTACTGATATAAGTACTGATGACGTCACTCTTCACTAAATACTGATATAAGTCCTGATAAGAACTTCTGATAGTTTATGTCCTGATATCATCAATTATATCTAACAGTTTATTATATTTGCACAATTACTTAACAATTTATATGTTCTTTGATGACTCAAATCAAACATTACCTTTGTCGTTTAGGCCATATTAATAAGAAATACATTTCTAAGTTACATACAGATGGATACTTGGATAAGTTTGATTTTGATCATACTAAAGATGTGAACTTTGTCTCATTGGCAAAATGACTAAAGCTTCTTTTACTTGATCAGGTGAAAGGGCCACTGAAGGATTAGGACTTATACATAATGATGTACATGGTCGAGTGTGTATGATGGCAAGGGGTGGTTTTACTTCTTCATAACATTTATTGATAATTTCAGTAGATATATAGTTCTTATGAAGAACAAATCTGATTCTTTTGAAATGTTCAAAGAATATAAGACTGAAGTAGAAAAGCAAACAGGGGAAAGTATAAAAGTTTTACGATCAGATCGTGGAGGAGAATACTTAAGCCTCAAATTCAAGAGTTTTTTGAAGGAGTGTGATATTGTATCATAACTTACTCCTTCTGGAACACCTCAATGGAATAGAGATTCTGAGAGGAGAAATCGTACCTTGTTGGACATGGTGCGATCGATGATGAGTCAATCGGATCTTTCAATCAGTTTATGGGGTTATGCTCTAGAAACGGATGCATATACACTTAATCGAGTTTTCGATAAAAGTGTTTCAAAATACTTCATATGAGATATGGAATAAGAAACGTCATAGCATGTCATTTATGAAAATTTGGGGACATAAAGCATTTGTGAAATGTTTAGCCTCTTACAAGCTTGTACCAAAGTTAGATAGATCCTATTTTGTGGGATACCCAAGTGAGACTAAAGGGTATAGTTTTTATAATCCTTCTGAGAACAAAGTGTTTGTTGCTCGGACCGCTATATTTCTTGAGGGAGAACTACTTTTTAAGAAAATTAGTGGGAGGATAAAACATCTCAGTGAAGATCAAGAACCACATGATAACATTGAACCAGAGTTGGAACGAGATCAGGATGTACATCAAAATGTTGAAAGTAATCATGTTCAGGAAACACATGTTGTTCATAGATCTAGTAGGATTCACCATGAGCTTGAGAGATATTATGAATTTCTCTTGACTCAAGATAGTGATGTGATGCTTACGGATAATGATGAGCCTCTCACCTACCAAGATGCTATGAACAGTCCAAACTCCTGTTGGATTTTAATCACAGCGGAGGCATGGTAAAACACTTTTACACATAAAATTCAAATAAAAGCATATAAATCGTGGTAAAAACATATGGATCGATTACTAACCTTAATATGCGATCCAAAAGCAATGATCGGAGATCCTTAGCAGCTGCTCCTCAAACGTGAAGCACTCCACCGGTATCCACCAAGAAAACGACGTTTAGAAGGAGGAGGAGGTGTAGAGAATTAGGTTTTATAAAATTTTGGGGTTCGAATAAAAATAGGGTTTATAATAGTATATTTATTTATAGGCAAAATTTTCAGCTGAAATTTTCCCATAAATATTATTATTATTATCCCATTTATTATTCTCATTAATAATTAAAACACCATTTAATTATTAATCCTTTTTCTAAACACTTTAGAAATAATTCTCTCTCTTGATTTAATTTCCAAAAAATTAAATCCTTAATTAATAATATTAAGAACTTTTCTTAAGTAATTTATAATCAATTAAATCTCATTTAATCAATTATTAAATTTTCCAATTAATTATTTATTTCACAAATAAATAATTATTAGCCATTATTAATTAATTCATCCACTATTAAATCATTCTCTTTTTATAGTGTGACCCTGTAGGTTTAATATTAAGCCGGTAGTAGAAATAAATAATAATAAAACTATTTTATCATTATTTATATAAATTCTCTAATTTATTAAATATGATTAATTAATTAATCATATTTATTCTACATCGTGAGGGATACTTCTCAGCATATCGCGACTATCCGGATAATACGAATTCACTGCTTAGAATACCAAGAACCTATTCAGTGAATAGTTACCGTACAATAAACTCCTTCTACCCTACAATATCCCGATTAAATATAAGGCATGGATCTCGTGTCAAGCCTATCTAATTTAATCACTTACTTACCATTTACTATGCTTAGTTCTATGCAAATTAGAAACTCCTTTCTAATTTCATTCACTCTGGTCAGAGATTCCTGAACTAGCATAAGTGGATCAGCCTTGAACATTCGCTTCCTTCACTGGAAGGGGTAGATCCTTTATTGATCATACACTATCTTCGTGTACAAATTCCTATACCCAGTAGAGCCCTAATAATTGTCCCTGGAGACTAAGAACTAAACCAAAGCATAGTTCAGTGTACACAAGATAATTATGATGACCTCAAGTCTAAGGATACTTGTGCAACTATCACTATGTGAACAACTGCTGACACGTGAGTGAACTCCATCAGTTGTTCAGCTGTGCGAGTCATGTTCAGTGAACTTATTCTATAATAAGCACCTACATACTAGCTATAGTGTCACCACACAAATGTCTATGAGAACAGACATCCTTCATAATGAAGCAAGCATAGTATGTACCGATCTTTGCGGATTATTAATTACCAGTTAGTATTCCTATGACCAGGAACTATTTAAGTTTAGAGTTATCATCTTTTAGGTCTTACTATTATGATCTCATCATAATCCATAAAATCTTTACTCTAAACTATGGTATATCTAATTTAAACACTTAAATAGATAAAGCCCGTAATAAAAACAAAATTAGTCTTTTATTAATATCAATGAAATCAAAATAGATTACACAGGAAGTTATTCCTAAATCCTAATACATGATTGGACTTAGGACATATTCCTTTCAACTCCGAGAGATGGCAGATGGAATCCATGTATCAAAATAATGTATTGACTTTAGTTGATCCACTCGAAGGGGTAAAACCTATAGGATGCAAGTAGGTGTTCAACAAGAAAACTGACATGGATGGTAAAGTACAGACCTATAAGGTGCGACTAGTGGCAAAAGGTTTTAAAAAAATCATGGTTTAGACTATGATGAGACTTTTTCACCAGTTGCTATGGTCAAGTCCATCAGGATTTTGCTAGCAATAGCTGCTTACTTTGACTATGAGATTTGGCAAATGGATGTCAAAACCGTTTTCTTATATGGGAGCCTTGAAGAGGATATATATATGATACAACCTGAGGATTTTATCGATCCAAAGTTTTCTAAGATGGTCTATAAGTTGCTTCTATCTATTTATAGATTGAAGAAAGCCTCAAGGAGATGGAATATTTATTTTGTTGAACAGTCAAAGAGTTTGGCTTTATTCAAAATGAAGATGAACCGTGTGTTTACAAAAAGGTTAGTGTGAGCCATATGACATTCCTATAATTATATGTAGATGACATATAACAGATATAGAATGAAATACCTTCTATATAGGCTGTTAAGACTTGGTTAAGAAATAGTTTCTCGATGAAAAACTTAGGCGATGCTACCTATATATTAGGGATCAAGATCTATAGAGATAGATTAAATAGATTAATAGACCTAGTCGAAGTACATACATTGATAAAGTATTGCATCATTTTAGGATGCAGGAGACAAATAAATGATATGGTTCGATGTCTCATGGGATGGTGATCTCAAAAGATAATTGTCCCCTAAATCATTAGATGAGAAGGGCCGTTTGAGAAAGTTCTATATGCTTCAGCAATTGGATCTATAATGAGTACAATTATATGTATTTATCCTAATGTTTTGTATGCTTTGAGCATGACGAGTAGATTCCAGTCTAGTCCAGGTGAGGGTCACTGGATAGTTTTCAAGAATATTCTTATATACTTAAAGAGGACTAAAGATTTGTTTTTGGTGTATGGAGAAGATAGGGAACTATTTGTAAAGGGTTACACTGATGCTAGTTTCTGAACCTAATTTTTGGACAAACAAGGATGATTATTTGTTTATGCCTATTGTAACCCTTATGAATAGTGTTTTTACTGATTATACTGAATAAGAAAACTTTTCATGCCACACTTTGTAGAGGTTCTTTTACTGTTATTCTGAGATCTTATTAGTACTCTATATGGTATATAAGTGTATGTAAAGATCTTCAGAATCCAAATTCAAAGCACTTTGATTTTTCCCAAAAATCCACCAGATACCGAAAGAATTGAGTATAAGGTAATAGGATAAAAAGAATATAAATTCAAGGAGTATAAGAGAGGATCATAAAAAGGAATATAATGTATTGAGAAAGGTTAAGGGAACCCAAGTAATAAGATCCCGGGTATGATCCCTCAAACGATAAACGAGAACGAAAGTTAAGCGAACTATATAACAGATCAGCGGTCATTAGCCAAGTAATTAGGAGTTAATCAAAGAGGTTAGTGATGATGATGTCATCACACCAATAAGAAGAGGACAAGTGTGGGAAGATGACATAGGAGGATGACATAAGCATGGCCAAAAGGGAAGGAAGTGTTGGTTGATTATAAACCACACAA
Organism: Apium graveolens; assembly: GCF_009905375.1. Taxonomy (NCBI): domain Eukaryota; kingdom Viridiplantae; phylum Streptophyta; class Magnoliopsida; order Apiales; family Apiaceae; genus Apium; species Apium graveolens. The sequence goes on from NC_133657.1 coordinate 109,398,653, forward strand.
AATTTACCATGGTTAAAAGGTTAATTAATCAAAACAAAAACAAAACAACCAAGAAAAACAAATCACAAATCACAAAACACAAGTTGACTTTCATTATTCAAGAAGAAGCTCTCGGCCTCTTTTATTTTTCAAAGGAAAGAAAATTTGAATCCAAGTTCCCAGCTTTGTTAATTAGTGAGGTAATTATCTAAGGTTCCTTGTAAATTGATATAGATATCCTATGAGTCTAAGCTTCAAATTCCTTCACAATATCTTCCAATAATTCATGGAAGAAGAGAGTGAATAGTGTTTTTCAAGAACTTGAAATTTTGATCTTGTGTTTTTGTTTAGATAAAGCTTTTGTAAGGATTTTCCAAGGTTGTTTCAAGCTCTTGAGATGTTGGGGCTGTTGTAGTAGTGTATGGATGGAGTTTGGTTGTAATAATGATTGTGGGTTGATTGTGGATTGATTGGGAGTAGTATAAAATTTGGTAATCGCGTAAATATAGCCGTCGTAATGCCCGATTTACTTTAGACTGTTTTTGTTCTTAACATCAGGACCCGTGAACTCACTGTTAGGTTTTCACCATTGCCATGATTAGATAGTTCATATTACGAGCTTCGTTTTGATATGTGGTTGACTTGAATCCGATGTACGGTTTAGGAGAAACGACCGTTTTAAGTAACGGCGTTTCACGAACGAACCATTACCCCTCGCCTTACTTTGCAACCTTGGTTAAGACCCTTAAATGACTAATTGGAGTATGAAACAATTATTTAAAGTGGGTTAGGCAGTTGGTAGGGTACTCGCGAAAGAATCTCCTTAAAATTCCTAATGGTTAATTTATTAAAAATGGTGGAGCCGAGGGTACTCGAGCGACCTAAGTGAATCATTAAGCGCAAAAGCGAACGTTAGGGTCTAATTGGTTAAAGTATAGATTCATAAGCGACTTTGGTTTAATTTCAACTTATATGTTGTTTATAGGTTACCATACTCGTCCCAAGCCTTTTATCACCCCCAGTCACTCAGGCAAGTTTTCTACCCGTTATACTGTTGTTGTGATGTATACATGTATATGCATTATCATGTGATAGATGCATGATGGTTAATTAGCAAATCTTGCGATATATTGGAGCATGATGATATGGTTTATATGCATGTCTGTTTCGTAATCTTGATTTCTTTTATCAATTCAAATGCTTATAAGTTGCATAATACCTATGCTAGAGATAAGCAGTAGTTGCGTATACCCTTAGTATAGGGGACCCAAAGGCGAACATTTTCTAAAACCGGGAGTCGATGTTCCCGAGTATATTATATATATTTATATATATATATATATAGTTTTCAAAACTATTAATCGAATAAGGTTTATTCGATAACTTTATTTTTTATTAATGAATATTACTTTGAATATTCATTCGAGGACTTATGACTCTGTTTATTCTATTTAATGAATATTATTTTGAATATTCATTCGAGGACTATGACTCCGATTATTTACTAAATAATATTCTTTATTTTATTAAAGAATAATGTTTCGATAATCAAACTTATTTTCGATTATCCAAATAAAGATAGTACTTTCGTATAAGTATATCTTTGGTTATTTAATATTCATTTCAAGTATGAGTTTTAAAACTTCTACTTCAATTATTTTTATAAAGATCATTCTTTATGGGAATATTATTTAAATAATAATATTCAGATATTTCTAATACATCGGGACTGATTTATTTCATTAAATCAGCATTACTCCAAACATTCTTAAAAATGTTTTCGAGTCTTCAAAATGATTTTTAAAAGTTAGGGCGGATCCCAAAACTCATTTTTATATTTAAGATCCTCCTTCAGAAGGGGATTTAAATACTCGCTCAAAACTTGAGGGATCCGGCTCTGTGGTATATTTTATATTCGCAACAAGGTTGCTGTGTTGATAAATGAATTGATTACTTACCCAACTTTCGGGAAGTAAGTCCATCTAATTGAGTCAACATAAGCGACAGGCCGGGGTACGGTCTATCAAAGTGTAAGTGGCTGGGTGGCAGCCCATCAACGAGTAAGAGGCCGGATGGCGGTCCAGCACTAGGTCATAATGAGGCCAGGGTGATGACCGGTGGGGGATTCATCCATCTACTAGTAGAAAAGGTTACTTATTGGTATCTTTGCCTGATCAGCAAGATATCGGGTTTATGTCAAATTCTTTTCTTTCCAAAATTCATTGGATATTGCAAACTCTGTTCATACTTTACATAACAGAGGTTTCCAGGAAATGTATAAGAGATATATATGTGGATATATATCAGGACTAAATAAAGTATCTCGTAACTTCATTTCATTCAATAATATTTCAAAGATTGAATCTATTCAAGTCTTAACTTGTGGTTTCATCTATGGGATGAACTTCGAAAACTTATTATACTTTGAAAAGTGGTAGTTCAAGTAGTTTTCTAAAATGGTATAAGTATAGTGAAATAATTGGTAACTTCATCTTACTTTAAGCTTATATCCAGTAAGTAATTACCTTACACTTGATAAAGGGTTCTAGTAAGTTATCCATTTAGATACTTGCATTATTGTTTACACTGTATATTATCTTGCGAGCTGTAATGCTCACTCTTGCTTCATTTCTTCATCACACAACAACAGTTAGGAAAGATGGTCAGGCTCAAGCAGACCCAGTGCAAGCGCGTGGGAAGCGTCCCGCGTCTTCCCGTTGATATCGTAGCTGCTATAGCTGCAGAGGTAGATCTATTTGTAGATCATGCATTCTACTTTTGGGAATCAATTATGTATAATTATAACTTGTGGCAGATAATGGCAATTAACTGTAAACTTATCAAGTAATCATTTTGGGTTGTAATAACTTTTAAATTATGGATTCAAGGACTTGTACTTATTTCAATTTCATCTCTGAGACTATAACGTGTTGTGGTGTGTGTTAGTGTGGGGTCACAGCATGAGGTTATTTATTATTAATTAAGTTAAGTGATATTGTGGAAAGAAAGACCGTGACGACCCGGATCCCAGACCCCGGATCTGGGGGTGTTACAGAAATGGTATCAGAGCTAAGTGTTATAAACCTCAGAGATGATGCGATGATATAATAATAAACTCACAAAGATAATAAGAACTCTTGCCAAGTTCATAGTCGGACTACTTAAAGTAGCACTGACAGTTCAAACCCTTACGGGAACCCTTATAAGTATCATGATAGTAACTTAGCTCGTTTAATGTGTAGGCTCATGAGATAGAGGACCCAGAGATGTTCGAGCGTGAGCATGATGAGGCACTGCTAGATGCCGAGGATCAGGAGGAGCCTGAGATGGAGGAGGAGGAGGAAGACCCCTCAGAGGAGTCAGAGACGGAGGTTATTGCGATTTCAGATGAGGAGGACCCGGATGAGGTCCTAGTGGCTAAGGAGCATGTCGGAGCTATGGTAGAGTACACTGGTACCCCTTTACCCTCACTCCCGATGGTCAGAGCTCCTACCCCTGCACCACTATCTTGGAGACCCTATGATGACAGCTCTGAGACCCATACTCCCGAGCCTAGGCAGACCGAGGAGGCACCCCCAGCGGCTCCGGATTCACCACCTCTCGACCCTGCCCATAGGCAGTCCTTGTTAGCTCATGGCTATGTTCAGGATGTACTGAGGACTCGAGTGGCTGTTGCTGAGGCCCGGCTGGATGAGGTCAGGAGGGAGTTGGAGGTGGAGAGGGTTGGTCGGCATGCCCGATCTTATGAGGCTAGAGCTACCATACCCCGATCCCTGAGAAGGGAGCTGAATAGGATAGAGCTCACGGCCCGTGCGAGACTCCGATCACTCCAGGGGGACAGGCATGGCAGGATCTCTAGGAGGCAAGCTGACTACATTTTCCGTCATGCGATGGAAAGGGTGTGGGAGCTGACCCACTCCGGTGTGTGATTCAGGACCAGTGATGAGGTAGTCTAGTCGTCTAGTTAGTCGAGGCCAGAGTAAGAGCCAATTTTCTGGGATAGTTGACTTGTATATAGCATCCCTTTCTCTGACTAGACAGATAGACTCTTGTGTATCACTTTTGGGCATATGGCTGTAGAACTGTTGTACTTTTGACCAGATCAAACTATGTATTTCTCGCATTATGTATATATTTGTTTCCTTTCAGTTCAGTTCCTTAGTGACGAGATCACTGTTTTTATCGTTATTATTACTGCACTTCTTATTAGAATTGTCATAATATAATAGAATTGCGAGATACATTCTCCCCATTATAGAACTGTGCAAGGTACAATTTTGTGTATGATTGTGACCTAACGTTGAATTTCCCAAAAATTTATCAGTATCATGCCGCCAAGAAAGATTGGAACTAGGGCGAACCCTGGATCTGAGGACCAGGGAAGCCATAACCAGGACGATAGGAACCAAGAACACAGTGAAGAGGAAGACGAGGATTATGTTGAATAGGATGACTCCATGTATGAAGAGGAGGAGGAAATATATGATGTTGAAGGATTTGAGATAGAGGCTGAAGAAGGAGAAACTGAGGTTGAACAACCAGTACCAAACTCAGGCATGGATCACATGGGACAGTTCATGCAACTGCTAAGGCAGAACTTGGAACGTCAACCCAACCCACCCCCTCAAGGAAATAACAATACTATGGCAAACTCTTTCAGGGCTTTCAAGTCCCTTAAGCCCCCTGAGTTCCACGGATCATCCGACCCAGTTGAGGCAAGGGCATGGCTAAAGGAAATGGAGAAATCCTTTGAGATTCTGAGTACCGATGAGGCAAAGAAGACTGTATTTGCTACCTACCTTCTGAAAGGAGAGGCTAACTACTGGTGGGAGGCCAAGAAAAACATGGAAACAGATGCTATTATAACCTGGGAGAGATTCAGTCAGTTATTTTTGGGAAAATATTTCCCGAGGTTTATGGAGAACCAGATGGAGCTCAAGTTCTTGGAGCTAAAGCAAAATAACTTATCTGTAGCAGAGTATGAACCAAATTTACTGAGTTATCAAGGTTTATGCCGGAGTTTGTGAGCACCGAGGAAAAGAAAGCTAGGAGGTTTCAGCAGGGACTGAAACCGTGGATTCAGAATAGGGTGGAAATCCTTGAGCTTACTGATTACGCCACTCTGGTGCAAAAGGCAACAATTGTAGAAGCCGGAAGTGAACAGATGTAGAAGGAAAGAGAGAAGAAGGGAATAAAGAGGAAAAGTATGAGCATGGGTGGAGGTTCCACAGGAGGGAGCTTCCCAACTAGATTTAATCGAGGAGCAGTGTCCCTACCAGGAAAGAACACTGGGTTTAAGCAGCCAATGAGTGTGAATGTGAGCCAGAGCGGCCAGAAGTCAAGAATGTCCTATTCCAACCAGTCTCGACCCCCATTGCCAGCCTGTAACACTTGTGGAAGAATGCATTCTGGGGAGTGTAAAGGAAAGCTGGTAATCTGCTTCAAGTGCGGTCGAGAAGGTCACTATTCAGACAAGTGCACTTCGCCAACCCCCATTAACCGCCCAACCACCACTTGTCATCAGTGTGGACGCCCGGGTCATTGGAAGAGGGAATGCCCAATAAACAAACCAACAGCTTCGGGAGCCAGCAGGGCTGCCTCCAATAAGCCACCTACCGCGAGGACTTTCAACATGATAGTCCAAGATGCTATGAAAGACTCGGATGTGATAGAAGGTACCCTTTCTCAAAATTCAATCAGTGCAACTGTTTTATTTGATTTTGAAGCAACTAAATCTTTTATATCAAAGGACTTTGCGCATAAATTAAGACTTAAGGCTGAACCCTTGATAGAACCCTTACAAGTGGAAATAGCCAACCATGAAATTATTCCTGTTAACCAGATTCACCCCGCCTGTGAGATAGGCATAGGGGAACAATCTTTTAGTGGTGATCTGATTCCTTTTAAATTAGGGGAGTTTGATGTAATTTTGGGAATGGACTAGCTATCTAGCAATGATGCTCAGATAGACTGTAAGGGGAAGAAAGTTAAGTTGAATATCCCAGGGAAGAAAGAAGTCATATTTAGAGGAAAGAGGCAGACGCAGAAATTTTTGACCATGGCCCAGGGCAATAAGATGCTTCGAAAAGGAAACGAGGCTTACCTAGCCTATGTGGTGGACACGCAGAAGGAGGTGCCCAACTTGCAAGATATTCTGGTAGTCAATGAATTTGAAGATGTATTTCCAAAAGACCTTCCGGGATTACCACCCGATAGAGTGATTGAATTTGCTATTGAGTTGGCCCCAGGGACGGCGCCAGTTTCAAAGGCACCTTACCGGTTAGTGTGACGGCCTCAACCCCGGGGTCAGGAGTTGACATCACTAACAACAATACTAATAAACAATATAACCCAAATTATTACTTAAACATAATTTCGACCCCTTTACCATGACCTTTTCCAGGTTTAAGTATGACTTAGGTTATAACCATCACAAAACCAATTTAGTAAGGAAAATTCAAACAATACTATCTTTATTCAGCAACTCAACAGACCCGCTTGGGTCCAACACAACTACCTCAGAAGAGCCTGACACGGAAGGAACTGGAACTCTGCCCCGATTACCACTTAAGAATCTCCTAGGTATCTGCAATACATATATAAAACATTTTGCAAGGGTGAGCAATCAATTGCTCAGCAGTACCACTATATGAATAATAATCAAAAACAGTTTATGATAAATAATTATAGGAACATAAATCATAACTTGCTAGAAAATAAGTAAAACATGTGTGAACTGGATATCAAAACTAGCATGCTCTGTAAAACCAAATCATTAGTTGTGTGCCGTGCATAAATATCAATTTCAATTTTAGCATGCTTCTTTCATTTTCAAATCTTCTGTCCCATCGCAGGACCCATAAAACTATTTGTCCCGTTACGGGGACCAAAAATCATGTGTTCCGTTACGGGAACCATAAAACTTATCCCATCATAGGATCTATAAAACTCGACCCATCACAGGACCTATAAAACTTGTCCCATCACAGGATCTATACAATTTGTTCCTCTCCAGGAACCTCAAAATCACTTGCTCAGATATAAAAGTATTGGATGATCCCTAGTGAGACAGCTGATCAGGCTATCCTATGGAACTTGTTCCGGAACTCAGAGACTAGCTAGGTCTCTGTCATGCTGGGCTGGTGGTTATAATAGGGTGCGCAACCACTTCGCTTCTTACGCTAACTTCCAGGCCGTTACGGGCCTTCTGCGCACACTCATCCAATTATCTGATCATTTTTATCCAGTTTTCCAAATCACTTACCTATCTCTTGTTAAAACAATTATAACACAGCACATTTTCCAAAACATTTTCATTTTATTCAAAACTTAGAGATAGGTATTTTCAGAAGTTACTTTTCCCCCAAAACACAAGTTAACAAAATAATTTGAAACTCAGGGGGTACGTAACTTAAATCATTCTGTTCCAGTACGTAAATGTAAATCAACAATTATTCATATAGTATTGAACTGTAAAAGATTTGTTCAGGGGTACTTGCCTTGCGGAGCTTTACAACTAATACCGATTGACCTTGAGCCGACACGGACGCTCAGGCTTTAACGTCTAACCACTAGATTACCCTGGATTCGACTTCGACACTCATGTCCTTCGATTGGAACTTGCTGAGCTCGTCGACTGTCCACTAGGCTATCTTTAGACCAACGCCAACTCTTGGGCCTTCCGACTAGAACCTACAAGGTCGAAACACCCTAACTTAGACCTTCGATTATGCTTGACATATCCTCGCTAACAATCTACCCGATCGTTAACAAAACCCGACTCGTAACATATCCAATATTATAATACACATATCAATCAGGGTTCACGTCTTCTAAAGTCAGTTCGGTGTTCATTTTCAGAAAATACACATACTCGTCCTTTTACGAAATTAGGGTTATTGAGTTTTGGAAAAATATTCACCACAACATACAATCAAGTTTCGCACAAAATATATGTATATACTTATTTATACTCGCTCGACGTTCTGACAATTACAGTGTATGTCTTGAATTTCCAAATTTAATTTCTAAAAAAATTCGGGCAGTACCTCCTCTGTTTATCAGCCTACCCGTCGAATAACTCGACGTCAAATCACAACAACAAATCCACAATCAATCCAAATACGATCCCCAACCTCCGATTTAAGTCAATCAAAATTTCACACAATCCCAAGTTTCAACTTAAGTACACTTATTAATTATCATTCGTATTTTATAGTTATTTATTTTAAAATATTAGGACTCAGAATAATTCATCACAGTCCACCGTTGGCTCGCCGAGGCTCATCGTCGGGCGGCGGAATTTATCGGTACCCGAATAATTCAGGTTTCCAGGAAAATTCCACCGATTACTTAATAATTCCTGCACAAACATTTATTTTTTTATTTCACGCAATCAATCAACTATTCCTGCAGAGAAATCGATAATATTAAGAAAAATAATAACCACAACCGTACGCACCTCACGCGCGAAAAATAGAAAGAGGAAACACAGAACAGTCGAACCACAATTACAATAACAGGGTACAATCGGCAACATCACCCAACACAATCGAACATGCAAACAGATTATACGACAACCATATACACAGGTGGCATACACACATAACTGAGCACACACACGACACACACCACCGCACCATAGTCACCTCACCGGAAAAGAAAAATGGTGGCAACAAGGCGGGCGGAGTTTGTCGGAGGAGAGAAGAACGGCCGCAGATAATATAGGACAGGAGAGGAAAATAAAAAGGAAAGAAAGAGTGGGAGTAATAGATAGTAGAGAAACGAGATTGATTAATCTGGAGTAAGGGGATGAACACAGGGGCTGTATTTGTGCCCTGTGTTTTTAGTTTTAATATTTTATCTTCTCTGCAGCAACCAACTAATAACAGCCATGCCTCCACTGTATTTCTAAATACCTGACACGTGTCCTGAACTGCCATATTTCTATTTTTGCAGCCCGATTTCACTCCGTACTGCGCTCTTTATCAAACAAATATGCGGGTCAACATAATCCGAAAATTACCAAAATTGATTTAAAATTTTCGGAATAATTAAAAATTAATCAAATAAAATTTTCAAGATTTTTAAACCATTTTCGGATCGCACAACATACCCGCATTTAACAATTAACGATCCGAGCTACACTTAAAACAAATTCAGAAAATTATGAAAATAGACTTAAAATATTAAAAATATCCCGAAGTTTACAAAAACCTAAATTTCGTATTTTTAAATAATTTCTGAAATGCAATTTATACCCGCTTTTAACAATTAAGCGAATCGACGCGCGGGTGAAATTAATCCCAAAAATTCCCAAAATAATTTTAAAATTCCAGGAATATTCCCAACTTAAATAAATATGAGTTTAATAATTTTTGAAGAATTCGGAAATTAAATATAGATTTTACAAATAAATACAATCAGAAAACCATACAGGGTTAAATAATTGATGAAATATTGATTTCTAAATTTTATAAAATCCCAAAAATAATTATTGAGACTATAAAGTCATAAAAACAATTTTAGAGACAATCCACATATTTATGCAAATATATCTGCAGTTAAATCCACTTTTAAAAGTGGAAACAATTCAATACAAGTCCATAATTAATTACACAAACACCACAATCACATATAATTAATTAAAATGTTAACAAAAATAATATCCAGCTGATTGAACCCATACACATACTTTATTTATGTAATTATGTAATAATTACACATTTAAACAATATAAAATTATACGAGTCGTTATAGTTAGCCCCATTAGAAATGAAAGAATTAGCTACCCAATTGCAGGAATTTTAGATAAGGGTATGATAAGACCCAGTGTGTCTCCGTGGGGAGCACCAGTGTTATTTGTTAAGATGAAAGATGGGATCATGAGGCTGTGCATCGACTATCGAGAGTTGAACAAGCTAACCATAAAGAACAGGTACCCGTTACCTAGAATAGACGATCTGTTCGACCAGCTAAAGGATGCTGTTTATTTTTCCAAGATTGACCTGAGAACTAGATATCACCAACTAAAGATTAAACCCGAAGATATTCCCACGACCGCGTTCCGTACCAGGTATGGGCACTATGAGTTCTTGGTAATTTCCTTTGGATTAACCAACGCCCTAGCGGCTTTCATGGATTTAATGAACAGAGTATTCAAGAAGTACTTGGACAAGTGTGTGATAGTTTTTATCGATGATATTTTAATCTACTCAAGGACCGAGGCAGAACATGCAGAGCATTTGAGGATAGCTCTAGGAATACTCAGAGAGGAACAGTTATTTGCCAAATTCTTGAAGTGTGAATTCTAACGGAATGAAGTACAGTTTTTAGGACATGTGATCAATAAAGAAAGAGTATTGGTCAACCCCTCCAAGATACAGGCGATCTCAAATTGGGAAAGGCCAACCACACCCACAGAGGTAAGGAGTTTCGTAGGATTGGCCGGCTACTATCGTAGATTTGTACAGGACTTTGCGAAGATCGCAGCCCCTTTGACACGACTTACTCGTAAGACAGGGAAGTTTGAATGGGCGGAAAAATGCGAGAACAGTTTTCAAGAATTAAAGAAAAGGTTGGTAACGGCCCCGGTGTTGGCATTGCCAGACGGAAAAGGAGATTTTGTGATATATAGTGACGCGTCGCACAAAGGATTAGGGTGTGTGCTTATACAACACGGTAAGGTGATTGCGTATGCGTCGAGACAACTGAAGGAATACGAGATTAGATATCCTACTCATGACCTTGAGCTCGCGGCAATAGTTTTTGCCTTAAAAATTTGAAGGCACTACTTGTATGGAGAGAAGTGCGAGATTTTCACAGACCATAAGAGCCTCAAGTACATATTTACGTAGAAAGAGCTCAACATGCACCAGAGGGGATGGTTAGAACTAATCAAGGACTATGATTGTGAGATTCTCTATCATCCAGGGAAAGCCAATGTGGGGGCTGACGCCCTTAGCAGGAAGGAAAGACTCAAAATGATAATGACTTCGGAGGAATTGATAAGGGATTTTGAGAGAATGGAAATAGAAGTAAAGGTAACCGGAGCCGAAACTGAAAAGCTGTTTGAGATCTCGATGCAGCCAGAGTTATTGGAAAAGATTAGATTGTGCCAAGAGAAAGTAATGAATGAAGGCAGAGAGTCAATGACTGGAGAGGAGATCCATACTGAGAGAGATGATAAGGGATAATGAGGTATTCCAACCGGATTTGGGTTCCGAATGTTCAAGAGCTTAAAGACGAGATTTTGGATGAAAGCCATAGTTCAAGGTATTCCATTCACCCGGGAAGCACCAAGATGTATAGGGATTTGAAGGAGTATTATTGGTGGCCCAACATGAAGAGGGACGTAGCAGAATGGGTAAGCAAATGTTTGACTTGCCAAAGAGTAAAGGCGGAGCACCAGAGACCCAGTGGACTTTTACGACCCCTGGAGATTCCCGAATGGAAATGGGAACAGATAGCCATGGATTTTGTTATCGGCTTACCAAGGACGAAAGCCAACCATGATGCCATATGGGTGATTATAGACCGACTGACAAAGTCAGCTCATTTCATTCCTATCAATGAGAGATACACGGTCGATAGACTGGTGGACATTTACCTTAAGGAAATAGTGACGCGACATGGAGTCCCAGCGTCCATTGTCTCATAACGAGACCCCAGGTTCAACTCCAGATTTTGGAGGAGCTTTCAAGAATGTACGGGGACCAAATTAAATATGAGTACCGCTTACCATCCCCAAACGGATGGGCAGAGTGAAAGGACCATCCAGACACTAGAAGATATGTTGAGAGTCTGTGCAATAGACTTTAAAGGAAGTTGGGATGATCACTTGCCGTTGATCGAGTTTTTTTATAACAATAGCTTTCATGCCAGCATCGGAATGCCGCCTTATGAGGCCCTGTACGAAAGAAGGTGTCGATCTCCCTTATACTGGGATGAGGTAGGAGAGCGGAAGATGCTCGGACCCGAAGTGGTCCAAAGGACCAAAGACATAGTGGATCTCATCAGAGGACGGCTGGTAGCAGCCCAAGACAGACAGAAGAAATATGCAGACCTAGCCCGAAAGGACAAGGAGTATGAAGTAGGGGACTTAGTACTGCTAAAAGTATCCCCTTGGAAGAGATTAATGAGGTTCAGAAAGAAAGGGAAACTAAGCCCAAGATATATTGGACCTTTTGAGATACTAAGACGGATTGGGAAGTTAGCTTACGAGCTAGCCTTACCCCCGAACCTACAACAAGTTCATAATGTGTTCCATGTGTCAATGCTAAGGAAGTATCATCGGGATGCCAGACACATAGTGGAGTACGAGCAGGTGGATATGCAACCAGATCTGACTTACGTGGAGAAACCAGTAAAGATTATGGATAAGAAGGAGCAGGTGCTTCGGAACAAAGTGATCAAGCTAGTCAGAGTGCTATGGCAGAATCATAATGTGGAAGAATCAACTTAAGAACTAGAGAGTGCAATGCTAGAAATGTACCCCCAATTGTTTTCTATCTAATTCCGGGACGGAATCCTTTTAAGGAGGGGAGACTGTAATAACTTCAAAATTTTTAACTTTTTGTAACCCTTATGAATAGTGATTTTGCTGATTATGTTGAATAAGAAAACTTTTTATGCCACACCTTGTAGAGGTTCTTTTAATATTATTCTGAGATCTTATTAGTACTCTATATGGTATATAAGTGTATGTAAAGATCGTCACAATCCAAATTCAAAGCACTTTAATTTATCCAGAAAATCCACCAGATACCAAAAGAATTGAGTATAAGGTAACAGGATAAAAAGGATTTAAATTCAAGCAGTATAAGAGAGGATCATAAAAAGGAATATAATGTATTGAGAAAGGTTAAGGGAACCCAAGTAATAAAATCCCGGGTATGATCCCTCAAACGATAAACGAGAATGAAAGTTAAGTGAACCGTAGAACATATAAGCGGTCATTAGTCAAGTAATTAGGAGTTAATCAAAGAGGTTAGTGATGATGATGTCATCACACCAACAAGAAGAGGAAAAGTGTGGGAAGATGACATAGGAGGATGACATAAGCATGACCAAAAGGGAAGGAAGTGTTGGTTGATTATAAACCACACAAAATTTACCATGGTTAAAAGGTTAATTAATCAAAACAAAAACAAAACAACCAAGCAAAATAAATCACAAATCACAAAACACAAGTTGACTTTCATTATTCAAGAAGAAGCTCTCGGCTTCTTTTATTTTTTAAAGGAAAGAAAATTCAAATCCAAGTTCCAAGCTTTGTTAATTAGTGAGGTAATTATCTAAGGTTCCTTGTACATAGATATAGATATCCTATGAGTCTAAGCTTCAAATTCCTTCACAATATCTTCCAATAATTCATGGAAGAAGAGAGTGAATAGTGTTTTTCAAGAACTTGAAATTTTGATCTTGGGTTTTTGTTTAGATAAAGCTTTAGTAAGGATTTTCCAAGGTTGTTTCAAGCTCATTAGTTACTCCTACTCACAAGGAAGGTATAATCTCTTAACCTAGCATTATTTTTGAATGTTAAGAGCTTATTATGAGTAGTATAGTTCATGAGAGGCATGATTATTGGGTATTTAGAGATTGGTTGGTTTTGTGATGTTTTTGGAGTTGTAAATCTTGATTATTAGTTAATGAACTTAAGTAAGCTCTTAGTTCATGATTGAGAAGTAGTATAAATTGGAAATATTGAGATGTTGGGGCTGTTGTAGTAGTGTATGGATGGAGTTTGGTTGTAATAATGATTGTGGGTTGATTGTGGATTGATTGGGAGTAGTATAAAATTTGGTAATCGCGTAAACATAGCCGTCGTAATGCCCCATTTACTTTAGACTGTTTTTGTTCTTAACATCAGGACCCGTGAACTCACTGTTAGGTTTTGACCATTGCCATTATTAGATAGTTCATGTTATGAGCTTCGTTTTGATATGTGGTTCGCTTGAATCCGATGTACGGTTTAGGAGAAACGACCGTTTTAAGTAACGGCGTTTCGCGAACGAACCATTACCCCTCGCCTTACTTTGAAACCTTTGTTAAGACACTTAAATGACTAATTGGAGTATGAAACAATTATGTAAAGTGGGTTAGGAAGTTGGTAGGGTACTCGCGAAAGAATCGCCTTAAAATTCCTAATGGTTAATTTATTAAAAATGGTGGAGCCGAGGGTACTCGAGCGACCTAAGTGAATCATTAAGCGCAAAAGCGAACGTTAGGGTCTAATTGGTTAAAGTATAGATTCATAAGCGACTTTGGTTTAATTCCAAATTATATGTTGTTTATAGGTTACCAGACTCGTCCCAATCCTTTTATTACCCCTAGTCACTCAGGCAAGTTTTCTACCCGTTATACTGTTGTTGTGATGTATACATGTATATGCATTATCTTGTGATAGATGCATGATGGTTAATTAGCAAATCTTGCGATATATTGGAGCATGCTGATATGGTTTATATGCATGTCTATTTCGTAATCTTGATATTCTTTTATCAATTCAAATGCTTATAAGTTGCATACTACCAATGCTAGAGATAAGCAGTAGTTGCATATACCCTTAGTATAGGGGACCCAAAGGCGAACATTTTCTAAAACCGGGAGTCGATGTTCCCGAGTATATTATATATATTTATATATAGTTTTCTAAACTATTAATCGAATAAGGTTTATTCGATAACTTTATTTTTTATTAATGAATATTACTTTGAATATTCATTCGAGGACTTATGACTCTGTTTATTCTATTTAATGAATATTATTTTGAATATTCATTCGAGGACTTATGACTCCGATTATTTACTAAATAATATTCTTTATTTTATTAAAGAATAATGTTTCGGTAATCAAACTTATTTTTGATTATTCAAATAAAGATAGTACTTTCGTATAAGTATATCTTTGGTTATTTAATGTTCATTTCAAGTATGAGTTTTAAAACTTCTACTTCAATTATTTTTATAAAGATCATTCTTTATGGGAATATTATTTAAATAATAATAATCAGATATATCTAATACATCGGGACTGATTTATTTCATTAAATCAGCATTACTCCAAACATTCTTAAAAATGTTTTCGAGTCTTCAAAATGATTTTTAAAAGTTAGGGCGGATCCCAAAACTCATTTTTATATTTAAGATCCTCCTTTCGAATGGGATTTAAATACTCGCTTAAAACCTGAGGGATCCGGCTCTATGGTGTATTTTATATTCGCAACAAGGTTGCTGTGTTAATAAATGAATTGATTACTTACCCAACGTTTGGGAAGTAAGTCCATCTAATTGAGTCGGCATAAGCGACAGGTCGGGGTACGGTCTATCAAAGTGTATGTAACACCCCCAGATCCGGGGTCAGGGATCCGGGTCGTCACGGTCTTTCTTTCCACAATATCACTTCACTTAATTAATAATAAATAACCTTATGTTGTGACCCCACACTAACCCACACCACAACCCGTTATAGTCTCAGAGATGAAATTGGAATAAGTACAAGTCCTTGAATCCACAATTTAAAAGTTATTACAACCCAAAATGATTACTTGATAAATTTACAATTAATTGCTATTATCTGCCACAAGTTATAATTATACAATATTTGGTTCCCAAAAGTAGAATGCCTGATCTACCAATAGATCTACCTCTGCAGCTATAGCAGCTACAACATCAACGGGAAGACACGGGACGCTTGCGCTGGGTCTGCTTGAGTCTGGCCATCTTTCCTAACTGTTGTTGTGTGATGAAGAAATGAAGCAAGAGTGAGCATTACAGCTCGTAAGATAATATATAGTGTAAACAATAATGCAAGTATCTAAATGGATAACTTACTAGAATCCTTTATCAAGTGTAAGGTAATTACTTACGGGATATAAATTTTAAGGCAGATGAAGTTACCAATTACTTCATTATACTTATACCATTTTTAGAAATCTACTTGAATTATTACTATTCAAAGTATAATAAGTTTTAAAAGGTCATCCCATAGATGAGACCACAAGTTAAGACTTGAATAGATTCAATCTTTGAAATATTTTTAAAGGAAATAAAGTTACGAGATACTTCATTCAATGGGAACACCATTATAACTGTTTGACACTGTCAATGCTTCGGCAACCACCCGTTTGTAGCCTTTCGATCGAAATGCTACGGGTAGTGTTGCAGAATTATCCAACTGGATGATGAACTCATTATGGGAGTTTGTCGCGCCAGGAAGACCACTTACGATGATCAGTCGCAGTAGTACAACCCCACCATTTTCTACATGTAGAGGAGAACCTGTCGGATTTACTTGTCAACCGAACACTGGACTCATAAGGAATGGACTGTCTTAGCGGAACTTCCAGGCCATTTGGGCCAATATAATTAGGCTGGGCCGGCGCCACTCGACCACTTAAGCCACTCCTAGTTCAGATGAAATCCATGACTCTGAAACGTAAAGCTCGTCCCTACTTTCCCCAAGTAGAAACTTGTTGATACGGCTCCACCAAGAAGTCGTATCTAGTTGGAAAGGAAAACTCACCGATATTTCCCAGGCGATGCCTGTTAATGGATTAACTTGTTCCAAGAATTTTACTTCCCGAGTATTGGGTAAGTAATCAAAAACTCTTTTATCACGACAGCAACCTTGTTGCGAATATAAAGCATACCACAGAGCCGGATCCCTTAGGTTTTGAGCGAATATTTAAATCCCCTTTTGAAAGGAAGATCTTAAATATAAAAATGAGTTTTCGGATCTGCCCTAACCTTTAAAATCATTTTGAAGACTCGAAAACATTTTTAAGAATGTTTGGAGTAATGCTGATTTAATAAAATAAATCAGTCCCAATATATTAGAAAATATCTGAATATTATTATTTAAATAATATTCCCATAAAGAATAATCTTTATAAAAATAATTGAAGTAGAAGTTGTAAAACTTATACTTGAAATGAATCTTAAATAACCAAAGATGTACTTATACGAAAGTATTATCTTTATTTGAATAATCAAAGTAAGTTTGATTATCGACACATTATTCTTTAATAAAATAAAGAATATTATTTAGTAAATAATCGGAGTCATAAGTCCTCGAATGAATATTCAAAATAATATTCATTAATAAAATAAACGGAGTCATAAGCTCTCGAATGAATATTCAAAATAATATTCATTAATAAATAAAGTTATCGAATAAATCTTATTTGATTCATAGTTTTGAAAACTATTCATATATATATAAATATATATATATATATATTATACTCGGGAGCCTCGACTCCCGATTTTAGAAAAAGTTCACCCTTGGGTCCCCTATACTAAGGGTATATGCAAATTACCGCTTATCTCTAGCATAGGTATTATCAACTGAATCAACAGATATATGTAACAAGAATACGAAACAGGCATGCATATATACCATATCACATGCTGCAATATATCGCAAGAATTTGCTAAATAACCATTATGCATCTATCACAAGATAATGCATGTACAAGTGTATACATCACACCAACAGTATAACGGGTAGAAAACTTGCCTGAGCGACTGGGGGTTATAAATGGCTTGGGAGGAGTCTGGTAACCTATAAACAACATATAAGTTGGAATTAAACCAAAGTCACTTATAAATCTATACTTTAACCAATTTAGACTCTAACGCTTGCTTTGCGCTTAATGATTCTCTTAAGTCGCTCGAGTACCCTCGGCTCCAGCAATTTTAATAAATTAACCATTACGAGTTTTAAGGCGATTCTTTCGCGAGTGTCTTGCCAACTGCCTAACACACTTTACATAATTGTTTCATACTCCAATTAGTCATTTTAGGTCTTTAACCTAGGTTTCAAAGTAAGGCAAGGGGTAATGATTCCTTCGCGAAACGTCGTTACTTAAAACGGCCGTTTCTCCTAAACCGTACATCGGAATCAAACGAACTA
Organism: Apium graveolens; assembly: GCF_009905375.1. NCBI lineage: Eukaryota > Viridiplantae > Streptophyta > Magnoliopsida > Apiales > Apiaceae > Apium > Apium graveolens. The sequence continues at coordinate 109,416,548 of NC_133657.1, forward strand.
CATATCAAAACGAAGCTCGTAACATGAACTATCTAATCATGGCAATGGTTAAAACCTAGCAGTGAGTTCACGGGTCCTAATGTTAAGAACAAAAACAGCCTAAAGTAAATCGGACATTACGACGGCTATGTTTACGCGATTACCCAAATTTAAAACACTCCAATTCAACCCACAATCAATCCACAATCACAACCCAATCAAAACTCCATCCATAACTCACCATAACAGCCCCAACAACTCCATATTATCAATTTATACTTATTCTTAAACTTGAATTTAAACTACACTTAAGTTCATTAATCAACAATCCAAGAATTACCACTCCAAAACTTCACAAAACTAACTAATCTCTACATTCACAACAAGCAAGCCTCCCATGAATTAAAATCAACAAAACTAAACCTAATTACTCAAATAAAGTTAGGGTTTGGAGGGGTTATACCTTCCTTGGAGAGTGGAGAATCAAGTGAATAGCTTGGAATCACCCTTAAAGTCCTTATCCAAGCTTAATCTAAACAAAACTTCAAGAACAAAAATTTTAGTTCTTGAAAAACACTATTCACCATCTTCTTCCATGATTTTTAGGAAGAGATTGTGAATGATTTAGGAGCTCAAACTTATAGGATATCCATAACTAAGCATAAGGGACCTTGGATAATTACCTTGTGATTTAACAATGCTTGGAACTTGATTTTGATTTTCTTGCTTTGGAAAAGAAGAAAAAGCCGAGAGCATGGAAGAAGAATGGTGAGAAAATGTTGTGTTTTTGGTGAAAATGAATTGTTGGTTTGGTTGGTTGATTTTTGATTTGTTTTGTTTTGTTTTATTACCTTTTTACCATGGTAATTTTTGTGTTGTTCTAATTCAACCAACAACACACTAGCTTGGTCATGCTTATGTCACCATGTGATGTCACCCTCCCTCCTTTGTCCTCTTCTTATTGGTTTGATGACATCATCCTCACTAATCTCTTTGATTAGCTTTTAATTATTTGGCTAATGACCGCTGATCTGTTATACGGTTCGCTTAACTTTCGTTTTCGTTTATCGTTTGAGGGATCATACCCGGGATCTTATTACTTAGGTTCCCTTAACCGTTCACAATACATTATATTCCTTTTATGATCCTCTATTAAATCCTTGAATTTAAATCCTTTTTATCCTGTTACCTTATACTCAATTCTTTCGATATCTGGTGGATTTTCGGGAAAAATCAAAAGGTTCAAATTTGGATTCTGACGATCTTTACATACACTTATATATCATATAGAGTGCTAATAAAATCTCAGAATATTCATAAAAGAACCCCTACATAGTGTGGCATGAAAAGTTTTCTTATTCAGCATAATCAGCAAAACACTGTTCATAAGGGTTTCAAAAATTCAAAAAAATTGGGGTTATTACAGTCTCCCCTCCTTAAAAGGATTCCGTCCCGGAATCAGACAGAAAATGAATAGGGATAATTTCTTAGCATTGCACTTTCTAACTCTCAAGTAAATTTTCCCACATTGCGGTTCTACCACCAACTCTAACTAGTTTGATAACCCTTCTCATACGCACTTGTTCCTTTTTAATCCATAACCCTTCCTGGTTGCTCCATATAAGTTACGTTTGGTTACATGTCTAGGCGCTCATATGCTCCTATTTATCTGGCATCCGAATTACACTTCCTTAACATTGATACGTGAAACACGTTATGACCTGCTACATGCTCGGGGGTAGGGCTAGCTCATATGCTATCTTCCCAATACGTCTTAATATATCCAAGGGTCCAACAATTCGTGGACTTAAACTTTCCTTTCTTTCCAACCCTCATCAATTCCTTTTTAAGGGAATACTTATAACAATACAAGGTTCCCTCCTTCATACTCTTTGTCCTTTCATTGTCAAATCAGCATACTTCTTATGTCCATCTTGGGCTACTCCCAGCCGTCCTCTAATTAGATCTATTATATTCTTGGTCCTTTGGACTACTGCGGGTCCGAGCATCTTGCGCTCTACAACTTCATCCTAACCTAAGGGAGATTGACATTGTCTTCCCTCAAGGATCTCATAAGGCGATACCTCGATACTGACATACGATCGATTATCGTGAGATAACTTAATCCGCGTTAAGTGATCATTCCAAATTCTTTCAAGTCTATTGCACCGGCTCTCATCATAACTTCTAGCATTATAGCTTTTGCTTCTCACTACCCATTCTTTTCCAGTTCGTAGTCGTTACTATCTTCCGTACATAATACTATATTGGTTACACTTTTGCTCTTTAGCGTTCTATAACCTTTTAATAACCACGTCAACCTTAGTATCACGAACGCGTTAGAATCGGAATACCACCGTACTGATACTACTTCCTTTAGCTGCTTCCATCTTCGAAAGCTTGGTCCTTCATATAGAAGTAAAAGAATTTATTGAGAGATCACTATGATCATGAACACTTGTTATATCGCATAGTTAGTATAGAAGGTGGCCAATATTTAGTACTTGACAAGCAATTAAAAAATAGATGGTATCCTACTCGGCTTCTATCACACAGATAGATAGTCATTCGACAATACCTCCCCTTCTGGAAGCGTTGTTCTTCTCAGTTTATATGAAATGAAAAGAAGAGAAAAGAACGAATTGAAAAGAATTGTATATATGAAAAAAAAATATACTGCCACAAAATATCTGGCTTGGAACCTACCTCTGAACTATAGAGGTTTGTCATAGGAGAACAAAACATATGTGTATATATATCAACATCAAGTATTATCGCATCGCATTTTGCATGGTTAAATATTTTTGCTATTCCGTCCATCATTCTATGGACCCATGCTATTCCTCGAGCTTATACTCAATCACCTTTGAAACTCCCTCGACATCGAAAATTGAATCTGGAATCTCATTTTATACATCATCGTTACTAGAATTATATGCTTGCACCGCAACCTTCCTCATATAGTAATACGACTCTCTTTTCATAAGAGAGAATAAATATTCAATAGGTAGATACTCTACTTAATTAGTCTATCAATGATAACTTATACACTACCACGACCCGATTAGTGGTACTCAATCTCAACATCCATTCCAATACAACTCTCACGGTTGTAATCAGCTCATTACTCGCAGAATCATTGCTGCATTACTATGGTTCCCCACTGACCTACTGTCGTCATTCATTTTCCATGAAGTCTTAATAGCTAACCATACGGAGTCCATACATATCGTATCAAATTCTTCTAAGGAGTTAACATAATCACCATTCATAATTCATGAAGAACACTCCAAATTCTGACGTACTTTCATGACATAAAGCAGATAAAATTGCAAAAGAGTTTCAATGAAAGCAACGATAGCAGGTTAATACCATTCTTAATCATATGCCTTCAATAGAAGACTTAACTCAAAGGTTTGTTTAGTCCTTTTTGAAACATGGTCCTGGCTTATTCTCAATATAACCTTCTAGGATAGATAGCCCGCTCATGGCGATTATACAAATTAAACCTTTACCAAACTACTATTATAGTTGGGTATTGCACAGTCATCAGAAGGAATGTCAATCTTCCAAACCATAATACAACCTTCACAGCTTTAACCATCATCACTGTATTCTTTTGGCACAAGCGCCTATAATTATCTTCTTACACTTAAAGTGTCGGCCACCTCTTTGGCCCTTCCTGATAGTAATATTTCCTTACAATCAATGTCATTTTAACCCCTTCACTAAATTTTCTACCTCATTTCCAATCACTGCTTGAGTGAAGATGTTTTCCTTAAAATCTGATGAGTAAAAAGTATCACCATTTTCCCATAAGTTATTGCCTCAGTCTTTAGAGGTTAATCATTGTCACGACTGACTCTCGATCATACTTAGGACATCTTTTATCTTAGGTCCTAATTGCCCTGAACAATTTCGATCTTTACTGGTTCGATCAATACTTTCTCGTGGTTTAACACATGCCCCACTTGGCATTATTATAATTACGTCACATTTCCTTTATCAAAATTTCTATTCTTGAGAACTTTGAATATTACCTTTTCCTTGTAAAAGCTCTAAGGTTATCCTTGAATCGTTCCTCCTGTATTCCCTAGATACAGGGCATATCAAGATACCATTTATTAATACCAGAATCATTGTCTATATACTTCTGAAAAATTTCTCTACTATTTCTTAAAGGTTGTTATTACCTTAATCCTTTCTGATTCATACTGTCAAAACTCATACTATCCCTATTAAGGGTGAAATGCCAACCTTTATGCATTCCCCTAGGATTCATTTTAAGTTACCGATATTCTATCCTTAATTCCACCTTTAAAAAGGTACTTGCGTCCTTCCATGGATAAATCAAGTCATGTATCCCTGATAAGGGTGTCTTATTCAATCATTCCCATCCAGATAGTCTATACCAATTTCACAATAGCATCTTTATTCAAACTGAGGTCAACCCATATGGCCTTCAAAAGATAACAATGGTTACCCGCTTTTCTTTCCTAATTTGGTAATGACAACAGGGATGTTCTGGAAGATATTGGTCATGTTCAATGTGAACTTCTTCTTAATTACTCCTCATTTACTTTTTTTGTTTATCTCAATAGTCATCTCAATATTGGGATATCTTTCATACCTGGCGTCTTCCTTTTCGGGTATCAAGCCACCGGTCTTACACTTCACATTCTTGAAGGTCACTTCCTTCATCCAATTTTCCTAATTTCTTACTTCCTTGTCTCCTCAGTCTATCCGCGTCTCATTATTTATCCTTCGAACTATGTCAAGGTTTCCTCGAATCCTCCCACCTTACAGGGGACAAAATATAGGTATCTCTTATGCCTTCAACCATCAATTTTAACTCATGGTGAATCACCCTCATCCTGACGATTACATACTTTTCTATTTCTATTGCTACGAGTCTTTAGGGTTTCCTCATACCCAACTCCCTTATCATTCCTCAAACTCTATTGCCTTTATATTCCTTTCCACTTCAGTTTCTTTTTATTTTCCTTTCTCTTATCATTATTTCATGAACCAACACAACATAAGCATTGATTTCAAACATCCCGTCATTCTGGATTCGTGTCCTCAGAACGAATCTTGACAACTTTTACAACATAGATTCATAATTCATCATACTCGTCCGCCTTTGTTCTGGCTCTAAAGCTTTTACACTACCTCCATAACCTTGGAAAGTACTTTCCCAAAAATAAATAACTGAACTTTAATCAGTTTATTATAACCTCTGGCTTCGTGCCTTCCTTGGCCTTTTACCAGCGGGTGGCCTCTCTCTTAGGAGGGTAAGTGACAAAAACAGTCATTTGTGATTCGTCAATAATTTAGAATCTCAAATGATTCCTATATTTCCTTTACCAAGGCTCTTGCCTCGACTGGGTCAGCTTGTTCCTTGGAACTCTGAGAGCTTAGCGACTTAAAGGTCCTGAAAGAATTTCTCACTGCATTGTTTCCTCAGGGTGGTGGTTGGGGATAATAGTCTAAGTTCTGTCTAGAAAGGTCCATAAATTTTCGTATAGGAGTACCGTCTCGGGTCTCCTTTCCTTACTCGACTTCTGTTTCCTTAGTCTGAACATTCCCTCCTCCTCCCCATAATCGGGGTCATCCTACATATTTTAAATCCTCATTTTCCACTTCATCATGTTATGGGTTCCTTCTATCTTGATGGCGACCTCCCTGACTATCACGTTCAGGGTTTGCTCTAAATCTTATTCCTTAAACTAGCTTTCATCTAAGATCTCATCTTTAAGCTCTTGAACATTTGGAACCCAAATTCTGTAGGAATACCTCATTATTCCCTTATCATCTTTTTCGGTATTAATCTCTTATCTATTTGTTGGCTCTCTGCCTTCATTCATCACTTTTTCTGGCACAATATATTCTTTTCCAGTAATTCGGGCTGTATTGCAATCTCAAACAGCTTTTCGGTACCGGCTCCGGTTACCTTCACTTCTATTTCCATTTTCTCAAAATCTCTTATAAACTCTCTCAAAGACATTATCATCTTGAGTCTCTCCTTTTTACTAAGGGCATCAGCCACCCCATTAGCTTTTCCCGAATGATAAAGAATCTCATAATCGTAATCCTTGATTAGCTCTAACCACCTCATTTGGCGCATGTTGAGCTCTTTCTGCGTGAAAATGTACTAGAGCACTTATGGCTTAGGTAATTCTCGCACTTCTCTCCATACAAGTAGTGCCTCCAATCTTTAGGTCAAAACTATTGCCATGAGCCCAAGCTCATGGGTGGGGATATCGAATTTTATATTCCCTTAATTTTCTTGACACGTACGCGAATACCTTGTTGTGCTGTATAAGAGCACCCTAATTCCTTATGCGAAATGTCAATACAAATCATAAAATCTCCTTTTTCCATCCGGCAATGCTAACATAGGGGCCATCACCAATCTTTGCTTCAGTTCTTGAAAGCTGTTCTCGCATTTCTCTGTCCATTCAAACTTCTCAGCCTTACGAGTAAGCCGCGTTAAAGGATCTACTATCTTTACAAACTCGAACGAACCTCCGGCAGTGACCGGCCAATCCTACCTCTGGTAGTCGCCCTAACTATGGTGATCAATTCCTCAGCGGTCATCTCTTCAGTCTTGTTAGGATCCTCCACGAGATCCTTCTCAACAACAATCCCTTCTGGGACAACATCCTCAACCGCTACATCCTTAATATGAATATCATCCGGTCCCTCATTAGGGTGTTCCATTGGATCCACAATCCGATCCCCAATTAGTAATAAAACATCATCGCGCTGTTGCTCCTCACCCTCAGGGTCTGGAGTCCCGCTACTATATACGATAACGAACTACGCCTCTATCACGATATTTATAAGGGTTCCCAAAAGGGTTTTAGCTGTCAGTACTATGTTAGGTAGCCCGACTATGAACTTGGCAAGAGTTCTTATTATCTTTGTGAACTTATTATCTTAACGTCACATCATCTCTGAGGTTTATAACGCTTGGCTCTGATACCATTTCTGTAACACCCCCAGATCCGGGGTCAGGGATCCGGGTCGTCACGGTCTTTCTTTCCACAATATCACTTCACTTAATTAATAATAAATAACCTTATGCTGTGACCCCACACTAACACACACCACAACCCGTTATAGTCTCAGAGATGAAATTGGAATAAGTACAAGTCCTTGAATCCATAATTTAAAAGTTATTACAACCCAAAATGATTACTTGATAAATTTACAATTAATTGCCATTATCTGCCACAAGTTATAATTATACAATATTTGGTTCCCAAAAGTAGAATGCCTGATCTACCAATAGATCTACCTCTGCAGCTATAGCAGCTACAACATCAACGGGAAGACGCGGGACGCTTCCCACGCGCTTGCGCTGGGTCTGCTTGAGTCTGGCCATCTTTCCTAACTGTTGTTGTGTGATGAAGAAATGAAGCAAGAGTGAGCATTACAGCTCGCAAGATAATATATAGTGTAAACAATAATGCAAGTATCTAAATGGATAACTTACTAGAATCATTTATCAAGTGTAAGGTAATTACTTACTGGATATAAGTTTTAAAGAAGATGAAGTTACCAATTACTTCATTATACTTATACCATTTTTAGAAATCTACTTGAATTATTACTGTTCAAAGTATAATAAGTTTCAAAAGGTCATCCCATAGATGAGACCACAAGTTAAGACTTGAATAGATTCAATCTTTGAAATATTTATAAAGGAAATGAAGTTACGAGATACTTCATTCAATGGGAACACCATTATAACTGTTTGACACTATCAATGCTTCGGCAACCACCCATTCGTAGCCTTTCGATCAAAATGCTACGGGTAGTGTTGCAGAATTATCCAACTGGATGATGAACTCATTACGGGAGTTTGTCGCACCAGGAAGACCACTTACGATGATCAGTCGCAGTAGTACAACCCCACCATTTTCTACATGTAGAGGAGAACCTGTCGGATTTACTTGTCAACCGAACACTGGACTCCTAAGGAATGGACCGTCTTAGCGGAACTTCCAGGCCATTTGGGCCAATATAATTAGGCTGGGACGGCGCCACTCGACCACTTACGCCACTCCTAGTTCAGATGAAATCCATGACTCTGAAACGTAAAGCTCGTCCCCACTTTCCCCAAGTAGAAACTTGTTGATACGGCTCCACCAAGAAGTCGTATCTAGTTGGAAAGGAAAACTAACCGATATTTCCCAGGCGATGTCTGTTAATGGATTAACTTGTTCCTAGAATTTTACTTCCCGAGTATTGGGTAAGTAATCAAAAACTCTTTTATCACGACAGCAACCTTGTTGCGAATATAAAACATACCACAGAGCCGGATCCCTCAGGTTTTGAGCGAATATTTAAATCCCCTTTTGAAAGGAAGATCTTAAATATAAAAATGAGTTTTGGGATCTGCCCCTACCTTTAAAATCATTTTGAAGACTCGAAAACATTTTTAAGAATGTTTGGAGTAATGCTGATTTAATAAAATAAATCAGTCCCAATATATTAGAAAATATCTGAATATTATTATTTAAATAATATTCCCATAAAGAATAATCTTTATAAAAATAATTGAAGTAGAAGTTGTAAAACTTATACTTGAAATGAATCTTAAATAACCAAAGATGTACTTATACGAAAGTATTATCTTTATTTGAATAATCAAATTAAGTTTGATTATCGACACATTATTCTTTAATAAAATAAAGAATATTATTTAGTAAATAATCGGAGTCATAAGTCCTCGAATGAATATTCAAAATAATATTCATTAATAAAATAAACGGAGTCATAAGCCCTCGAATGAGTATTCAAAATAATATTCATTAATAAAATAAAGTTATCGAATAAATCTTATTCGATTCATAGTTTTGAAAACTATTCATATATATATATATAAATATATATATATTATACTCGGGAGCCTCGACTCCCGGTTTTAGAAAAAGTTCACCCTTGGGTCCCCTATACTAAGGGTATATGCAAATTACCGCTTATCTCTAGCATAGGTATTATCAACTGAATCAACAGATATATGTAACAAGAATACAAAACAGGCATGCATATATACCATATCACATGCTGCAATATATCGCAAGAATTTGCTAAATAACCATTATGCATCTATCACAAGATAATGCATGTACAAGTGTATACATCAAAACAACAGTATAACGGGTAGAAAACTTGCCTGAGCGACTGGGGGTTATAAATGGCTTGGGACGAGTCTGGTAACCTATAAACAACATATAAGTTGGAATTAAACCAAAGTCACTTATAAATCTATACTTTAACCAATTTAGACTCTAACGCTCGCTTTGCGCTTAATGGTTCTCTTAAGTCATTCGAGTACCCTCAGCTCCACCAATTTTAATAAATTAACCATTACGAGTTTTAAGGCGATTCTTTCGCGAGTGTCTTGCCAACTGCCTAACACACTTTACATAATTGTTTCATACTCCAATTAGTCATTTTAGGTCTTTAACCTAGGTTTCAAAGTAAGGCAAGGGGTAATGATTCCTTCGCGAAACGTCGTTACTTAAAACGGCCGTTTCTCCTAAACCGTACATCGGAATCAAACGAACTACATATCAAAAAGAAGCTCGTAACATGAACTATCTAATCATGGCAATGGTCAAAACCTAGCAGTGAGTTCACGGGTCCTAATGTTAAGAACAAAAACAGCCTAAAGTAAATCGGACATTACGACGGCTATGTTTACGCGATTACCCAAATTTAAAACACTCCAATTCAACCCACAATCAATCCACAATCACAACCCAATCAAAACTCCATCCATAACTCACCATAACAGCCCCAACAACTCCATATTATCAATTTATACTTATTCTTAAACTTGAATTTAAACTACACTTAAGTTCATTAATCAACAATCCAAGAATTACCACTCCAAAACTTCACAAAACTAACTAATCTCTACATTCACAACAAGCAAGCCTCCCATGAATTAAAATCAACAAAACTAAACCTAATTACTCAAATAAAGTTAGGGTTTGGAGGGGTTATACCTTCCTTGGAGAGTGGAAAATCAAGTGAATAGCTTGGAATCACCCTTAAAGTCCTTATCCAAGCTTAATCTAAACAAAACTTCAAGAACAAAAATTTTAGTTCTTGAAAAACACTATTCACCATCTTCTTCCATGATTTTTAGGAAGAGATTGTGAATGATTTAGGTGCTCAAACTTATAGGATATCCATAACTAAGCATAAGGGACCTTGGATAATTACCTTGTGATTTAACAATGCTTGGAACTTGATTTTGATTTTCTTGCTTTGGAAAAGAAGAAAAAGCCGAGAGCATGGAAGAAGAATGGTGAGAAAATGTTGTGTTTTTGGTGAAAATGAATTGTTGGCTTGGTTAGTTGATTTTTGATTTGTTTTGTTTTGTTTTATTACCTTTTTACCATGGTAATTTTTGTGTGGTTCTAATTCAACCAACAAAACACTTGCTTGGTCATGCTTATGTCACCATGTTATGTCACCCTCCCTCCTTTGTCCTCTTCTTATTGGTTTGATGACATCATCCTCACTAATCTCTTTGATTAGCTTTTAATTATTTGGCTAATGACCGCTGCTCTGTTATACGGTTCGCTTAACTTTCGTTTTCGTTTATCGTTTGAGGGATCATACCCGGGATCTTATTACTTAGGTTCCCTTAACCTCTCTCAATACATTATATTCCTTTTATGATCCGCTATTAAAATCCTTGAATTTAAATCCTTTTTATCCTGTTACCTTATACTCAATTCTTTCGATATCTGGTGGATTTTCGGGAAAAATCAAAAGGTTCAAATTTGGATTCTGACGATCTTTACATACACTTATATATCATATAGAGTGCTAATAAAATCTCAGAATATCCATAAAAGAACCCCTACATAGTGTGGCATGAAAAGTTTTCTTATTCAGCATAATCAGCAAAACATTATTCATAAGGGTTTCAAAAATTCAAAAAAATTGGGGTTATTACAGTGTAAGTGGCTGGGTGGCAGCCCATCAACGCGTAAGAGGCCGGATGGCGGTCCAACACAAGGTCCTAATGAGGCCAGGATGATGACCGGTGGGGGATTCATCCATCTACTAGTAGAAAAGGTTACTTATTGGTATCTTTGCCTGATCAGCAAGATATCGGGTTTATGCCAAAATTCTTTTCTTTCCAAAATTTATTGGATATTGCAAACTCTGTTCATACTTTACATAACAGAGGTTTCTAGGAAATGTATAAGAGATATATATGTGGATATATATATCGGGACTAAATAAAGTATCTCGTAACTTCATTTCATTCAATAATATTTCAAAGATTGAATCTATTCCAGTCTTAACTTGTGGTCTCATCTATGGGATGAACTTCGAAAACTTATTATACTTTGAACAGTGGTAGTTCAAGTAGTTTTCTAAAATAGTATAAGTATAGTGAAGTAATTGGTAACTTCATCTTCCTTTAAGCTTATATCCAGTAAGTAATTACCTTACACTTGATAAAGGGTTCTAGTAAGTTATCCATTTAGATACTTGCATTATTGTTTACACTATATATTATCTTGCGAGCTGTAATGCTCACTCTTGCTTCATTTCTTCATCACACAACAACAGTTAGGAAAGATGGCCAGGCTCAAGCAAACCCAGCGCAAGCGCATGGGAAGCGCCCTGCGTCTTTCCGTTGATATCGTAGCTGTTATAGCTGCAGAGGTAGATCTATTTGTAGATCAGGCATTCTACTTTTGGGAATCAATTATGTATAATTATAACTTGTGGCAAATAATGGCAATTAACTGTAAACTTATCAAGTAATCATTTTGGGTTGTAATAACTTTTAAATTGTGGATTCAAGGACTTGTACTTATTTCAATTTCATCTCTGAGACTATAACGTGTTGTGGTGTGTGTTAGTGTGGGGTCACAGCATGAGGTTATTTATTATTAATTAAGTTAAGTGATATTGTGAAAAGAAAGACCGTGACGACCCGGATCCCCGACCCCGGATCTGGGGGTGTTACATCTATTTTGTGTTTTGTCAAAATATAAGTGATGTTAGCTGGAATAGTTCACAGCAAGAACATTGATGATTCTATAATGGAAGCCGAATATATTTATGCTTTTGAAATAGCCAAGGAGACTGTTTAGGCATGGCCATAGATGATATCACCTTATTAATGAGATTAATGATCAAGGAGATATAAATATAAAGTGCATAGTAATGATAATGTTGCAGATCCACTGACTAAGGCTTTGTCGCAGCAGAAGCACGATGGTCAGACTAGTTCCATGGGTATTAGATACATGGGTGATTAGCTCTAGTGCAAGTAGGAGTTTGTTAGTGTTTGCGCCCTAGAGACAACACTATGATGTTTTAGTTTAAGATATTTGGATTATTAATAATTATGTTCTATCGATTATTCCTTTTATAATTTATTAATTCTTAATTTACTGCGATATAAATGTTAGATTAAAAAATGTCCTTGGAATCTATATCTCTAAGTACGTGACTTAGCAATGAGATTATGAGAATAGTATCAATATTCCAAAAGGTCCCTAGTCGAGTATTATTATAGGGGACAATAATAATACATTAAGACTAGTATGTTTGTTGACTGATGATCACATCTCATTGATCATTGGTATGGTGATACTAAAGTCAAAACATAGGCACATATATTAGATACATGGTATTGGATTGACCCGATGTGAGGTACTACATGTGAAGGGTTTCGAGCACATAAACGCAACGGAAACAGTAATTAAAAATGTAAAAAAAACATAATTTTCGAAACCCACCTTAGGATCCATGCGAAAAACATATATTTAATTCATAGATCTGATTGTTTACCTGAAGAAGTTTTACCAATTGGTTGACTAATGGAGATCCAAAGCTTGTTCAATCACCACGCATACCGCTCTCGCAATCTACGCTCTATCGATATCCACACGAATGCTTAAACTCAAGGATTGGATGTGTACTAGCACAAACTCATTTCTTCTCGCTCTCTCCATCTTCTCCCTTGGTGGCTAGGGTTTTAGTAAAAAACATGCTTACAAAATCAGCCACACAAGAGATATTATATAGAGAGTATAAAAATAAATTATAACTCTTAACTAATTAGGAGTTATTATTAATTCAAAATTTCTATTTGTATTATAATTAAGTCTCACTTAATTATTTAACAAATAAATTTCATAATTAATATTAGTAAATTCGAATATCAATATTTATCTAATTAATTAAGTCATACTTAATTAATATTATAAATAATTCGAATTACTTTAATATAATTTAAATCTAATTTAAATTAAATAATCCTTCAAGCATTCTTAGTGTGTGACCCTATAGGTTATTATTAGGTTGGCAACGAATTTTAAATCTAATTTAAAATCGTAAACAATGAGCGGCATCTAGTAATACATCATTGCTACCCAAGTAATAGTAATTAAATCAGTGATCGATTAAACCTTTTGTGAAAAATGTATAATGTAATATAATCCCTTTAACCAAATATTATAGGTTAAACTAGAGGCATGTAATGTGTCATCCTCATCATAGTTTAATCCAAGTTTCCTTGATCAATGAGTAGACTATCATATCAAATCAACATTTGAGTGTGGCCACGCATTTCATAGTCTAGCTCACACAAGAGGCCAATAATATCACTCCTAAAATAGGAGGGTTAAATCCCATCTAGATCATTCATATTTCTCATACGATTCATAATATACCCAATGTCCACTTTTATCATTACCCGGTCAAGGATAACTTTTAATGGAATCAATGTATATTAATTCTCGTATGGAAATATAATGACTTCAGGTCTAAGGACCATTACATTATTATCACTGTGAGAATTACTTATGACACAACAGACATGTAGAATCTCACATTGGGTCTGTCCAGCACCATGTACATATACATTTGCCTGTATTTTTTACTTTAGTATCACTATACCTATGATCAATGAGATGTGATCATCAGTCAACAAACACACCAGTCTTAATGCATTATTATTATCCCTTAATAATAATACTCGACTAGGGACCTTTAGGAGTATTGATACTATTCTCATAATCTCATTTCTAAGTCACGTACTTTGAGATATAGAATTGCATATCATATTCCAAGGACATTTATTAATCTAACATTTATATCGCAGTAAATTAAGAATTAATAAATTATAAATAGAATAATCGATAGAATATAAACATTAATAATCCTAATGTCTTAAACTAAAACATCATAGTGTTGTCTCTAGGGCACAAACACTAACAATCTCCCACTTGCACTAGAGCCAATCACCCATGTATCTAATACTCATGGAACTAGTATGACCATCGTACTTCTGCTGCGATAAAGCCTTAGTCAGTGGGTCTGCAACACTATCATTACTATGCACTTTACATTTACATCTCCTTAATCAGTAATCTCATTAATAAGGCGATATTGCCTAAGGACATGCCTAAACAGTCTTCATGGTTGTTTCAAAAAAATATCAATATATTCGGCTTCCATGGAATCATCAATGTTCTTGCTGTGAACTATTCAACCTAACATTAATTATATTTAGACAAAACACAAAACAGACATCAATTTGTAATCATCCTTGTCTGTCCAAAAATTAGGTTCAGAAACTAGTATCAGTGTAACCCTTTACAACCAGTTCCCTATCTTCTCCATACACCAAAAATAAATCTTTAGTCCTCTTTAAGTACTTAAGAATATTCTTGAAAACTATCAAGTGACCCTCACCTGGATTAGACTGGTATCTGATCCTCATGCTCAAAGCATACGAAACATCAGGATAAATACATATCACTATACACATTATAGATCCAATTGCTGACGCATCTGGAACTTTCTCAAACGGCCCTTATTATCTAATGATTTAAGGGGCAATTATCTTTTGAGATCACTATCCCATGAGACATCGAAACATATCCTTTCTTTGTCTCTTTCATCATAAAATGATGTAATACCTTATCAATGTATGTATTATGACTAGGTCGATTAATCTTTTCAATCTATCTCTATAGATCTTGATCCCTAATATATAGGTAGCATCGCCTAAGTCTTTCACCGAGAAACTATTTCTCAACCAAGTCTTAACAGCCTGTAGAGAAGGTATGTCATTTCATATCTGTTATATGTCATCTACATATAATATTAGGAATGTCACATGGCTCCCACTAACCTTCTTGTAAACACATGGTTCATCTTCATTTTGAATAATACCAAACTCTTTCACTGTTTCATCAAAATGAATATTCATTCTCCTTGAGGCTTGCTTCAATCTATAAATAGATAAAAGCAACTTACAAACTACCTTAGCAAACTTTAGATCGATAAAACCCTCAGGTTGTATCATATATACATCCTGTTCAAGGCTCCCATTTAAGAAAGCAGTTTTGACATCCATTTTCCAAATCTCATAGTCAAAGTAAGAAACTATTGCTAACAAAATCCTGATAGACTTGACCATAGTAACCGATGAAAAAGTCTCATCATAGTCTATACCATGAATTTGTTTGAAACCTTTTTGCCACTAGTCACGTCTTATAAGTCTGTACTTTACCATCCATGTCAGTTTTCTTCTTGAAAACCCACTTGCACCCTATAGGTTTTACCGCTTCGAGTGGATCAACTAAAGTCAATACTTTATTCTGATACATGGATTCCATCTCGAATTTCATGGCCTCTAGCCATCTCTTGGAGTCTGAACTGTTCATAGCATCTTGGTAGGTGAGAGGCTTATCATTATCCGTAAGCATCATATCACCATCTTGAGTCAAAAGAAATTCATAATTTCTCACGGGCTCATGGTGAATCCTACTAGATCTACGAATAACCTGTGTTTCTTGGACATGATTACTTTCAACATTTTGATGTAAATCCTGATCTTATTCCAACTCTGGTTCAATATTATCATATGGTTCTCGATCTTCATCGAGATGTATTATCCTCCCACTGATTTTCTTAGAAAGTAGTTCTCCCCTAAGAAATACAGCGGCCCGAGCAACAAACACTTTGTTCCCGGAAGGATTATAAAAACTATACCCTAGTCTCACTTGGGTATCCCACAAAATAGCATCTATCTAATTTTGGTCCAAGCTTGTCAGAGGCTAAACATTTTACAAACGTTTCACGTCCCCAAATTTTCATAAATGACATGATTTGACATTTATCACTCTATATCTCATACGGAGTATTTTGAACCGCTTTTGTCGGAACTTGGTTAAGTGTATATGCAGCCGTTTCTAGAGCATAACCCTAGAAACTGAATGGAAGATCCGCTTGACTCATCATCGATCGCACTATGTCCAACAAGGTACGATTTCTCCTCTAAGAATCTCTATTCCATTGAGGTGTTCCAGAAAGAGTAAGTTATGATACATTATCACACTCCTTCAAGAAACTCTTGAAATTGTGGTTTAAGTATTCTCCTCCACGATCTGATCGTAAAACTTTTATACTTTTCCCTTGTTTTCTTTTCTACTTCGGCCTTATATTCTTTGAACATTTCAAAAGAATCAGATTTGTTCTTCATAAGAACCACATATCCATATCTACTGAAATCATCAGTAAATGTTATGAAGTAGTTGAAGGAATTTACGGATGAGCAGAAGCGTGATATAACAATTATTCTGTAAAAACCATGTATCGCACATATAAAAAAATGTGTAAATCAGAATGGAGGAATCGTAACCATACCTTGAAAATCGAAGCTTTATAATATGGTTGCTAGCAGTTGCTCCTCAGATTGTGGAGCACTCTACCAGTATCCACCAAGAATGATCCTCTTCGATGAAGCTTTTTATAAAACCAAGCTTTTATAAAAATGGAGTTTTTGGGAGAGAGAGAGAGAGAGAGAGAGAGAGGAAGAAGATTGAGGCTAGGGTTTTCACAAAACCAAGTGTGTGTTTAGAATGAGCCATCTCATTCTATTTATAGGGATCTCCTAGGGTTTTTCATAATATATCAATATATATATTAGCCCCGTATTTTATCTTTATAAAATGCTTTAATAATAATTAAAACTATTTTAATCATTATTTCTTTTTCTAAACTATTTAGAAAATAATTCTCTCTCTCATTATTTCATCAAAGAAAATATTCTTTTATGGTGTGACCCTTTAGGTTCAATATTATGCCGGTAGTAGAATTAAATAATAATAAAATTTTATTAATTATTTACATGAATACTAAAATTCACTAAATATAATTAACTAATTAATTATATTTATTCTACATCGTGAGTGATGCTTCTCAACATATCGCGACTATCCGTATAATATGAATTCATTGCTTAGAATACCAAGAACCTGTCAGTGACTAGTTACCGTACAATAAATTCCTTCTACCCTTACAATATCCCGATTAAATACAAGGCATGGATCACGTGTCAGGCCTATCAAATTTAATCATATGATTTCTTATTCATAATGCAAAGTTCATATTAATTCAAATTAGAAACTCCTTTCTAATTTCATACACTCTGGCCAGAGATTCCAGAACTCGCATACTAAGAATAACATAGGATATTCTCTTCCTATACTGGAAGGGGTAGATCCTCTATTGACGTTAACTATCTCTATACACAAATCTCTATGCCCAGAATAGACCTAATGGATGTCCTTGAGACTAAGGACTAAACCAAAGTACAGTTTATTATATACAAGATAACTTTAACGATCTCAAATCTAAGGACACTTGTACAACTATCACTCAGTGAATAACTATTGACACCTGAGTAATCTCCATTAGTTGTTCAACTTATCGAGTCATGTTCAGTGAACTTATTCCCTAATAAGCACCTACATACTAGCTATAGTGTCACCACACAAATGCCTATGAGAACAGACATCCTCCTGAAGGGAGCAAGCATAGTATGTACCAATCTTTGCGGATCCACTACCATCTGATTAGTTATCCTATGATCAGGAACTGTTTAAGTCTAGAGTTATCATCTTCTAGATCTCACTATTATAATCTCATGACAATTTTAGAAGCTTTACTCTAAACTAAGGAGCATCTTATTTAATACACTTTAAATAGATAAAGCCCATAATAAAATCAAAACAAGTCTTTTATTAATTTCAATGAAATCAAATAGGAATACAAGAAAGTTCTTCCTAACTCATCATACATGATTGGATTTAGGACAAACACTTTCAATCTCCCACTTGAACTAAAGCCAATCACCCTGGTATCTAATACCCATCTTCTCTTTATGACGATCAAAGTGAATCTTAGACAATGACTTTGTGAGTGGGTCTGCTACGTTGTTATGTGTGTCAACTCTCTCAATCTTGACATCTCCTCTTTCAATAATTTCCCTAATCAAATGAAAGTGTCACAAAACATGTTTGGAATTTTTATGAGACCTAGGTTCCTTGGCTTGTGCTATTGTTGCGTTGTTATCACAATACAACACAATAGGCTCCTCAATGCTAGGAACAAATCCCAACTCAGAAACAAATTTCCTCATACAAACGGCTTCTTTTGCAGCCTCACTTGCAGCTATATATTCTGCTTCCGTTGTGGAGTCAGCCGTTGTAGACTGTTTGGAACTCTTCCAACTAATCGCACCACCATTCAAAGTAAACACGTACCCTGACATGGATTTGCTATCATCACTTTCTAATTGAAAACTAGAGTCAGTATAACCCTCTATTTTCAACTCAGATCCACCACCAAAAACAAGAAAAAATCCTTAGTCCTTCGCAAGTACTTAAGGATGTTCTTCACTGCTTTCCAGTGGTCTTCACCTGGATTGGACTGATATCTGCACGTCACACTAATTGAATAAGCAACATCAGGCCTAGTACATAACATCACGTACATGATAGATCCTATTGCTGAAGCATAAGGAATCTTACTCATACGCTCTCGTTCCTCGGGTGTCTTAGGAGACATCTTTTCGGAAAGGGACACTCCATGGCTCATCGGTATGAGACCTCTTTTGGAGTTTTCCATGCTAAACCTTTTAAGCACTTTCTGGATGTATGTACCCTGGGTAAGACCTATCATTCTTCTAGATCTATCTCCATAGATCTATCATACCAAGAATGTAGGATGCTTCTCCCAAGTCCTTCATAGTGAAGTTCTTCGATAGCCACACTTTGACTGATTGCAGCATCGGTATATCATTTCCTATAAGAAGTATGTCATCCACATACAATACAAGAAATGTTACCGCGCTCCCACTAACCTTCTTGTAGACACATGGTTCATCTATGTTTTTGATAAAACCAAACTATTTGATTGTCTCATCAAAACGGATGTTCCATCTACGAGAAGCTTGATTTAAACCATATATGGTTCGTAGCAGCTTACACACTAGGTGTTCATTTCCCTTGCAAAGAAAACCCTCTGGCTGTGTCATATACACTTCCTCTTCAAGTTTCCCATTGAGGAAGGCCGTTTTCACGTCCATTTACCAGATCTCATAGTCATAGTAAGCAGCAATCGCAAGCAAAATCCGAATTGATTTTAACAGGGCTACAGGAGAAAAATTTTCATCAAAGTCAATCCCTTTCCTTTGTCTGAATCCTTTTGCCACGAGCCTGGCCTTATAGGTCTCCACCTGGCCATCTGCTCCAATATTTCTTTTGTATACCCATTTGCACTCAATAGGCTTCACACCCTCAGGTGCTTCAATCAAAGTCCATACTTGGTTGGTATACATAGATTCCATTTCAGATTTCATGGCACTTTGCCATTTCTCTGAATCAACACTACTCATAGCCTCATTATAGGTCATAGGGTCGTCATCATCAATGATTGACAACTCATTGTCATTCTCAATGACAAGGCCATAATACCTCTCAGGTTGGTGAGACACTCTCCCTGACCTACGAATGGGCTGTTCCACAGAAGGTTGTTCAGTCTGAACAGGTGTTTCCACTTGAATCGTAGTAGTTTGAGCTTCTTGAACTTCATCAAGTTCAATTTTGCTCCCACTGTTTCCTTCAAGGATAAACTGCTTTTCCAAGAAGGTAGCATGTCTGGAGACAAACACCCTATGATCGGTGTAAAAGTAATACCCTAAAGTCCCTTTAGGATATCCCACAAAACTACATTTTACGGATCGAGATTCGAGCTTATTAGGGTCAACTTTTTTGACATAAGCTGGACATCCTCAAATCTTAACGTGTTTAAGACTCGGTTTCCTTTATTTCCATATCTCATATGGAATTTGAGGAACAGATTTGGAAGGCACCTTATTCAGTAAATATGCTGAGGTTTCCAATGCATAACCCCACAGGAATATTGGAAGATTCGCATAGCTCATCATGGACCAAACCATGTCTAACAAAGTTCGATTTCTCCTTTCAGATACCCCATTCAACTGTGGAGTATATGGAGGAGTCCACTGGGAGACTATACCATTTTCTTTGAGATAATCAAGAAACTCTCCATTCAAGTATTCACCACCTCGATCTGATTGAAGAGTTATAATACTATGTTTGGTTTATTTCTCCACTTCATGCTTATATTCTTTGAACTTTTCAAAGGCTTCAGACTTGTGTTTCATCAAATACACATATCTGAATCTAGATCGATCATCTATGAAAGTAATGAAGTATGAAAATCCACCCATGGCTTGCGTAGACATTGGTCCACATACATCTGTGTGTACCAATCCTAGCAAATCTGCAGCCCTCTCTCCATGTCCAATAAATGGAGATTTGGTCATTTTGCCCAATAGACAAGAACCGCATGTAGGATATGATTCAAAATCAAAGGGGTCAAGTAACCCTTCCTTATGCAATGTCCGCTGTCTATTTTCACTAATATGACCAAGTCTGCAGTGCCACAAAAAAGGTGAGATTTTCATCATCCCTTTTTCTTTTATTAGTATGTTAAATTTGTAGTAAATTATGCTCTACGTCACATACATACAGACCATTATTTAAAATACCACTTCTATAAAGAACGTTATCTCTAAGAATTGAACATTTATTATTCTGAATAACAAATAAAAATCCAGCCAAGTCTAACATGGGAATAGAAATAATATTCCTCATAATCGAGGGAACAAAATAACAATTATTTAAAACAATAGTCTTGCCCGTAGGCATATGTAAATGAAATGATCCTACAGCTTCAGCAGCAACTCTTGCTCCATTTCCCATCCGTAGAATCACCTCCTCTTCCTCAAGAGTCCTACTTCTCCTTAGTCCCTGCAATGAATTACAAATGTGAGAACCACAGGCTGTATCTAATACCCAAGTAGAAATTTGATTTAATGACATATTCACTTCAATCATGAACATACCTGAAACAGAAGCGGTAGTCTCACTACCCTTTTTCTTCTTCAATTCTGCAAGGTAAACCTTGCAGTTCCTCTTCCAGTGCCCCACCTTATTACAGTGGAAGCAAACAGCTTTGCTCTTGGGGTCTTCAGCTTTTGGTGGAATAGGCTTTTTCTCACCTACTTTCTTCTTCTTGGAATGGTTCTTCTTCCTTTTCTTAGGATTGGAACCTTCACCAATTAGAAGAACTGAGCTCTTCTTAGAGGGAAAATTTGATTCCGCAGTCTTCAACATGTTGTGGAGTTCAGCCAGGCTGACATCCAACTTATTTATGTGAAAGTTCACAACAAACTGCAAAAACGAACCCGGAAGTGATTGCAAGACCAAGTCTTGGCTCAGCTCCCCATCCATGGCAAAACCAAGTTGTCCAAGACGTTCAATCAAATTGATCATCTTAAGTACATGGTCATTCACAGATGATCCCTCAGACATCCTACAACCGAACAGCTCCTTCGATATCTCATATCGAGCTGTCCTCCCTGCCACATCATACAACTCTTGTAGATGCGCTAGGATAGTGTGAGCATCCATATGCTCATGCTGCTTCTGTAGCTCAATGTTCATGGAAGCTAGCATGATATATTGAGCAACATTTGCAGCATCTATCCACTTACGATACACAACATGTTCATCATTATATGCATCGTCAGCAGGTTCAGCAGGCTTAGGTGAGTCAAGCACATATTCCAGCTTCTCAACCCTGAGAACAATTCTCAAGTTTCGAAGCCAGTCAGCAAAATTAGGACCAGTCAACTTGTGAGCATATAGTATACTCTGGAGTGATAGTGCAGAAGACATAACGTATATAGTAAATCTGTAAATGATGAACACATAACAACACTTAGCAAATTTTCAATTTCATTTCAAAACACTATATAAATCGGGTCTTTATTCATAAGTGGCTCCACTAGTTTATCTAATTTATACAACCCCTTAAGTGAAAAATTAAGCATTCATAATGCTAGTGGGAATAGGGATCCTACATTCCATCATACAACCCCGGCTGTAGCACGAAACGTCATGCGATGTTCAATAGGCAGACAACTCTTGTCAATTACATCTTATGTTATTCCCTAATAAAACTTTAGCCTCTTGAATAATTGAGTCACGGTTGTAGCACGACAGACTCAATATTCTAAGTCAAGTCTAACCCAACATTTCGTACAATTGAATCAGTCTCCAATGGCCCACGGCTGCAGCACGTAACGACCTTTAGATTCTAATTCAATGTACACGTCTCTATGTAATAGACAAGTATTTCTTATTTCAAAATCAAAGCCCTCGGCTGTAGCACGAAACGACAATGATTTAAAAATAAAAAATACTTTCTACCATGTTGGAAGGTTATGACCGACACAAGCTCGTTGTGTCATTGGCCAATTACTACTTGATATTATTTAATTTTAGAGGGATTATATTATATTACAATCATAATTATATTATAAAGAGATTATTCCTTTTAAATTAAATATTTCAAATCAATAATCGATAATCGGATGATTCCCAGATCGGGGGGAGCATTGTCAAGAGGCGTCACTTAATACCCCTTCCTTACAGATCGAAATCTGCTTTTGACAGAATCATCATTTCTCTCAATATTAAAAATTCATATTTAATTACTTGTTTCATAAACACAAGAATCTCATGATTGTATTCATAATATTATTGTTAAGGCAAGAAACGATTCATATTCTAGATTTTCTAGAGCACGCCTTATTTTGATTTAAGTTCACCTAAATCTATCATTGCATAGTAAACATAGGCATATATCATATATATAAAAATAAATAAACAAGTAAGCATGCAAGTAATATCATGTCACACATTGATATAATGATGTATGGATTTATTATAGCATTTAAAAGCAATTAAAACAATTAAAATATGCTTTAAAACACTTTCGGGAATATAAACAGTTCAAAACTTTTATATAACAAATATATTTGACCACTCCATTAGATCCGTCTCGGAAATACGAATCCAACGATATATTGCACGCCCAAAACGGAGTTACGAAACTCCCAAAAAATCAAATTTAATGTGGACAATCGGGCTGTAACGCATTACAGGAACGCGTTACAAGGGCTGTAACGCTTTTCGGTAATGCGTTACAACACGATTAGGCCAATAATGTGTGTAACGCATTCCGTGAATGCGCAACAAGGTGTAACGCATTCCCGGAATACGCGACACGCCCCCCCCCCCCCCCGCGCGTGCGCTACACGCGCGTGCGCTACACGCGCCTGCACAGCCGACCATTGCTGTTGTTCAGTTTTTTTTTTCTTTATTTTCTCCTTGACGTTTCTCTTGCCGACTGCTGTTACAAAAAGAGGAGTAACCCCCTTCCTTTACTCCCTCACTTAATAACCTTTATTAATATGTTATTATTTTAATTTTATTATTATTAAATTAATTAACATTTAATTAATAAATTAATAAAAATCAAAATAATATAATTTTTTAAATCAGGAAGTAGCAGAAAATTATCAAATCAGCCATGATTCCTTGTGCAAATTTTAATCATAATTATTCACATGCATAACTATTTCATGAATTTTAATTAAAATAATTTTAAAAAAAAATCATAACAAATAATCTACACATCACAAAATTATGAAAAAATACCTAGATGATCTACAATACTTGTAGAACTCAGATCAGTAATCAAGATCTTATGCAAAAATTATTTCGAATTAATTCATAATTAAATCTAAATAAACTTGCAAAAATCATAACAAATCCATACATGCATTAAAAAATCTGAAAATTTTTATATGAATCTCTATATGCAGAACCTAGATCTGATGCCAATGAAGGAATTTACGGATGAGCGGAAGCGTGATATAACAATTATTCCGTATAAACCATGTATCGCACATATAGAAAAACGTATAAATCAGAAAAACGGAGGAATCGTAACCATACCTTGAAAGTCGAAGCTTTATAATATGGTTGCTAGCAGTTGCTCCTCAGCCTGTGGAGCACTCTACCGGTATCCACCAAGAATGATCCTCTTCGATAAAGCTTTTTATAAAACCAAGCTTTTATAAAAATGGAGTTTTTGGGGGAGAGAGAGAGAGAAAGAAGATGGAGGCTAGGGTTTTCACAAAACCAAGTGTGTGTTTAGAATGAGCCATCTCATTCTATTTATAGGGCTCTCCTAGGGTTTTTCATAATATATCAATATATATATATATTAGCCCCATATTTTATTTTTATAAAATGCTTTAATAATAATTAAAACTATTTTAATCGTTATTTCTTTTTCTAAACTATTTAGAAAATAATTCTCTCTCTCATTATTTCATCAAAGAAAATATTCTTTTGTGGTGTGACCCTGTAGGTTCAATATTATGCCGGTAGTAGAAATAAATAATAATAAACTTTTATTAATTATTTACATGAATACTAAAATTCACTAAATATAATTAACTGATTAATTATATTTATTCTACATCGTGAGTGATATTTCTCAACATATCGCGACTATCCGGATAATATGAATTCACTGCTTAGAATACCAAGAACCTGTCAGTGACTTGTTACCATACAATGAATTCCTTCTACCCTTACAATATCCCGATTAAATACAAGGCATGGATCTCGTGTCAGGCCTATCAAATTTAATCATATGATTTCTTATTCATAATGCAAAGTTCATATTAATGCAAATTAGAAACTTCTTTCTAATTTCATACACTCTGGCCAAAGATTCCAGAACTCGCATACTAAGAATAACATAGGATATTCTCTTCCTATACTGGAAGGGGTAGATCCTCTATTGACGTTAACTATCTCTATATACAAATCCCTATGCCCAGAATAGACCTAATGGATGTCCTTGAGACTAAGGATTAAACCAAAGCACAGTTCATTATATACAAGATAACTTTAACAATCTCAAGTCTAAGGACACTTGTACAACTATCACTCAGTGAATAACTATTGACACGTGAGTAATCTCCATTAGTTGTTCAACTTATCGAGTCATGTTCAGTGAACTTATTCCCTAATAAGCACCTACATACTAGCTATAGTGTCACCACACAAATGCCTATGAGAACAGACATCCTCCTGGAGGGAGTAAGCATAGGATGTACCAATCTTTGCGGATCCACTAACATCCGATTAGTTATCCTATGATCAGGAACTGTTTAAGTCTAGAGTTATCATCTTCTAGATCTCACTATTATAATCTCATTACAATTCTAGAAGCTTTACTCTAAACTAAGGAGCATCTTTTTTAATATATTTTAAATAGATAAAGCCCATAATAAAACCAAAACAAGTCTTTTATTAATTTCAATGAAATCAAATAGGAATACAAGAAAGTTCTTCCAAACTCATCATACATGATTGGATTTAGGACAAATATTTTCAGTAGTATAAGCCCCCTTGCCATCATACGTATTCGACCACATACATCATTATGTATAAGTCATAATCGTTCGGTGGCCCTTTCACCTGATCAGGTAAAAGAAGCTTTAGTCATTTTGCCAATGAGACAAAGTTCGCATCTTCCGTATGATTCAAAATCAAACTTATCCAAGTATTCATCTATATGTAACTCAGAAATGCGTTTCTCATTAATTTGGCTTAACGACAATGCTAGAGGTAATGTTTGATTTGAGTCAACTTAGAACATATAAATTGTTAACTAATTGTGCAACATTATAAGTCTTATCATTGAAATAGAATAAACAACTATTGTTTATTTAATTAAAATGAAAACCTTTCTTATCCTGACAAGAAATTGACTTAATGTATCCGTTAAAGGCAGGCACGTAATAACAATGTATCAAGTTCTCAATCTAGCCTTATGGGCAATATTAGGTATAGAGTTCATTCAACTAGAGCAACAACTTTTGCTCCAATTCTAACCCTATACCTGAAGCTTGACCATTGCTAGTCTTCTTCTTTAGATCTTCCAAACAAGCTCGATAATTTAACTTCCAATCATCCGGTTATTTCCAAAGAATGACAATCATCTCCTTTAGCAACACCACTATCAGGCTTCAAAAGCCCTTTTGGATTGGACTTTGGTTTGGCACTGAATGAGATCAAATCTTTACCTTGCCTGTCCACTTTCATTTCCCATTTGAATTCCATATGTACATCATCAATATGGACGTAATTCATGCCTTTACCGTGTTATTTTTAGCAGTTCTAAACATGCTTAACAACTCAGTGAGTGTTCTGTCTATCTCATTCCTTTTGTTCCTAAAAAATTAAGAATATGAGTTGTTCAAAGATTATTTGATCAAATCAAGCTGAGTCTCTAGACTATTCTTGAAACCCAAAATATCAAGGTACATACACCTATCATCTTTAGAACATGTGGTCCAACCGGATATCATTCTCCCATTAATGCAAAGTATGGTGCCTTATTATTGTCAAATCTTTCTGACGAGCCTATCCTTCAAACATCCTTTGAAGGTGCTCAATCATATCATAAGCATCATTATGCTCTTGTTGCTTCTAAAGCTCAGCACTCATAATTACAAGCATGAGACATGAAACATCAGTTGCATAATCAATTTGCTTCTGGTAAGCATTTTGTTCAGCACATGTTTCATTCTCAGCTAGAAGAAATAAGGGAGGGGGTCTGAGTGACATCCTTGAACCTGAGGACAATCCTCAAGTTCCCGTGTCAATTGAGGAAATTATTTCATGTCAGCTTGTCCTTCTCAGGGACTATTACATAGAGAAGTTATTTGTGTTATTTGTCATTTGATATCTACAATATTAAAGTGCATAAAATGACTTAGTCTACAGATGATCATTAAATTATGTTCAAGTGATTATTCATATATATATATACAGAATATATATCTCCCACTATTTTTATCAAATCAATAGCCCTAACTATTAATTCGGAAAGAACATCTTCTATATCTTTTCTAGTGAGCCAAGATCCATATTTCACTATGCATTAGGTCAGCTTTGGCTTTTCTCCTAAAACATGATTATTTGGGTAGACAATATTTGTCAATTATATCAATAATATAACTCTTGGATAGCTTGGTGGAACAACATTTATTCATATTTATCTAATAAATCTCGCCAAACTCTATGCCTATAAGTTCACAATCCTATTGTGGTAACTTGGTTAAGTCAAACCCAATAGTCAAAAAGTATCAATATACTTCAACACATCTCCCACGATAGATAGGAGTACTTCGCTTTGGCGAACCCACTCCTGGTCGATCTAGGGGTTAACGCATTGGACTCATTGGAAGGCATCTGATCAACTTAATATTAACTTTAGGGTTTTGCTAATTTTAAAACGATCATGATCCCATCATAAAGAGATTCCCACTTTTTCCTTGAATAAAATACTTCAAATTAATATTCTTCAATGGTTTGATTTCCAGGTAGTGAGGGAGTCACAACGGTCTCGCTTAAAACCCACAACCTTACAAGTTCAATGAACTCGCTTTTGACAAAATCGCCCCATGTCAGAAATAAAGAAAATTTATATTATATTCCGTGTTTCATAAACACGAGAATCTCATAATTGTTTGTTCATTTTAAAATCTTGAGTCGTTACAGATTTTATCTTGTTTAGAAAGCATGGCATGGGTGTCATATCTAATACATACATCCTTAATCTAATTAAGCATGCATCTTTATAAACTACTCTACACATACATTCATCATATGCTCATATATATGTAAAGTGCAATAAATAAACGTGGTTGGTTATGGCTTTATCCTATGTGATATTCATCAAGCTAATGACAAAGATCTAGGTCAATCTAAGGTGAAAAATAAATACAGACTAACTATTACATGTCTTCTTTCTTGTATTGCTTCCTTGGATGGCCTCCATGTGAGTTTACCCTTCCTTGATCTTCAAATCTTCATGTATATTACACGAATGAAAAATAAAAACTAATCTAATGTACTTACAATAAGAACTCGAGTTACATTCGAGATTTAATAATTACAAGATCAAACGACATGCAAGCCGTATGTAAAAAACCAAAACCATTATCCTAAGGTCATAAGCCATAACCATCCACCATGCTCAATTAACACATAAGAACATGTTAAAACACATAATATGATCTTAACATATCATACCCATCATGATCTAATCATAAAAACCAAATATATCAAAAATCAGAAAATTCGAAATTAAATCTGATAACATTAAATCGCAGATTACAGGGTCTAAACGACGTCAAACGCCTTACAGATCAGTCGATTATAGCTGTAGCTATCAGTTTTGTTCAGACGCTCGATTCCATATGAAATAGCATATTCGTTCGCCAAAATCGGACAACAGACCCAGATTTCAGCAAATTCGCTGCATCTGATTCAGAATCGTATCAAATACGATTCTTATAATAAGAACAAACACAAAACGTGTATATATCAGTATATATACATATTATATAATCATTATATGATTATACTACTCTCATGAATGTCATATATTCAAAACATATATAACATACGCACTATATAAACATAATAACATGTAAAACATACAAAATTGCATACATAACAGTCATGAAATATTGTATACATGTTATCATCATATAACCAGTAAACACATAAACGAATTAAACACTTTTCGCAAGTAGCTCTGATGCCATTGAAGGGTTTCGAGCACATAAACGCAACGGAAACAGTAATTAAAAACGTAAAAAAACATAATTTTCGAAACCCACCTCAGGATCCATGCGAAAAACATGTATTTAATTCGTAGATCAGATTGTTTACCTTAAGAAGCTTTACCAATTGGTTGACTAATGGAGATCCAAAGCTTGTTCAATCACCACGCATCCCGCTCTTGCGATCTACGCTCTATCGGTATCCACACGAATGCTTGAACTCAAGGATTGGATGTGTACTAGCACAAACTCGTTTCTTCTCGCTCTCTCCATCTTCTCCCTTGGTGGCTAGGGTTTTAGTAAAAAATTTGCTTACAAAATCAGCCACACAAGAGATATTATATAGAGAGTATAAAAACAAATTATAACTCTAACTAACTAGGAGTTATTATTAATTCGAAATTTCTATTTATATTATAATTAAGTCTCACTTAATTATTTAACAAATAAATTTCATAATTAATATTAGTAAATTCGAATATCAATATTTATCTAATTAATTAAGTCATACTTAATTAATATTATAAATAATTCGAATTACTTTAATATAATTTAAATCCAATTTAAATTAAATAATCCTTCAAGCATTCTTAGTGTGTGACCCTATAGGTTATTATTACGTTGGCAACGAATTTTAAATCTAATTTAAAATCGTAAACAATGAGCGGCATCTAGTAATACATCATTGCTACCCAAGTAATAATAATTAAATCGGTGATCGATTAAACCTTTTGTGAATAATGTACAATGTAATATAATCCCTTTAACCAAATATTATAAGTTAAACTAGAGGCATGTAATGTGTCATCCTCATCATAGTTTAATCCAAGTTTCATTGATCAATGAGTAGACTATCATATCAAATCAACATTTGAGCGTGGCCACGCATTTCATAGTCTAGCTCACACAAGAGGCCAATAATATCACTCCTAAAATATGAGGGTTAAATCCCATCTAGATCATTCATATTTCTCATACGGTTCATAATATACCCAATGTCCACTTTTATCATTACCCGGTCAAGGATAACTTTTAATGGAATCAATGTATATTAATTCTCGTATAGAAATATAATGACTTCAGGTCTAAGGACCATTACATCATTATCACTGTGAGAATAACTTATGACACAACAGACATGTAGAATCTCACATTGGGTCTGTCCAACACCATGTACATATACATCTGCCTGTGTTTTTGACTTTAGTATCACTATACCTATGATCAATGAGATGTGATCATCAGTCAACAAACACACAAGTCTTAATGTATTATTATTGTCCCTTAATAATAATACTCGACTAGGGACCTTTAGGAATATTGATACTATTCTCATAATCTCATTTCTAAGTCACGTACTTAGAGATATAGAATTGCATATCATATTCCAAGGACATTTATTAATCTAACATTTATATCGCAGTAAATTAAGAATTAATAAATTATAAATAGAATAATCGATAGAACATAAACATTAATAATCCTAATGTCTTAAACTAAAACATCATAGTGTTGTCTCTAGGGCACGAACATTAACAACATGTTCATAGTGTCATAGGTTATTCTCATAGTGACAATGATGTAATGGTCCTTATACCTGAAGTCATTATATTTCTATACGAGAATTAAGATACTTTGATTCCATTAAAAGTTATCCTTGACCGGGTAATGATAAAAGTGGATATTGGGTATATTATGAATCGTATGAGAAATATGAATGATCTAGATGGGATTTAACCCTCCTATTTTAGAAGTGATATTATTGGCCTCTTGTGTGAGTTAGACTATGAAATGCGTGGTCACGCTCAAATGTTGATTTGATATGATAGTCTACTCATTCATCAAGAAAACTTGGATTAAACTATGATGAAGATGACACATTACATGCCTCTAGTTTAATCTATAATATTTGGTTAAAGGGAATATATTACATTGTACATTATCACGAAAGGTTTAATCGAAGCACCGATTTAATTATTATTATTTGGGTAGCAATGATGTCTTACTAGATGCCGCTCATTGTTTATAATTTTAATATGAGATATTAAAATTATAGCCAACGTAATAATAACTTACAGGGTCACACACAAAGGACGCTTGAAGGAGAAATAATTTAAATTATGAATTTAAATTAAATAAGTAATTTGTTTTATTTATGATATTAATTAAGTATGACTTAATTAATTAATTAAATAAAATAGAGAAATTACTTAAACTAATTCTGAAATAAGTTATTAATTAGTTAAGTGTGACTTAATTAAATAATAAATTGGAATTTTGGATTAGTATTAATTATAATTAAAAAAACTCATTCTTCTCTCTAAACTCTTTGAGGGCTGATTTATATATAAGGATACGTGGTTTACAAAACCCTATATATTCAAGGAGAAAGAAGAAAAGATGGAGTTTTCGGGTGCTAGTACACATCAATCCTTCAAGAAAAGCGTTCGTATGGTAGAGCGTAGATCGCGAGAGCGGAATACGTGGTGATTCAACAAGATTTGGAACTCCATTAATCCTTCATTAATGAACTCTTAAAGCTTCTTTAAGGTAAAGATTCTTACTATAAAATAAATATCTATTTTTGCATGGATCTTGCGTAGGGTTTCAATTTTATAATGGTTTTAATTTAATTTTACATAGTTTTCGTTGCGTTTTCTGTGCACGAAACCCTTCACCCCAGTGGTTGCCACAAATTCCCTCATGTACTTTACTATGGATATAGTCACTTTCTTCATCATCGATGCATTCAATTAGGGATTGATTAAATTCTCTTTGGCAAAGAACTCCATCATACTCCATATATTTCGCTGCTTGGTAGCGGAGACGCCGAGCTTTGCCCTTGTCTTCCAGCACAGTCCATACGCGGATATAATCTTGTATGGAGTCATCAAAGTTTCTTCTTGGACCTCTTTGACTTGCAATATATCAACTTCAGGGATACTCAGAACTTCTTGAATTTCCAATGAAATTCCTCCGAGCAACACACTTTTTATCTGAGTGCCCATTTTGCCAAGGCATCTACATTGTTGTTCTTTTCCCTCGGCACACACTCTAATCTAACTTTGCCAAACCTCCGTAGTAGGCGCTACAACCACCTCATGTAAAGTTCTGTTCAAGGTTTTCGAGCTTGGAACCCCCCATTTACTTGGTTGGCAACCAACTCTTAATCATGCCATCCTACCAAATTCATAATTCCAACTTCCAATCTATCTTTAGACCATTGATTAGAGATTCATACTCCGTTCATGGCACGAAACTTGAAGTGTATGGTATGCATCAGATGGTTCCCTTCTAGAGTAACCGATGCAACTCTGGCTTTTCCATGTGTGTATACCTAGTTTCAGCGTCCAATAATCTTTCAATATTTACTTGAATCGTTGTCATCCGCCGAGATAAATTGTGTGTCTTCAGTCCAACTCATTTTCTCTACAAACAAAGGGATGTGTGGATCCAAATCGAGATCAACTTCGTGAAGGTCTTCCGCTAAGGCTTTTTTTCTATGAAGGCGCGCCCTCTTGAGGAGGGGCTTCTACTTCATCAGGGGCTTCATCTAATCTTCGCAGCGTCTCAACTTTTCCTTCAAGCCTTTCCCCATTGATTTCCTTCTAAACTATATCACCTTCCAGAGGAATCTCATCTTTTTATAAGCACTTTAATAAAGGTTGTTGGTCGAGCTTCCGTTGTCCACGAAGACTCTATAGACATTCTCCGTTCCGATCTGAATTGATATGACCAAGGCATCATTATGTGGGTGGTATACCTATTTTTGTATCTTCTTATCTGAAAGTGATGTCCATGGATTCTCATTTGAATATCTTTGGTGGCCTTGTTTTCAGACTGTGGGTGTTGGTAAGAGGTCTGTACCTTGCTTTTTAACATATCTACCAAGTTCTCGATTGCTGCTCTCCACACCGGGGTCTCCTCCAAATATTGCTCGGAAGCTTCCATCTCTGACAAACTTACTATGTTCTAGAACTTTATTGTGGGACCCCCGCGGAATACGGTCACCTTCTTCTTTTACTTCGTCAGAACCATTCCTATGCCTTTTAACTTCTTTAACCACCCATTCGCCAAGGTACCCTTCTCTGATCAGAGTCTTGATTTCATCCTTCAGCTGGCGACATTCATGAGTTATGTCCGGACGATTCATGGTACTCGCTATACTTGTTCTTATTTTCCTCTGCCACGACGATAGAGCATATGGTTTCTTGAAAAGACCTTTGTTCTTGTTTACTTCGAAGATGTGTTCAACGGAAGCGGCCAAATGAGTAAAATTACTTGGCCGATTCTCATAGCTCAAGGGTGGAGTCCATTCTCTTTGAATAGTGGCAGTGTTCACCTGCTTTGGCGCCACCTTGTGTCATCAGCCTTTGATCTCTTCTTCTATCATTCTACATATAGTGTGCTCCCTAACCCCGTCCAAGGAAATCCAAAGTACGAATCTGCCGAAAGCATCTATCAAAGTAATCATATCCGAGGAATCCGTACAAGGAATCTGTCAATCAAACATTTAGGGATCTCCCTAACTCGTCCAAGGTTGGGGCTCGCCCTAACTTGTCCAAGTTTTGGGTTCGCCCTGACTTTTTCATGGAAAACCCATTTCCTTAGCCGTCCTTCCTTGGCCGTTCGTCCTTGGTCGTCCGTCATTGACTGTCCGTGAAAACCCATTTTCTTGGCGTCCACCCAAAAATTGAGTTCTGTTAACCCGAATTTGACCCGGATATTTCTTGTACCAAATTTTGCCTAACCCGTTACTAGAGCAAACATATATGGAAAATGATGTGTCGAGGTTCATTCATATTGCTCATTGTGCGTCCAAGAAGACCTTGCATATAATAGACCTACTATGTCATGACTCATCAGTAGTTTTTATGCTGGAAAACGACTCGGTGCTGCTTCCTAAACCCACAGAGCCTGTATTTCTCAAGTCGTCCCTAAAACTGTTGGTTCATCTAGAAATAAGATCACTTTTTTAGCTCTCTCTCCTAGGTGAATGCTTCCGTGTTCACCTCGTCACCTTCAGTTGGTTTAGACATGATTTTACGCAATTCTGCATATATGTTTTTTAGGATGTAAGTTCCTGTTTTTATCGATATCCTGCTCGGTTAAAGAAACAGAGGCCCTATGTGAATGTGAATTGAGTCATTCTCATTGACATTGAGTTGGATCAAAATAGGTTGCTGTTGCCCCAAAAGGCTGCAATAGAAAAGTTCGTGTTAGACGTTAGTTATGTAAAATGACAAGTGAATATTAATAAATAAATTTAACACAGCATCATGTAGTTTTAAACAAATCAAATATAGGCATGGCAAAAAATTTAATCATAATTCATATGTAAATAACTAACCATATAAAATAAAATAACTAAAATGTATGGTTTGTCTAGGGGAAAAAGGGAAAGCTTTTCACCTTTCTCTATCTTCATCTCCCGAATTCCCATGTCTACCAAAGGGCAACATTGCTCCTCCATTCATGTCTCTCATCATCTTCAAAATGCTGCTAACCTATCTCGATCTTCACCTGCCCGCAGTGACGGTGTGGCTCCTGAGATGTCCCACGTTTGTTCATATATGGATCATGCAAATTCTAAGGGTATCTGGTTTGGAGACAACCCTCTTTTGTTCTATGTTCCTTCACTTTTGTTGCAGCTCTCTCTTATCAATGTTGTCACCAAGTGTTTTCACTTTTTTCTCAAACCTCTTGGCCAACCTGCTATCATTTCTCAGATTCTTGTAAGCATTTTCTTCCGTTATTTGCATCTTTGCTTGTATTATTCTTCATTTGATTTTGTTTTATAATCCATGCATGCATTCAAGCAATGTAATAATTATGCCACTTAATTTAAAAAAATATAAAAAAAAAAAAATTGTGAGTATTCGATTAATATGGGAACCGGAAAAATGTTGTTTGCGTGATCGTTGAGAACATATCGGCCAGAATATAAATTTATGGAAATTACGCTAGAGTATTGCTTAATTTGTGGGTGATCATCTTGAACAGGCTGGTGTCTTTCTAGGTCCTTCAGTACTTGGGCAGAGTACAACATTCTTAACTAATGTGTTTCCAAATGAAACTAGGGTGGTACTAGAGACTGCTGCAGCGTTTGCTTTCATGCTCTTTATCTTCTTAATTGGAGTCAAAGTTGATCCAACAATGGTTTTTAGAACAGGGAAACAACCTTTAATCATAGGAATTCTCGCGATCTTTGTTCCCTATGGGCTTTCTAATTTCGTAGCATTCCTTCTCCAGAAGCATGTGTATCTAGACCAGGAAACCTTTGAAGCCCTACCATTTATTGTTGCGGTGCAGTGTATGACAGCATTTCCTGTTGTTGCTTGCTTTCTGGATGACCTAAAGATTCTTAACTCAGAGATTGGACGTCTAGCATCTTCGTCTTCCATTATCTGTGATGTCTGCAATTGGGGTATCATGATGATAAATTATACTGCTAGGCTTGCTGACAGGAAATCATTCAGGATAACCATAGGATCTTTTTTCTCAACTGTCTTGTTTCTAGTTGCCATATTGTATGGAATTCGTCCTGCAGCCTTGTGGGCGGTTAGACGTACCCCAGAAGGGAGGCCTGTGAAGGAGATTTATATTTGTGCTGTTCTTGTTACTCTAATGATTTGTGGGTTTATTGGCGAACTTATTGGAATCACTGCTTTTGGTGGATCTTTGGCTTTGGGATTAGTTATCCCGGATGGGCCACCACTGGGAGCTGCACTAGAGGAAAAACTTGATAGCTTTGTCCATGTATTCATGCCACTGTTTTTTGCTGTTTCCGGATTAGAAACCAATTTTTCAGCCATAAAGCACATGGAACATGTAGGTGTTATTCAGTTGCTTGCATGTGTTTCGATTGTTGGAAAGGTTTTGGGGACTGTATTGCCCCCTCTTTTTCTCAGGATACCAGTTCGAGACGCCCTTTCTCTTGCCCTCATCATGAACACTAAAGGCATAGCTGAACTTGGTTTCATGATTCAAATGAAACATATGAATGTAAGTCAGCAAATGATATAGATGTTTCTGATGTTCATAATGTTTTAAAAGTGGGACTAAAACTGTAGAAAATGAATCATTATTGTTTTCTTTGAGTAAAATTAATCTATGGATATTATTTACAACATGCAGCAATTGACAGAAGAACCATATACCGTTATGGTAATCTCAGTGGTTGTAATAACAGGCGTAATCTCTCCTATCATAAAGGTCCTGTATGATCCTTCAAGAAGGTACCTTGCTTACAGGAGGAGGACTATCTTGCACCTCAGACGAAATGAAGAACTTCGTATACTTACTTGCCTACACTCTCCGGAAACTGTTCAAGCAGTAATAAGCCTCCTCCAAGCATCTAATGCAACAAAAGAGAGCCCAATTACTATTGTTGTTCTCCACCTTGTTAAGCTCGTTGGTCGTTCCAGTTCTCTACTTGTCGCACACAGGCAACACGAAAAGTCTTCGTCAAAACGTACACAATCAGAACAAATATTCTCTGCATTCAAAAAGTTTGAACAATTAAACGTTGGCCGTGTTTTTTTAAATAATACTTTTAAAGGAATTTCGCCTTATGCGACAATGCACAATGATGTCTGCTCCCTCGCCCTTGAAAAGAGATCAATTCTTATTATCGTCCCTTTCCACAAGCAGTATATATACGGGGAAACAGTAGAAACCTCTTCTGCTTTGGAGAACTTGAACAAAAAGGTTCTGGATAAGGCTCCTTGCTCTGTCGGGGTCCTAATCGATCGTGTAAAACAAAAGAACCCAAGATACATTTTGTCAGAGCAGTTGTTACAGAAAGTAGCTGTGATCTTCTTTGGAGGTGCAGATGATAGAGAAGCACTAGCATACGGACAACGCATGTCAGAAAACCCCAGTATCCAGGTCAACCTAATTCGATTCATTACTTCAGATTCTGAAAATGTTGTGGGAGGTAAAGAACGAAGTAAGATGCTTGATGCTAAAATCTTGAGTGACTTCAAGCATAGCGCTAAAACTACGAGCTGCAAACAAGTTTCGTACCAAGAGGAGGAGGTGTCAAGTGGTAAGGATGTGGTTGCTTTGACAAGATCAGTAGGTGATGCTAATGATCTTGTCTTGGTTGGTAGGCGTCATGGGGAGTCAGACATAATGCATCAGCTAAAGGAATGGAGGGATAGGGGAGAGTTGGGGGCAGTGGGAGAAATACTTGCTTCTCCTGAACATAACTGTGCGGCTTCTGTTTTGGTACTGCAACAGCAAACGAAACTATGGGGATTGCAGGACCCCGAGGAGTCGACACACTTAAGAAAATGTGATTTGTAGCCTAATTCTGTTAACTTATTGTAGCCCTGTACAAAAGATTTTGACATAATCTACACAAATTGAGCTTTTGGTCACTACATTTTTAAACAAAAAATATAATAGATTAGTGGAACTCTCAATACATGAAGTGTGAATATATATTCATCTCCAGGTATGATTTGGTTGGAACTTTCATTAGGAAAAGCTAGCATATTGAATAGAGCACAATCTTTAACATAGCATGTACTATACTTGAATTCTGACATCTATTGCAACATTAATTTCTATATGATGTTTTGTCTGAACTACAGAGAGTGATAGTAGCCAAGAGTAGTAGTTTAGAATTGCTAGTTCTTTAATTTAGTTGAACTTCATAGCTTTGCATATATTAGTCATCAAAAGATAACTGTGGTTTTCTAAACAAATGCTCTTGCAAAGAAATTACTTCTAAAATTCTTACATATCAATCCAACAATAAGCTACATAAGATTGCAGCCAGCAATGCAAACCCCCCTTCTCTTCTTCTTGGCTGCACTTCCTGCTTTCCAAATCAATACCATCACCTGTCATGGTAATGAAGATTTTCCTAATATTACTACTGTCTTAGTTTTCGGAGATTCATCTGTCGACACAGGAAACAACAATTACCTACCTACCTTTGCAAAGGCAAACCACAATCCATATGGTCAAAATTTTCCAGGACAAGTTCCCACAGGCAGGTTTTCGGATGGAAAACTAGTTCCTGATTTTCTAGTCTCAGAACTAGGAATCAAGGAGACAATTCCACCATTCCTGCAACCAAATTTATCAAATTTTGAATTGATCTCTGGTGTAAACTTCGCCTCAGCTGGAGCTGGATACGATGATTTTACAGGTTCAATATTTGACGTGATCCCCTTGTCGCAACAAACTGGGTACGTGAGGCAATATTTTGAGAAACTTGTGAGCATTGTAGGGGAAAAAGAGGCTCGGATGATAATGAGTAGAGCATTGGTTGTAATTAGTGCGGGGACTAATGATTTTCTTTTTAACTATTATACTGTGCCAACAAGAAAGCTTCAGTTCAATATCAGCAGTTACCAGAACTTTGTGCAGACAAGGCTCAAAAACTTTGTGAAGGAACTGTACAGTCTTGGACTGCGGATCATGGTTGTATCAGGGCTTCCTCCTATAGGCTGCTTGCCATTTCAAAGGGCTCTAGAGAGGCTGGTTATCAAAGAATGTATACAGGATCAAAATTGGGATTCTCAATCATATAATGACAAGCTCAAAAAATTATTGCAGATTATACAAAATGATCTCAAAGGGAGTAAAATTCTTTATTCTGATATCTACGACCCAGTAATGAAGATGATTAACAATCCGCAGGAATATGGTAGTGATAGCTTCTATTTTTGTCTTTCTCTTCTTTTCCCTGTACAGAAATTAATGTCGAATTTGTATTTCAATCTTATTTGTGAACAGGTTTTGCGGAAACAAGAAGGGGGTGTTGTGGGACAGGAATATTTCTGGAAACAGGACCGTTCTGTATTGCAACATCTTCAATGTGTTCAAACTCTTCAAAATACTTGTTCTTTGATAGTGTTCACCCCGGGCAAGAAGCATATCAGTTCATATTCAAGTACTCGTATGGAAGACTACTTCAGCAATATTTCAAGAACTTGACCTATGAAGACCACTACATGCATGAAAGAAAATATAGTCTGCAGTAATTTTATTAATACAGTCATTGATCATCAACTTTAACTATAACATTGCTTATATATCTTATTTTAACTCTGTCAGTTAAATTACAGATTCTAAATATATAGCTCCCTCCCTCCGTCCATTCATATTATAAGCGGAACAGTGACGAATGTGCACTAGTATTATTTAACTACGACTGTTATGAAATTAGCTTATATCCAAACAAAAGAAAATATGATTTCTGATGTACATATGTAGAACAACAATACCACAGACATGTGACCAATCATAGCAAACCTGCAACATCAAATACAGTGTCCTAATTCCGAATGTTCTGCCTCTTCTGTCTCCTCCTGTTCTTCTGCGTCCCTCCAAAGTTCTGGACAATGCCATCAATTGCCCAGGTGTGTTTATCCATTAAAATATTTCCCATAACAATTCCAACTACAAGCCCACTTACAACTCCTGCTAATATGGGGTCGAATCCACTTGGCAAGTTATTATCATTAGAATCATCCTCATCTTCATCATTGTCATGGACATCATCTGTTGGTGACCCAACAGTCATACAATTATTAGGTAAGGGGAATCCACAGAGTCTAGAGTTCGAGATGAAAGAACTGCTGTCGAATGTCCTAAATTGTGGACCCTGTGGTATACGACCACTTAGGAGGTTGCAAGAGACATTGAAGAATGCAAGGAAAGTAAGTTGTGCTGCTAATTGTTGAGGTATCACTCCTGAGAGCTTGTTCTGTGAAAGATCCAATGATTCAAGTTGTCTGAGGTTCCCTAGGGATGAAGGAATTTGACCAGTAAGCACATTGTTGAAAAGATTGAGCAACTGAAGCACCCCTAAGCTTCCAAAAGATTCTGGAATCTCCCCCGTGAATTTGTTGCATGAGAGGTCGACAGCAGTTAAAATGTTTGAAATCTTATTGTACTCTCTCTCTATACCCTTGTTCATAAGAGTAATCGAGCTACGATATGAATCACTCCAATATGCATGCGGGGTTTGAAACTTTAAATCTGTGGTTATATATGGTTTCAAGTCTGGATCAAAAGCTTTCATTGCATTCCAAACTCGGATATGAGCCATAGGTAAATCACCTGTTAAAGAGTTGCGGGAGATATCAATTATCCGCAACATTGGGAACTCTGAAGGAAATATAGGACTGCCCATCACAGCATGAAACTTGTTGGAATGCATAATTAGAACTTGCAATCGCGGAAGAGTCCCCAAGTAGATGGGGGAAAGTTTGTTTTATTTGATTATCTGATAGATCCAAAATCTGTAGCATTTTACAATTTAATAATGATTTTGGTACTTTCCCCTTGAACTGATTTCGACTCAAGTCCATTAGCTTCAAGTTGCAATCTTTTCTGTATGTTTGGGGAATTGTTCCAGAAAAGTTGTTGTCTTGAAGAATAAGGGCTTCCAGAGAATTTGGAAGACATGGAGGAACTGGTCCACTCAAGTTGTTTTTCGACAAGTCTAGTATTTTGAGAGACATAGCACTACAGAGTATGGGTGGAATGTCTCCCGTCAGCCTGTTGTTAGACACAACATACATAATTGTGTTCTTTGGAGGAACTGGGAGATTCCCTTGCAACAGATTATTGCTTATGTTTACGATTCTTAAACTCAAACTTGAAAGAGAAATCGGATAATCTTCCATGGCTGTTAGGAAGTTAACCGAAAGGTCAATTGCCTCCAAATGATCACTTGTATTCCATATCCAATGTGGTATTTTGCCATGAATATTATTTTCCGTCAGAAATAGTACCTCTAAATTGTTCTGGAATTGTAGAAAGTATGGGATCTCTCTTATATTACATGAACTCAGTAGTAATATCTCGAACTGTGGAAGAGTGAAGTTAAGGTGACGATGGGTTAATAACGTTATTTTGTTGTGAGATAGAGCAAGAACAGTAAGCTTTTTAAGGCTCAAAAAAATGTCGGCATATACTGTACCAGTAAGTGTGTTTTTATGAAGAGAAAAAGTTTCAAGGTTCTTCAATTGACAGAATGACCTTGGAATTGGTCCTGTTAGTTCGTTTTTGTGCAATACTAATTCACATAAGTGGGTCATGTTCATCAGCCACAATGGAATTTCACCATGAAAGTAATTAGATCCAAGGTTAAGAGAATTAAGTTGGGTTAGATTTGCAAGAGATGGTGGTAGATCGCCATATAGGCCGGTACTCTCAAGGTCCAACAGAGTAAGTTTAGTTAGCTTGTTAAGCCAAGAAAGTTTACCCGAATTGAACATGTTATTGGAAAGTGATAAATAAGCGAGTTGAGTTAAGTTACCAATTGAGGCGGGGATAGATCCTGAGAAATGGCATCCTTCGAGTTGCAATATAGTCAGTGACTTCAGGTTTCCTATTGAGACCGGTATGTTACCTGAGAAACTTGTCGAATCAAGCTTTAATTCCCTAAAGAAGCTTGTTTGGTTGAACTCTGGCAAATTACCGGTGAGATTTGTGTTGTCACTCGTACAAAGAACTAGCAAGTCTGGTAAATGGAAAAGGCCAACTGGGAATTTACCAGATAAATTATTTTTGGAGATATCAAGAAAGGTCAATTTAGACAATCTTGATAGCTCGGGCGGGATTTGACCAGAAAAAACAGAGGAGGAGAGGTTAAGAGTGAATAAACTTGAAAGGTGGGAAGTTTCGGATGGTATAGGAGAGTTCCTGAAGTTATTGGCAGCCAAGTTTAGGATTTGAAGGTGAACAAGGGTAAAAATGCTGCAATTGGAATGAATGTTGTAATATCCGGGATATATCGTTTAATTATTTTGCTATTAAATAATTATTATTTGTGTTTAGTATCTATTCTGCGAATTAATTGTTAAGTATTATGTGTGTTTGGATATTTAAAAATAATATTAATTGAGTATTTTAATTTTTATATGTTTAAAATAAAATATAGATAATTGTCATATCTTCCTAATTATTATTATGTTGATTTATGGATTTATAAGGATCATATGAAATTTATAAAATCTTTTTCCGGGTATTTAAAATCTATTTTATAAAAACGGGAACCAACCGACGTCACCCGTTGTTACGTTTTTGAAACCCGAAACTCTTCCGAGAACTCCTTCCTAACCTAATTGTAATATTCCGAGCATATTCCATGTTTCGACTTTTTCGATTCGGCGTACGGTTTGTTCTGCGCGGGTCCCGTCGCAACATTTTCGATATAATATTCGTTTCGGTAAATCAATAAAACCCGTATTTTCGATAAACGGGAGCTTTTTATTAAACTATCACAATTATCACATCGTAGTACGTGTAACCAGGCGCCGAGACCAAGACCGCAGTACAAATTGTACTGATTTGGATAATTATCCCGAAAACCGATACCGTTTGGATCAGTTTTTATAAATAAACGTACCGTTTTATATCCGGAATGATCCAACAGGATACTAATTTTCCGTAATTATAAATAGTCTTTTCCCGTATTTTATTTCGTACCAAAATCATTTGCAGATAGTTAATTTTATAATATTCAGAGAAAAACCCTAATTTCATAAAATGTTCTAAGAATCAAACAGCAAAACGAAGGCGTTACCGATCTCTGTTTTCAAAGCTTGAGTAACCAAAACGAAGGATTTGAAGTGTTCTACCAGATTCTGAGCTTCGTTTTACTGCAGAAATCAAGGGTATTTTTCTATATTTTTATTTATTTTCGAATTAATTTTATTAAAAATATGATTTTTTGTTCGGATGATTGTTTGTATGATTTGATGATTGCATGTTGTAGAGCTTGTTTTCCTGATGATTTTGATATATTATACGTCTGATTTGGAGTTCAATAACATGTTCAAATTTGAGTTTGATTTTCGAATTTTAAAATTAGGGTTTATAACCCGTATGAATATTTTCAATTGAAATTTGGGGGTTTTTGATTTAGGGGTTATTAGCTGTTGATTTATAGTGGGTTGTGTTCCTTATGAAATTTGCAATCGATTGGTATATAGCTCGTTAATAGAGGATGTCTGAATCGAAGGGAGTTGTGTTTTTAAATTTTCCGATGTTCGCCGGAAACCGACGATATTCTTGGCTAATTTCCGGCCAAGTCCGGGGTTATGGATGAATTTTGATTGCAGATATAGATTCCTGATGTTGTGTAGAGTGTATCTGGAGAAGATGGAGGTGTGCCGGAGGCGAGTTCTCCGGCGAGCCCGTCGTTTTCCGGCGACTAAACTGCAAAATTGCAGTTTAGTCCCTGTACTTTGGAAGATGGTGAAGTTCAGTCCCTGAACTTTCCCGAATTTGCAAAAATAGGATTCCTGTTTTAAAAATATTCAAAAATCATATTTCCTATTTATTTTTATTATAAAAATTCGATTTTAATTTCTGAAAATTCTAAAAATTATTATTTTAATTCCGAAAATTATTTTTAATTCAAAAATAAATCTGAATTAATTAGTTAATTAATTTCAGTTAATTTTCAATTGATTAATTGGTCAATTAATTCGAAAATTAATTGATTAATTGATTTAATTATTATTATTAATTAATTTTAATTAATTATTAATTAATTTTAATTAATTATTTAATTAGATTTAATTATTTAAAAATGATTTAAAAATTCCGAAAAATAGTTTCGAGCTTTAAAATATTATTCTAAATTACTTCCAAGGCTCGATAATTATTATAAAATTGTTTCGGAGCCAGAATTGGCCAACCGAACCCTGTTTATTACTCCAAATTAATCCAACGACCCGTTTTAATTCCGAAAAATGTTTTAAAAATCATTTTAAATACCTGAAAGCTTGTTTATGACCCGAGACTTATTTATAAATGATATATCATTGATTATGTGACGTGTTATGTGTTATATGTGACTTGTTGGTTGACTGTCGGTCTGTATATTCGATGTTTACTGGTTTATTGCATAACTTTCAATCCGTTAATCGGATTTGGGTGAAACGAAGGGTAGATAGAAGTATGTGTTGAATAGAATCCTATG
Organism: Apium graveolens; assembly: GCF_009905375.1. Lineage (NCBI taxonomy): Eukaryota > Viridiplantae > Streptophyta > Magnoliopsida > Apiales > Apiaceae > Apium > Apium graveolens. The sequence goes on from NC_133657.1 coordinate 109,460,428, forward strand.
AGTTAAATATTGATAGATGCTTATGATATGTGAGCAGAAGAGGCAAGGCGTAGGAAAGGGAAACAGGTAGTTGAGGAGTAAGACGGTTGAGATTGGAAACGAGTGCAGTGTAGTAAGCTAATACCAGGCAAGTGTTCTGAACTTTCTCGAGACATTATCGTGATTGATATTCCTGTTTTATATTGTAAGTGATTTGAAGCACTGAACCCTAAACCTTGATTCCAGTTATTGATCTTGAGCCATAACCTGATTCTTTCTAGACCATTGATTGTTGTATACCCAAATACGAACCTCAGATATACGATACTACTCCATAAATACATACAAACTAAATATTAAACACTGAACCAGATTGCTTATACATTCAAACCATTGTATCTTATGCTTTAAAAGACCAAATCCTTGGAACCCTGAAATGTTGATTCCTTTGTTATCCAATTCTTTCATTACCTAACAGCCAAGCTTTGGAAATGCCATATTGATCTTTATACAGATTGAAACCATTTTCATTATTGAACGTCCAATGTTGCTAATGATCCTGTTTATTATTTATTACTGCTTATTCTGTTATTATGGTAGAATTGGATTGTTTTTTATAAAATTGTGGACCAGATTCGTGGTCAGACCATATAATGGTTATTTTAGGCAAATGTGTGCCTTGGATCCAGTAGTTAGAGCAGTGATGTGTGCTTTGCTCGGGGTTAGTGTGTGACTGATCAGCAGCCTAACCTTGGTTTTTAATATGAAAATATAATATCCAATTCTAAATCATAATCCATTGTTCATTTGATATCATAACCATGTTCACCTGGTGATCATTATTCTCAGTTTTGTCATTGTGACTTGCTGAGCTAGTTAGCTCATTTGTGCGATATTGTTTATGTTCTTTTCCAGTTAAGAAGGAACCGGTTGGTACCAAGGATCCCCAGTCCAGCGCGAGAGCTAGGGGTTCAGGTTGATTGAGCTGAGCTAGTAGGCTTCTTTTGGGATAATTTAAGTCTGTAAAAGTTTGTAATAATATTTAATACTCAGTTTTGAGTTTGGAATAGTTGGGATTTAAACATTTGTAATATAATAGTGTGTTTGGCTTGTGTGCATACTTTAACCTGTTGCAGTCCGTGGTGGTTGGTAAGTAGGGTCACTGCATATTATTATTATCTTTATTATTGTTATAAGCAGGTTATAAATAAGGTGTGTGTGTGGACCTCAAACTTCTGACCCGGGTTTGGAGGGCGTCACAGGTTTGGTATCAGAGCCACAGGTTATAAGTCACTGACACAAGCCTAGGTTGACGGGAATGGGTAGAGAGTTAGGATTAGAAGTAAGAAATAGAAAGATAGAATGTCGAGAGGTTGAGTGCTTCGGTATGAAAGGTATTAGTATAATTCGCGTTATGGTTCGAGATTCTTATATTACGATATGATTTCAGATAACAGTGATGGCCGACTCTTTTATTTCCGTATCAGCTGATCACTCAGAGCCTTCAGTTGGAGTGCCGTATTCGGATCCATGTCCTGTTGTTCCACCAGTATTGGCTATATTACCTCCACCTGTGTTGCAGCCCGTACCACTGCAGGCTATTCCACCCCCAGGCATGAGGCCACCTATCAGAGGACCCCCACCTGTTGATTCAGGCTTTACTGGTCATTTAGTCACAAGAGTACCTTTCCAGTTCTCTTCCTACCACAATTTTTGGAATTTTTGAAACCCTTATGAATAGTGATTTTGCTGATTATGCTGAATAAGAAAACTTTTCATACCACACTATGTAGGGGTTCTTTTATTGATCTTCTGAGATATTATTAGTACCCTATGTGGTATATAAGTGTATGTAAAGATCGTCAGAATCCAAATTCGAATTCTTTGATTTTTCCCGAAAATCCACCAGATACCGAAAGAATTGAGTATAAGGTAACAGGATAAAAAGGATTTAAATTCAAGGATTATAAGAGAGGATCATAAAAGGAATATAATGAATTGAGAAAGGATAAGGGAACCCAAGTAATAAGATCCCGGGTATGATCCCTCAAATGATAAACGCGAACGAAAGTTAAGTGAACCGTAAAACAAATAAGCGACCAAGAGACAAGCTTGTACAAGAAGCCAAGGATTGTGACATCATCAAACCACAAGACAAAGACATGTGGCAAATGGATGACATAAGAAAGGTGACATAAGCATGACAAGTGAGATTGTTTTGTTGGTTGATTTGTAGCCAAACATTATTTACCATGGTAAATTCTAAACTAACCAAGCTAACAAAACACCAAGCAAGCAAAAAACTTCATTTTCTCTCTTTTCTTCATGAAGCTCTCGGCTTCTTTCTTAAGAAATGGGAAGTCCAAGTTCCTCCACTTGCTAATTTACAAGGTAATTATCCTAGCTTCTCCTAGTTAAGTTACATACTTCCTAGGAATCTTAGCTTCAAAATCCTTTCCTAGCATTTCCTATAAATCATTCAAGAAGATGGTGAATAGTACTTTCTTGAAATTAATTTTTGTGTTCTTGATTTCTTTGAAAGATCAAGCTTGTAGGAGATTAGATTAAGGCTTCCATGGGCATTCCAAGGATCTTTCATGGATTAAAAGCTTCAAGGAAGGTATAACTCTTCATGATCTTAGTCTTAAGTTTTGTTGTTTCGATTTCCTAATGTTTAGATGATGGGTTAGTGTAATGGGTGTGTAATCATGTTTAGAGCTTTGTTTAGTAAGTGGTTTTGTTGATTTTGGAGTTAGGAGTGATACTTGTTGGATTTGAAGTTCTTGGCCAAATTTTTTAACTTGGTTTAGATGAATAAGTTGAGATATTGAGTTATGGTTGAATGATATTGTATTGTGGTTGAATGATGGTGGAATGGTAATGATTGTGGGTTGATTGTGAATTGAATTGGAGTTGTACGAAATTGGTAATCGCGTAAACATAGTCGTCGTAATGTCCGATTACCCTAGACTGTTTTTGTTCTTAACATTAGGACCCGTGAACTCACTCTTAGGTTTTGACCATTGCCATAATTAGATAGTTCATGTTACGAGCTTCGTTTTGATATGTGGTTCGCTTGAATCCGATGTATGGTTTAGGAGAAACGGCCGTTTTAAGTAACGGCGTTTCGCGAACGAACCATTACCCCTCGTCTTAGTTTGAAACCTTGGTTAAGGACTTTAAATGACTAATTGGGGTATAAAACAATTATGTTAAGTGGATTAGGCAGTTGGTAAGGTACTCGCGAAAGAATCGCCTTAAAACTCTTAATGGTTAATTTATTAAAAATGGTGGAGCCGAAGGTACTCGAGCGACTTAAGTGAATCATTAAGCGCGAAAGCGAACGTTAGGGCTCTAATTGGTTAAAGTCTAGTTTCTTAAGCGACCGGGGTTTAATTCCGACTTATGTTGTTGTTCATAGGTTATCGGACCCACTCTAATCTTAAGTCTATCCGGGAACACTCAGGCAAGTTTTCTACCCGTTATACTGTTGTTGTGATGTAAACATATGAATATGCATTATCTTGTGATAGATGCATGATGGTTAATTAGCAAATTCTTGCGATATATTGGCGCATGTGATATGGTATATATGCATGCCTGTTTCGTAATCTTGATACATATATCTGTTGATTCAGTTGCATAATACATATGCTAGAGATAAGCAGTATTTGCGTATACCCTAAGTATAGGGGACCCAAAGGTGAACATTTTTCTAAACCGGGAGTCGATGTTCCCGAGTATAATATATATATGTATATATTGATATAGTTTTCAAAACTATTAATCGAATAAGGTTTATTCGATAACTTTATTTTATTTAATGAATATTATTATGAATATTCATTCGAGGACTTATGACTCCGCTTACTTTATTTAATGAATATTATTTTGAATATTCATTCGAGGACTTAAGACTCCGTTTACTTTATTTAATGAATATTATTTTGAATATTCATTTGAGGACTTAAGACTCCGTTTATTTTATTTACTGAATATTATTATGAATATTCATTCGAGGACTTATGACTCCGCTTACTTTATTTAATGAATATTATTTTGAATATTCATTCGAGGACTTAAGATTCCGTTTACTTTATTTAATGAATATTATTTTGAATATTCATTTGAGGACTTAAGACTCCGTTTATTTTATTTAATGAATATTATTTTGAATATTCATTTGAGAACTTATGACTCCGCTTATTTATTAAATAATATTCTTTATTTTATTCAAGAATAATGTTTCGATAATCAAACTTATTTTCGATTATTCAAATAAAGATAGTACTTTCGTATAAGTATATCTTTGGTTATTTATTATTCATTTCAAGTATAAGTTTTAAAACTTTTACTTCAATTATTTTTATAAGGATTATCCTTATGGGAATATTATTTAAATATTAATATTCAGATATTTTCTAATATATCGGGACTGATTTATTTCATTAAATCAGTATTATTCCAAATATTCTTAAAAATGTTTGTGAGTCTTCAAAATGATTTTAAAAGTTAGAGCGGATCCCAAAACTCATTTTTATATTTAAGATCGTCCTTTCAAAGGGGATTTAAATATTCGCTCAAAACTTGAGGGATCCGGCTCTGTGGTTTATTTTATATTCGCAACATGGTTGCTGTTTTGAGACAAAAATTTGATTACTTGCCCAATATTCGGGAAGTAAGTCCATCTGATTGAGTCGGCATAAGTGACAGGCCGGGGTACGGTCTATGAAGGTGTAAGAGGCTGGGTGACAGTCCATCCACGCGTGAGTGGCCGGGTAACGGTCTAGCGCGAGGTCCGAATGCGGCCAGGGTGATGACCGGCGAGGAATTCATCCATCTACAGTAGAAAAGATTACTTATTGGTATCTTTGCCTGATCAGCAAGATATCGGGTTTATGCCAAAATTCTTTTCTTTCGAAATTCATTGGATATTGCAACTCTGTTCATACTTTACATGACAGAGGTTTTCAGGAAATATATGAGAGATATATATGGATATATATATATCGGGACTTAATGAAGTATCTCGTAACTTCATTTCATTCAATAATATTTCAAAGATTGAATCTATTCAAGTCTTATCTTGTAGTCTCATCTGTGTGATGACCTTTTGAAATTGATTATAACTTGAACGGTGGTAGTTCAAGTAGTATTTGGAAAAGATATAAGTATATTGGAGTATCTTGTAACTTCATCTTTTCAACTTATATCTAGTTAATGATTATCTTATGCATGACAAAGATTTTCAGAAAAATGTTGAGACAAGGTTAGATATATGAGATCACCTTGCAACGATATTTTTATACAGTTATAAACTGGAACTATGTGTATATTATACATGTCAGAGGACTTCAAAGTTTGTGAAAAGTATATATGTATATATATATATACTGAATATTTTGCGACTTGGTCGCATTAAGATATCAGCTTGGTTCATTTCTTCTTGACCAAGACTTTTATGAGTACTATGAGAATGTTCATATATTGTTAATTATTATACATATTATTTCGGTGAGCTTGTTGCTCACCCTTGCTTTCTTCTTTCATCACACAACAACAGATAGACAAGATGAACAGGATCAAGCTCCCAATTCGTGAGCGGTTAGGAAACGTTCCGCAGTTTCCTGTAGGCGTTGATGCCGTGTCGCTGAGGTAGGATCTACCAATAGGCTAGGCTTTCAACTTTTGTTGTACCGGACTTATGTATATTTATGAATTGTAATAATGGCAAGGAAATGTAAACTATTTAGAAAACCTTTTTATGGTGAAATGGTTTATAATTGTGAAATAAAATGACTTGTGTTATTTTTGATATTCATCTCTGAGACTATAACTTGTGGTGTGTGTGTGTATATTGTGGGGTCACAGTACGCAGTAGTTGGTTGACTGTTAAGATTAAGTATTGATAAGGGAAATGGAACTCGTGACAACCCGAATCCCCGACCCCGAATTTGGGGGTGTTACAGAAATGGTATCAGAGCAAAGCGTTATAAACCTCAGAGATGATGTGACATTAAAATAATAAGTTCACTAAGATAAATAAGAACTCTTGCCAAGTTCATAGTCGGGCTACCTAACGTAGTACTGACAGTTAAAACCCTTATGGGAATCCTTGTAAATATCGTGATAGAAGCGTAGTTCGCTATAGTATATGGTAGCGGAACTCCGAACCCTGAGGTTGAGGAGCAACCGCGCGATGATGTTTTATTACTAATTGGAGATCGGTTTGTGGATCCGATAGAGCGTCCTGACGCAGGACCGGATGATGTTCATATTGAAGATGTAGTGGTTGAGGATGTTGTCCAAGAAGGGATTGTTACTGAGGAGGATCCCGTGGAGGATCCTGACAAGAATGAATAAAGGACCACTGAGGAATTGATAACCATGGTTAGGGCAACTACCAGAGGTAGGATTGGCCGGTCACTACCGGAGGTTCGTTCAAGTTTGTAAAGATAGTAGCCCCTTTAACGCGGCTTACTCGTATGACTGAGAAGTTCGAATGGACAGAGAAATGCGAGAACAGCTTTTAAGAACTGAAGCAAAGATTGGTGACGGCCCCTATGTTGGCGTTGCCGGATGGAAAGGAGATGTTGTGATGGGTAGTGACGCTTCGCATAAGGAATTAGGGTGCTTCTTATACAGCACAACAAGGTAATCGCGTACGCGTCAAGATAATTAAATGAATATAAAGTTCGATATCCCCACCCATGAGCTTGGGCTCGTGGCAATAGTTTTGCCCTAAAGATTGAAGGCACTACTTGTATGGAGAGAAGTGCGAGATTTACCTAAGCCATAAGTGCTCTAGTACATTTTCCCGTAGAAAGAGCTCAACATATGCCAGAGGAGGCAGTTAGAGCTAATCAAGGATTACGATTATGAGATTCTTTATCATCCAGGGAAAGCCAAAATGGTGGCTAATGCCCTTAGTATAAAGGAGAGACTCAAGATGAAAATGTCTTTGGGAGAGTTGATAAGAGATTTTGAGAAAATGGAAATAGAATTGAAGGTAACTGGAGCCGGTACCGAAACGCTGTTTGAGATTGCAATACAGCCCGAATTATCAAAAAAGATTATATTGTGCCAAGAAAAAGTGATGAATGAAGGCAGAGAGTCAATGACTGGAGAAGAGATTAATACCAAGAAAGATGATAAGGGAATAACGAGGTATTCCTACAGAATTTGGGTTCCAAACGTTTAAGAGCGTAAGGACTGGATCTTAGATAAAATCCATAGCTCGAGGAATAAGATTTAGGGCAAACCCCGAATGTGATAGTCAGGGAGGTTGCCATTAAGAAAGAAGGAGCCCATAACATAATGAAGTGGAAAATAAGGATTTTAACGTATAAGATAACCCCAAGTATGGGAGAAGGATGAAACATTTCATACTAAGGAAACAGAAAGTCGAGTAAGGAAAGGAGACCTGAGACGGTACTCCTATACGGCAATTCATGGACCTGCCTAAACAGAACTTAGACTATTATCCCCAACCACCACCCTGAGGAAACAATGCGGCGAGAAATTCTTTCAGGACCTTTAAGTCGCTAAGCTCTCAGAGTTCCAAGGAACAAGCTGACCCAGTCGAGGCAAGAGCCTGGCTAAAGGAAATATAGGAATCATTTGAGATTCTAAATGATTGACGAATCGCAAAAGACTATTTTTGTCACTTACCCTCCTAAGAGAGAGGCCACCCGCTGGTGAAAGGCCAAGGAAGGCACGGAGCAAGAGATTATAATAAACTGATTTAAGTTCAGTCAATTGTTTTCAGGATAGTACTTCCCAAGGTTATGGAGATAGTGTAAAAGCTTTAGAGCCAGAACAAAGGAAGAAGAGTATGATGAATTATGAATCTAAGTTGTAAAAGTTGTCAAGATTCGTCTGGAGGACAAGAATCCCAGAACGACATGATGTTTGAAGTCAATGATTAGTGGGTTCGTGAAATGATTGTAAGAGAAAGGAAAATAAAAAGAAACTGAAGTGGAAAAAGGCAATAGAGTTTGAGGAATGATAAGGGAGTTGGGTATGAGGAAACCCTAAAGAATCATAGTAATAGAAATAGAAAAGTATGTGATCGTCAGGATGAGAGTGATTCACCATGAGTTAAAGTTGATGATTAAAGGAATAAGAGACACATATATTTTATCCCCTGTAAGTTGGGAGGATTCGAGGAAACCTTGAGATAGTTCGAAGGATAAATAATGAGACGCGGATAGACTGAGGAGACAAGAAAGTAAGAAATTAGGAAAATTGGATGAAGGAAGTGACCTTCAAGAATGTGAAGTGAAAGACCGGTGGCTTGATACCCATAAAGGGGGAAGCCAGGTATGAAAGATATCCCAACATTGAGATGACTGTTGAGATAAACAACAAAAGTAAATAAGGAATTATTAAGAAGAAGTTCACGTTGAACACGACCAATATCTTCCAGAACATCCTTGTTATCGTTACCCAATTTAGGCAAGAAAAGCGGATAACCGTTGTTATCTTTTGGAGGCCATATTGATTGACCTCATTTTGAATACATATGTTATTGTGAAATTCGGCATATACTATTGAGGTGGGAATGATTGAATAAGACACCCTTATCAGGGATATATGACTTGATTTATCCATGGAAGGATGCATGTACCTTTTTAAAGGTGGAATTAAGGATAGAACATCGGTAACTTAAAATTAATCCTAGGGGAATGCATAAAGGTTGGCATTTCACCCTTAATAAGGATAGTATGAGTCTTGATAGTATGAATTGGAAAGGATTAAGGTAATAACAACCTTTAAGGATCAGTGGAGAAATTTTTCAGAAGTATATAGACAATGATTCTGGTATTAATAAATGGTATCTTGATATGCCCTGTATCTAGGGAATACAGGAGGAACGATTCAAGGATAACCTTAGAGGTTTTAGAAGGAGAAAGGTAATATTCAAAATTCTCAAGAATAGAAATGTCGATAAAGGAAATATGACGTAATTATAATGATGCCAAGAGGGGCACGTGTTAAACCACGAGAAAGTATGGATCGAACCAGTAAAGGTCGAAATTATTCAGGGAAATTAGGACCTAAGATAAAAGATGTTCTAAGTATGATTGAGAGTCAGTCGTGACAGTGATTAACCTATAAAGACTGAGGCAATAACTTATGGAAAAATGGTGATATTTTTTACTTACTCATCAGATTTTAAGGAAAACATCTTCACATAAGCAGTGATTGAAATGAGGTAGAAAATTTATTTGGAGGTGGTTAAAATGACATTGACTGTAAGGAAATTTTACTATCAGGAAAGGCCAAAGAGGTGGCCGACACTTTAAAGGTAAGAGGATAATTATAGGCGCTTGTGCCAAAGGAATACAGTGATGATGGTTAAAGCTGTGAAGGTTGTATTATGGTTTGGAAGATTGACATTCCTTCTAATGACTGTGCAATACCCAACCGTAATAGTAGTTGGTAAAGGTTTAATTCGTGTAATCGCCATGAGCGGGCTATCTATCTCAGAAGGTACTATCTTGAGATAAGTCAGGACCATGTTTCAAAAAGGACTAGACGAACCTTTGAGTTAAGTCTTCTATTTAAGGCATGTGATTAAGAATGGTATTAACCTGCTATCGTTGCTTTGATTGAAACTCTTCTGTAATTTTATCTGCTTCATGTCATGAAAGTACGTCAGAATTTGGAGTGTTCTTCATGAATTATGAATGGTGATTATGTTAACTCCTTAGAAGAATTCTATACGACATGTAAGGACTCCGTATGATTAGATATTAAGATTTCATGGAAAGTGAATGACGACAGTAGGTCAGTGGTGGACCATAGTAATGCCGCAATGATTCTGCGAGTAAGGAGCTGATTACAACCGTGAGAGTTGTATTGGAATGGATGTTGAGATTGAGTACCACTAATCGGGCCGTGCTGACGTATAAGTTATCTTTGATAGAAAAACTAGGTCGATTATGTACCTATTGAATATTTATTCCTTCTTATCAATAGAGAGTCGTATTACTATACGAGGAAGGTTGCGATGCAAGCATATAATTCTAGTAACGATGATGTCTAGAATGAGATCCCAGATTCGATTTTTGATATCGAGGGAGTTTTAAAGGTGATTGTGTATAAGCTCGAGGAAGAGCATGGGTCCATAGAATGATGGACGGAATAGCAAAAATATTTAGGCATGTGAAATACGATGTTATAATACTTGATGTTGATATAAATACATATATGTTTTGTTCTCCTATGACAAACCTCTATAGTTCAGAGGTAGATTCCAAGCCAGATATTTTATGGCAATAAATTTTTTTTGTATATACAATTCTCTTCAGTTCATTCTTTTCTCTTCTTTTCATTTCATGTAAGCTGAGAAGAACAACCCTTCCAGAAGGGGAGGTATTGCCAAATGACTATCTATCTGTGTGATAGAAGCCTAGTAGGATACCACATGTTATTTAATTGCTTGTCAAGTACTAAAGGCTGGCCACCTTCTGTACTAACTATGCAATAGAACAAGTGTTCATGATCATAGTGATCTCTCAATAAATTCTTTTACTTCTACGTGAAGGACCAAGCTTTCGAAGATGGAGGCAGCTAGAGATGAAGTGGTACCAAGTATGGTGGCATTCGGAATGGAAATTCATTTGTGATACTAAGGTTGACGTGGTTATTAAAAGGTTATAGAACGCTAACGAGCAAAACTGTAACCAATATAGTATTTGGTACGGAAGATAGTAACGATTACGAACTGAAAAAGAGTGGGTATTGAGAAGCAAAAGTTGTAGATCTAGATGAGATAATGAGAGTCTGTACAATAGACTTGAAAGAAATTTGGAATGATCACTTAACGCAGATTGAGTTTTCTTATGATAATCGATCGTATGTCAGTATCGAGGTATCGCCTTATGAGATCCTTGAGGGAAGACGATGTCGATCTCCCTTATGATAGGATGAAATTGTAGAGCGCAAGATGCTCGGACCCGCAGTAGTCCAAAGGACCAAGGATATCATAGATCTAATCAGAGGACGGCTGGTAGTAGCCCAAGATGGACATAAGAAGTATGTTGATTTGACACGAAAGAACAAAGAATAGGAAGTAGGGGACCTAGTGCTGTTATAGGTATTCCCTTGGAAAGGATGGATGTGGTTCGGAAAGAAAGGAAAGCTAAGCCCACGAATTGTTGGACCCTTGGATATATTAAGTCGTATTGGGAAGTTAGCATATGAGCTAGCCCTACCCCCGAACATGTAGCAAGTTCATAACGTGTTCCACGTATCAATGTTAAGGAAGTGTAATTCGAATGCCAGATAAATGGGGGCATAGGAGCGCATAGACATGCAACCAGACGTAACCTATATGGAGCAACCAGGAAGGGTTATAGATTGAAAAAAGAACAAGTGCTTAGGAGAAGGGTTATCAAACTAGTCAGAGTTTGATGATAGAACCACAATGTGGGAAAATTTACTTGAGAGTTAGAAAGTGCAATGCTAAGAAAGTATCCCTATTCATTTTCTATCTGATTCCGGGACGGAATCCTTTTAAGGAGGGGAGACTGTAATAACCCCAATTTTTGGAATTTTTGAAACCCTTATGAATAGTAATTTTGCTGATTATGCTGAATAAGAAAACTTTTCATACCACACTATGTAGGGGTTCTTTTATTGATCTTCTGAGATATTATTAGTACCCTATGTGGTATATAAGTGTATGTAAAGATCGTCAGAATCCAAATTCGAATTCTTTGATTTTTCCCGAAAATCCACCAGATACCGAAAGAATTGAGTATAAGGTAACAGGATAAAAAGGATTTAAATTCAAGGATTATAAGAGAGGATCATAAAAGGAATATAATGAATTGAGAAAGGATAAGGGAACCCAAGTAATAAGATCCCGGGTATGATCCCTCAAACGATAAACGCGAACGAAAGTTAAGCGAACCGTAAAACAAATAAGCGACCAAGAGACAAGCTTATACAAGAAGCCAAGGATTGTGACATCATCAAACCACAAGACAAAGACATGTGGAAAATGGATGACATAAGAAAGGTGACATAAGCATGACAAGTGAGATTGTTTTGTTGGTTGATTTGTAGCCAAGCATTATTTACCATGGTAAATTCTAAACTAACCAAGTTAACAAAACACCACACAAATACACCAAGCAAGCAAAAAAATTCATTTTCTCTCTTTTCTTCATGAAGATCTCGGTTTCTTTCTTAAGAAATGGGAAGTCCAAGCTCCTCCACTTGCTAATTTATAAGGTAATTATCCTAGCTTCTCCTAGTTAAGTTACATACTTCCTAGGAATCTTAGCTTCAAAATCCTTTCCTAGCATTTCCTATAAATCATTCAAGAAGATGGTGAATAGTACTTTCTTGAAATTAATTTTTGTGTTCTTGATTTCTTTGAAAGATCAAGCTTGTAGGAGGTTAGATTAAGGCTTCCATGGGCATTCCAAGGATCTTTCATGGATTAAAAGCTTCAAGGAAGGTATAACTCTTCATGATCTTAGTCTTAAGTTTTGTTGTTTGGATTTCCTAATGTTTAGATGATGTGTTAGTGTAATGGGTGTGTAATTATGTTTAGGGCTTTGTTTAGTAAGTGGTTTTGTTGATTTTGGAGTTAGGAGTGATACTTGTTGGATTTAAAGTTCTTGGCCACATTTTTTGACTTGGTTTAGATGAATAAGTTGAGATATTGAGTTATGGTTGAATGATATTGTATTGTGGTTGAATGATGGTGGAATGGTGATGATTGTGGGTTGATTGTGAATTGAATTGGAGTTGTACGAAATTGATAATCGCGTAAACATAGCCGTCGTAATGTCCGATTACCCTAGACTGTTTTTGTTCTTAACATTAGGACCCGTGAACTCACTGTTAGGTTTTACCATTCCAATGATTAGATAGTTCATGTTACGAGCTTCGTTTTGATATGTGTTTCGCTTAAATCCGATGTACGGTTTAGGAGAAACGACCGTTTTAAGTAACGGCATTTCGCGAATGAACCATTACCCCTCATCTTACTTTGAAACCTTGGTTAAGGACTTTAAATGACTAATTGGGGTATGAAACAATTATGTTAAGTGTATTAGGCAGTTGGTAAGGTACTCGCGAAAGAATCGCCTTAAAACTCTTAATGGTTAATTTATTAAAAATGGTGGAGCCGAGGGTACTCGAGCGACTTAAGTGAATCGTTAAGCGCGAAAGCGAACGCTTGGGCTCTAATTGGTTAAAGTCTAGTTTCTTAAGCGACCGGGGTTTAATTCCGACTTATGTTGTTGTTCATAGGTTATCGGACCCACTCTAAGCTTAAGTCTATCCGGGAACACTCAGGCAAGTTTTCTACCCGTTATACTGTTGTTGTGATATATACATATGTATATGCATTATCTTGTGATAGATGCATGATGGTTAATTAGAAAATTCTTGCGATATATTGGAGCATGTGATATGGTATATATGCATGCCTGTTTCGTAATCTTGATACATATATCTGTTGATTCAGTTGCATAATACCTATGTTAGAGACAAGCAGTATTTGCGTATACCCTTAGTATAGGGGACCCAAAGGTGAATATTTTTCTAAACCGGGAGTCGATGTTCCCGAGTATAATATATATATATATTGATATAGTTTTCAAAACTATTAATCGAATAAGGTTTATTCAATAACTTTATTTTATTTAATGAATATTATTATGAATATTCAATCGAGGACTTATGACTCCGCTTACTTTATTTAATGAATATTATTTTGAATATTCATTCGAGGACTTAAGACTCCGTTTACTTTATTTAATGAATATTATTTTGAATATTCATTTGAGGACTTAAGACTCCATTTATTTTATTTAATGAATATTATTATGAATATTCATTCGAGGACTTATGTCTCCGCTTACTTTATTTAATGAATATTATTTTGAATATTCATTGGAGGACTTAAGACTCCGTTTACTTTATTTAATGAATATTATTTTGAATATTCATTTGAGGACTTAAGACTCCGTTTATTTTATTTAATGAATATTATTTTGAATATTTATTTGAGGACTTATGACTCCGCATATTTATTAAATAATATTTTTATTTTATTAAAGAATAATGTTTCGATAATCAAACTTATTTTCGATTATTCAAATAAAGATAGTACTTTCGTATAAGTATATCTTTGGTTATTTATTATTCATTTCAAGTATAAGTTTTAAAACTTTTACTTCAATTATTTTTATAAGGATTATCCTTATGGGAATATTATTTAAATAATAATATTCAGATATTTTCTAATATATCGGGACTGATTTAATTTATTAAATCAGCATTATTCCAAATATTCTTAAAAATGTTTGTGAGTCTTCAAAATGATTTTAAAAGTTAGAGCCGATCCGAAAACTCATTTTTATATTTAAGATCGTCCTTTCAAAGGGGATTTAAATATTCGCTCAAAACCTGAGGGATCCGGCTCTGTGGTGTATTTTATATTCGCAACATGGTTGCTATTTTGAGACAACAATTTGATTACTTGCCCAATGTTCGGGAAGTAAGTCCATCTGATTGAGTCGGCATAAGCGACAGGCCGGGGTACGGTCTATGAAGGTGTAAGAGGCTGGGTGACAGTCCATCCACGCGTGAGTGGCCGGGTAACGGTTTAGCGCGAGGTCCGAATGCGGCCAGGGTGATGACCGGCGAGGAATTCATCCATCTACAGTAGAAAAGATTACTTATTGGTATCTTTGCCTGATCAGCAAGATATCGGGTTTATGCCAAAATTCTTTTCTTTCCAAATTCATTGGATATTGCAACTCTGTTCATACTTTACATGACAGAGGTTTTTAGGAAATGTATGAGAGATATATATGGATATATATATATCGGGACTTAATGAAGTATCTCGTAACTTCATTTCATTCAATAATATTTCAAAGATTGAATCTATTCAAGTCTTATCTTGTAGTCTCATCTGTGTGATGACCTTTTGAAATTGATTATAACTTGAACGGTGGTAGTTCAAGTAGTATTTGGAAAAGATATAAGTATATTGGAGTATCTTGTAACTTCATCTTTTCAACTTATATCTAGTTAATGATTATCTTATGCATGACAAAGATTTTCAGAAAAATGTTGAGACAAGGTTAGATATATGAGATCACCTTGCAACGATATTTTTATACAGTTATAAACTGGAACTCTGTGTATATTATACATGTCAGAGGACTTCAAAGTTTGTGAAAAGTATATATGTATATATATATACTGAATATTTTGCGACTTGGTCGCGTTAAGATATCAGCTTGGTTCATTTCTTCTTGACCAAGACTTTCATGAGTATTATGAGAATGCTCATATATTGTTAATTATTATACATATTATTTCGGTGAGCTTGTTGCTCACCCTTGCTTTCTTCTTTCATCACACAACAACAGATAGACAAGATGAACAGGATCAAGCTCCCAATTCGTGAGCGGTTAGGAAGCGTTCCGCAGTTTCCTGTAGGCGTTGATGCCATGTTGCTGAGGTAGGATCTACCAATAGGCTAGGCTTTCAACTTTTGTTATACCGGACTTATGTATATTTATGAATTGTAATAATGGCAAGGAAATGTAAACTATTTAGAAACCCTTTTTATGGTGAAATGGTTTATAATTGTGGAATAAAATGACTTGTGTTATTTTTGATATTCATCTCTGAGACTATAACTTGTGGTGTGTGTGTGTATATTATGGGGTCACAGTACGCAGTAGTTGGTTGACTGTTAAGATTAAGTATTGATAAGGGAAATGGAACTCGTGATAACCCGAATCCCCGACCCCGGATTTGGGGGTGTTACAGAAATGGTATCAGAGCCAAGCGTTATAAACCTCAGAGATGATGTGACATTAAAATAATAAGTTCACTAAGATAAATAAGAACTCTTTCCAAGTTCATAGTCGGGCTACCTAACGTAGTACTGACAGTTAAAACCCTTATGGGAATCATTGTAAATATCGTGATAGAAGCGTAGTTCTCTATAGTATATGGTAGCGGGACTCTGAACCCTGAGGTTGAGGAGCAACCGCGCGATGATGTTTTATTACTAATTGGAGATCAATTTATGGATCCGATAGAGCGTCCTGACACAGGACCGGATGATGTTAATATTGAGGATGTAGCGGTTGAGGATGTTGTCCAAGAAGGGATTATTGCTAAGGAGGATCCCGTGGAGGATCTTGACAAGAATGAATAAAGGACCACTGTGGAATTGATAACCATGGTTAGGGCAACTACCAGAGGTAGGATTGGCCGGTCACTATCGGAGGTTCGTTCAAGTTTGTAAAGATAGTAGCCCCTTTAACGTGGCTTACTCGTATGACTGAGAAGTTCGAATGGACAGAGAAATGCGAGAACAGCTTTTAAGAACTGAAGCAAAGATTGGTGATGGCCCCTATGTTGGCGTTGCCGGATGGAAAGGAGATGTTGTGATGGGTAGTGACGCTTCGCATAAGGAATTAGGGTGCTTCTTATACAGCACAGCAATGTAATCGCGTACACGTCAAGATAATTAAGGGAATATAAAGTTCGATATTACGACCCATGAGCTTGGACTTGTGGCAATAGTTTTGCCCTAAAGATTGAAGGCACTACTTGTATAGAGAGAAGTACGAGATTTACCTAAGCCATAAGTGCTCTAGTACATTTTCCCGTAGAAAGAGCTCAACATACGTCAGAGGAGGCGGTTAGAGCTAATCAAGGATTACGATTATGAGATTCTTTATCATCCAGGGAAAGCCAAAATGGTGGCTAATGCCCTTAGTATAAAGAGGAGACTCAAGATGAAAATGTCTTTGGGAGAGTTGATAAGAGATTTTGAGAAAATGGAAATAGAAGTGAAGGTAACCGGAGCCGGTACCGAAACGCTGTTTGAGATTGCAATACAGCCCGAATTATCGAAAAAGATCTTATTGTGCCAAGAAAAAGTGATGAATGAAGGCAGAGAGTCAATGACTGGAGAAGAGATTAATACCAAGAAAGATGATAAGGGAATAACGTGGTATTCCTACAGAATTTGGGTTCCAAACGTTTAAGAGCGTAAGGACTGGATCTTAGATAAAATCCATAGCTCGAGGAATAAGATTTAGGGCAAACCCCGAATGTGATAGTCAGGGAGGTTGCCATTAAGAAAGAAGGAGCCCATAACATAATAAAGTGGAAAACAAGGATTTTAACGTATAAGATAACCCCAAGTATGGGAGAAGGATGAAACATTTCATACTAAGAAAACAGAAAGTCGAGTAAGGAAAGGAGACCTGAGACGGTACTTTTCCAGTTAATGCGAATCAGCCAAATCAGTTGAGATTAACTTTTCCAGATTTTCAAGTATGTGGGAAGAAGCATGGGGAGTTTGAAATAAGTTGAATGTAGTTTGTTTCAAATGCAACCAGAAAGGGCACTATTCGAGGGAGTGCCGAAATTAGCCAGCAAGAGAGCCAGCATATAAGGATCAGCCTATCCGAAATCCAACAGTAAAGGTTCCAGCCATTGGATTTACGTGCTTCAAATGTGGAAAGCCAGGACATATGGCCAGGGATTGTAAGACACCAGCCCCAGTCAGTAATGCATTGAGGATTATGGGATCTACCCCAACAGTGAATGAGACTCCAAGGGCTAGAGTTTTTGACATGTTTGTGAAGGATGCTATCCAAGATACGGATGTCGTGGCAGGTACGCTTAATGTGAATTATTTATGTGCCAAAGTATTAATAGATTCGGGAGCAACCCGATCGTTTATTTCACAAGATTTTGTTAGCAAGTTAAATTGTCCAGTTGAGTATTTAAATGAAATAATGACTGTGGAATTAGCAAATCAAGAGCGTGTATCTGTTAACCGAGTTTGCGGGAATTATGAGATTGAGATTTCAGGTAGTAAGTTTTGTGTAGACTTGATACCATTTATGTTAGGAGAATTTGACGTTATATTAGGGATGGATTGGTTATCTAAGCATGATGCCCAGATAGATTGTCGAAATAAGAAAGTAATGGTGCAAACGCCAGACGAACGGATAGTAACGTTCAAGGGACAGAAGCAAGTAAAGAAGTTCTTAACAATGATTCAAGCTAAGAAGTTATTACGGCAAGGATGCGAGCATTTCGTAGCATATGTGATCGACAGAAGTCTGGAGCCAGCAAAACTTGAAGATATTCCAGTAGTGAATGAATTTCCAGACGTGTTTCACGACGAGTTACCAGGACTCCCTCCAGATAGAGAAATTGAATTTGCGATCGACTTAGCACCTGGAACAGAACCAGTATCCAAGGCCCTGTACAGAATGGTGCCCATTGAGATGAAAGAGCTAGCGAAACAATTGCAGGAGTTGTTAGAGAAAGGAGTAATCAGACCCAACATATCCCCGTGGGGAGCCCCGGTATTATTTGTCAAGAAGAAAGATGGAAGCATGAGACTGTGCATCGACTATAGAGAACTCAATAAGCTTACAATCAAGAACAAGTATTCGTTACCTAGAATTGACGATTTGTTTGACCAATTGAAGGGAGCCAAGTACTTCTCCAAAATTGATTTAAGATCGAGATATCATCAACTGAAGATCAAGCCAGAAGATATACCAAAGACAGCTTTTCGAACAAGGTATTGACATTATGAATTTTTAGTAATGTCTTTTGGATTGACCAATGCCCCGGCAGCGTTTATGGACCTGATGAACAGAATTTTCGAGGAGTATTTGGACAAGTTCGTTATTGTGTTTATAGACGATATTTTAATTTATTCAAAGAAGGAAGAGGATCATGCGGAACATGTGAAAACAGCTTTGGAGATTTTAAGGAAAAAGAAGTTATATGCTAAATTCTCGAAGTGTGAGTTTTGGCTACAGGAAGTTCAGTTCTTAGGACACATAGTCAGTAACGAAGGGATCAAAGTGGACCCGGCAAAGATCGAAGCAATTACGAATTGGGAGAGACCGAGAACACCCACCGAGGTAAGAAGTTTCCTGGGATTGGCGGGATATTATCGTCGATTCGTCCAGAATTTCTCAAGGATTGCAACACCACTGACAAAGCTTACAGGAAAGAATGAAAAGTTTATATGGAACGATAAGTGCGAAGGAAGTTTGCAGGAATTGAAGCAAAGATTAATTACGACACCTGTTTTGTCACTTCCAGACGATCAAGGGAATTTCGTAATTTATAACGATGCTTCTCACAAAGGATTAGGATGTGTTCTAATACAGCACGACAAGATGATTGCGTATGCGTCAAGTCAATTGAAACCACACGAATAGAAGTATCCTACTCATGATTTGGAGCTAGCAGCCATAGTGTTTGCTTTGAAGATTTGGAGACATTACCTTTATGGAGAAAAGTGTGAGATTTATACGGATCACAAAAGTTTGAAGTATATATTTACCCAGAAGGAACTTAATATGAGGCAAAGAAGATGGTTAGAATTGATCAAAGATTGTGATTGCTCGATTAATTATCATCCCGGTAAAGCAAACGTTATAGCAGACGCGTTAAGTCGGAAGGAAAGGTTAAATGAGTTATCAGTACCTGAAGAGATATATAAGGAATTTCAGAAATTGGAATTGGAAATTAGAGTTTGCAAGCCTGAGGAAGCGAAAGTGTACAGTATGACTTTCCAACCGGAGTTATTGGAGAAAATAAAGAAATGTCAGGAAGATGTAATGGATCAAGATCTAAATCGTTTGGTAGGTGAAGAATTATGTACGTAAAAGGATGATCAAGGTATTCTGAGGTTTTCTTCTAGAATTTGGATTCCACCAGTAACGGAGCTGAAGAATGAAATTTTACAGGAAGCGCATGGTTCAAGATATTCCATCCATTCAGGGAGTACCAAAATGCAGAGATTTAAAGGAGAATTATTGGTGGCCAGATATGAAGAGGGAAATTGCGGAATGGGTTAGCAAATGTTATACCTGTCAGAGAGTTAAAGCAGAGCATCAGAGACCAAGTGGATTGTTACAGCCATTGGAGATTCCAGAATGGAAGTGGGAACATATTGCCATGGATTTCATAGTTGGATTACCAAGGACAAGGGCTAATCATGATGCCATTTGGGTTATAGTGGATAGACTTACCAAGTCAGCTCATTTTCTGCCTATAAATGAAAAATTTTTGCTCGACAAGTTAGTCCATATGTACCTGAAGGAAATCGTAGTTCGTCATGGAGTTCCAGTGTCTATTGTATCTGATCGAGATCCAAGGTTTTATTCAAGATTTTGGAAGAGTTTTCAAGAATGTTTGGGAACAAGATTGAATATTAGTACGGCCTATCACCCGCAGACGGACGGCCAAAGTAAAAGAATGATCCAGACAATCGAGGATATGTTACGTGTTTGTGCTATTGATTTTAAAGGAAGTTGGGACGAGCATTTACCTCTGGTAGAGTTTGCTTATAACAACAGTTATCACGCCAGCATTGGGATGCCACCCTATGAAGCCCTTTATGGACGTAAATGTAGATCTCCAGTGTATTGGGACGAAGTAGGAGAACGCAAAATACTTGGACCTGAATTGATACAGCAGACAAAGGAAATTGTTGAAATTATCCAGAAGAGATTAATAGCCGCACAGGATCGTCAGAGGAAATATGCAGACCAGTCAAGGAAGGACATGGAATTTGAAGAAGGAAGCTTGGTATTACTGAAAGTATCACCATGGAAAGGACTAACGAGGTTTGGAAAGAAAGGGAAGCCAAGTCCAAGATATGTCGGACCTTTTGAAATCCTAAAGCGCGTTGGCAGAGTAGCTTACAAGTTGGCGTTACCACCGCGCATGGAGCATATTCATAATGTTTTTCACGTATCAATGCTTAAGAAGTACAATCCAGACTCCAGGCATATAATAGAATATGAGCCAATAGAGCTTCAGGCGGATTTGTCATATGTAGAGAGTCCGATAGGAATTCTAGAGGAAAGAGAGAAAGTATTGAGGAATAAAGTGGTAAAGCTAGTAAGAGTATTGTGGAGAAACCCAAAGGTTGAAGAGTCAACCTGGGAGTTAAAAAGTGATATGAGAGAAAAGTATCCTCATTTATTTTCTTAGGAGATTCTGAGGACAGAATCCTTTTAAGGGAGGAAGGATGTAATATCCGGGATATATCGTGTAATTATTTTTTCTATTAAATAATTATTATCTGTGTTCAGTATCTATTTTGTGTATTAATTGTTAAGTGTTATCTGTGTTTGGATATTTAAGAATAACATTAATTGAGTATTTTAATTTTTATATGTCTAAAATAAAATATAGATAATTGTCATATCTTCCTAATTATTATTATGTTGATTTATGGATTTATAAGGATCATATGAAATTTATAAAATATTTTTCCGGGTATTTAAAATCTATTTTATAAAAACGGAACCAACCGACGTCACCCGTTGTTACGTTTTTGGAACCCGAAACACTTCCGAGAACTCCTTCCTAACCTAATTATAATATTCCGAGCATATTCCATGTTTCGACTTTTTCGATCCGGCGTACGGTTTGTTCTGCGCGGGTCCCGGCGCAACATTTTCGATACAATATTCGTTTCGGTAAATCAATAAAACCCGTATTTTCGATAAACGGGAGCTTTTTATTAAACTATCACAATTATCACCTCGTAATACGTGTAACCAGGCGTTGAGACCAAGACCGCAGTACAAATTGTACTGATTTGGATAATTATCCCGAAAACCGATACCGTTTGGATCAGTTTTTATAAATAAACGTATCGTTTTATATCCGGAATGATCCAATGGGATACTAATTTTCTGTAATTATAAATAGCCTTTTCCCGTATTTTATCTCGTATCAAAATCATTTGCAGATAGTTAATTTTATAATTTTCAGAGAAAAACCCTAATTTCACAAACTGTTCTAAGAATCAAACAGCAAAACGAAAGCGTTACCGATCTCTGTTTTCAAAGCAAGAGTAACCAAAACGAAGGATTTGAAGTGTTCTACCAGATTCTGAGCTTCGTTTTACTGCAGAAATCAAGGATATTTTTCTATATTTTTATTTATTTTCGAATTAATTTTATTAAAAATATGAATTTTTGTTCGGATGATTGTTTGTATGATTTGATGATTGCATGTTGTAGAGCTTGTTTTCCTGATGATTTTGATATATTATACGTCTGATTTGGAGTTCAATAACATGTTCAAATTTGAGTTTGATTTTCGAATTTTAAAATTAGGGTTTATAACCCGTATGAATATTTTCAATTGAAATTTGGGGGTTTTTGATTTAGGGATTATTAGCTGTTGATTTATAGTGGGTTGTGTTCCTTATGAAATTTGCAATCGATTGGTATATAGCTCGTTAACAGAGGATGTCTGAATCGAAGGGAGTTGTGTTTTTAAATTTTCCGATGTTCGCCGGAAACCGACGATGTTCTTGGCTAATTTCCGACCAAGTCTGGGGTTATGGATGAATTTTGATTGCAGATATAGATTCCTGATGTTGTGTAGAGTGTATCTGGAGAAGATGGAGGTGTGACGGTGCCGGAGACGAGTTCTCCGGCGAGCCCGTCGTTTTCCAGCGACTGAACTGCAAAATTGCAGTTTAGTCCCTGTACTTTTGAAGATGGTGAAGTTCAGTCCCTGAACTTTCCCGAATTTGCAAAAATAGGATTCTTGTTTTAAAAATATTCAAAAATCATATTTCCTATTTATTTTTATTATAAAAATTTGATTTTAATTTCTGAAAATTCTAAAAATTATTATTTTAATTCCGAAAATTATTTTTAATTTAAAAATAAATCTGAAGTAATTAGTTAATTAATTTCAGTTAATTTTTAATTGATTAATTGGTCAATTAATTCGAAAATTAATTAATTGATTTAATTAATTATTAATTGATTTTAATTAATTATTTAATTAGATTTAATTATTTAAAAATGATTTAAAAATTTCAAAAAATAGTTTCGAGCTTTAAAATATTATTCTAAATTACTTCCAAGGCTCGATAATTATTATAAAATTGTTTCGGAGCCAGAATTGGCCAACCGAACCCTGTTTATTACCCGAAATTAATCCAACGACCCGTTTTAATTCCGAAAAATGTTTTAAAAATCATTTTAAATACCTAAAAGCCTGTTTATGACCCGAGACTTATTTATAAATGATATATCATTGATTATGTGACGTGTTATGTGTTATATGTGACTTGTTGGTTGACTGTCGGTCTGTATATTCGATGTTTACTGGTTTATTGCGTAACTTTCAATCCGTTAATCGAATTTGGGTGAAACGAAGGGTAGATAGAAGTATGTGTTGAATAGAATCCTATGAGTTAAATATTGATAGATGCTTATGATATGTGAGCAGAATAGGCAAGGCGTAGGAAAGGGAAACAGGTAGTTGAGGAGTAAGACGGTTGAGATTGGAAACGAGTGCAGTGTAGTAAGCTAATACCAGGCAAGTGTTCTGAACTTTCTCGAGACATTATCGTGATTGATATTCCTGTTTTATATTGTAAGTGCTTTGAAGCACTGAACCCTAAACCTTGATTCCAGTTATTGATCTTGAGCCGTAACCTGATTCTTTCTAGACCATTGATTGTTGTATACCCAAATACGAACCTCAAATATACGATACTACTCCATAAATACATACAAACTAAATATTAAACACTGAACTAGATTGCTTATACATTCAAACCATTGTATCTTATGCTTTAAAAGACCAAATCCTTGGAACCCTGAAATGTTGATTCCTTTGTTATCCAATTCTTCATTACCTAACAACCAAGCTTGGAAATGCCATATTGATCTTTATACAGATTGAAACCATTTTCATTATTGAACGTCCAATGTTGCTAATGATCCTGTTTATTGTTTATTACTGCTTATTCTGTTATTATGGTAGAATTGGATTGTTTTTATAAAATTGTGGACCAGATTCGTGGTCAGACCATATAATGGTCAAGTTAGGCCAATCTGTGCCTTGGATCCAGTAGTTAGAGCAGTGCTGTGGGCTTTGATCGGGGTTAGTGCGTGACTGATCAACAGCCTAACCTTGGTTTTTAATATGAAAATATAATATCCAATTCTAAATCATAATCCATTGTTCATTTGATATCATAACCATGTTCACCTGGTGATCATTATTCTCAGTTTTGTCATTGTGACTTGCTGAGCTAGTTAGCTCATTTGTGCGATATTGTTTATGTTCTTTTCCAGTTAAGAAGGAACCGGTTGGTACCAAGGATCCCCAGTCCAGCGCGAGAGCTAGGGGTTCAGGTTGATTGAGCTGAGCTAGTAGGCTTCTTTTGAGATAATTTACGTCTGTAAAAGTTTGTAATAATGTTTAATACTCAGTTTTGAGTTTGGAATAGTTGGGATTTAAACGTTTGTAATATAATAGTGTGTTTGGCTTGTGTGCATACTTTAAACTGTTGCGGTCCGTGGTGGTTGGTAAGTAGGGTCATTGCATATTATTATTATCTTTATTATTGTTATAAGCAGGTTATAAATAAGATGTGTGTGGACCCCAAAATTCTGACCCGAGTTTGGAGGGCGCCACTGGTTTGGTATCAGAGCCACAGGTTATAAGTCACTGACACAAGCCTAGGTTGACGGGAATAGGTAGGGAGTTAGGATTAGAAGTAAGAAATGGAAAGATAGAATGTCGAGAGGTTGAGTGCTTCGGTATGACAGGTATTAGTATAATTTGCGTTATGGTTCGAGATTCTTATAATGCGATATAAGAATCCCCATTAGGAAGCGGTCTGTATCCCCATTATTGTTCATTTACGATGAAGAATCTGACTTGGTCAAATATATGTTGCAATTGACACTTGTATAATTCATCCATACGCTGAGAATCACAATCGTCTCATTTAAAACCTTAAGCTATTTCTTAAATGGATCATATCCACTTATCGGGTCCATCAAAGGGTACCGTACTTGACTGGAGTCTCTTGGAGCTTTAAGTTAGGAATCACGCAAGCAGGAGGGACATATAAAGAGCCCTTCCTTAGAACAGAGGTGGAGTTTCCCTCTGGCTAACAGAACAAAATACCTCAAGTACAGATTTTGAAGTCATCGAGTGTGCCGCCCGTAAGAGACTTCTTGACAGCTTATGTAACCATATTTGATCATTTTGTTGTTTTTGACAGCACTGTCGCTAGCTTTAACCTTCTCATCTACATCAACAATTCAACGGTTCTGGAGATCAAGAAGATAGCTCAGTTTACCTTAGAGCTTCAAGGATTAGTTGCAGCTACCGGCAAAAGGGTGCATGGGAACTCTATTATTATTGACTTCTGCGTTTTTTTATTTTCGAATCATTGTAAGAACATTCAAAAAACCCCCCTTGGATGCTGGGAACTCTTGGAGCTTCACAAACTCTCGGAGCATAATATTATCTTCATTTCCTCCGTCAAAAGTATGGATTTCTTTCAGTTTCCAATATCAATTCAGTTAAATATTTATTTAGGTGTTTTTATCTTCTGATTAAGAATGTTGTTCTACAATCAGTCGAAACTAATGTCCACGTTTCAACACGGGGAGATTGACATGTAAAAAATCTGATGCCACACTAGGGAAATACTTCAAATCTTACTGCCCTGTATATTGACAGGATTATTTCTGGAAACAGGGCCTCTATGTATTGCAACAGATACAATGCGTTCCAACTCTTCAAAATACTTATTTTCAATAGTGCTCATCAGGGGCAACAAGCATATCAGTTTATATATAACTATACAACTACTTGTATGGAAGACCGACTCAAAGATATTTCAAAAAACTTGATTTGTGAAGACTACTACATGCATTATAGAAAATACAATTTAAATTGATTCTAAAAAATGCAAATATTGATTATCCTCTGTAACAGGGGAAAGCTTCAACTTCTTGTAACAATCAAAATTGTAAGGCGGATATTAATGAGGTAGGGAAGTGGAATGGAAAAAAATTATATTGCTATGCCAGCACTAAATTAATGAATCGACCAGGACAACAACTTATAGATTACAATAAATTACTGCTAAACTCACTGTGCTAATTTGCTCACCATGGTTATGCCGACTATAGTAAGGCCTGGGAAATTATTCATGCAATTTGCTTGACCATCTATAATTGATCTTCCAGCAATTAA
This sequence comes from Apium graveolens, assembly GCF_009905375.1. Lineage (NCBI taxonomy): Eukaryota > Viridiplantae > Streptophyta > Magnoliopsida > Apiales > Apiaceae > Apium > Apium graveolens. The sequence continues at coordinate 109,486,492 of NC_133657.1, forward strand.
TAGTATCGCCGGATATAATAGCCAGAGAGCAAAGGACCATCATTCTTTGTGCCTCAGGTAACTTTGCTAATATTGCTACTGCAGTTGACATCCTGGAAAAAAGCTTTCCCTGCTTCATACGTAGACCAACAGATAGCAGCAGCAGGAGCATGGAAGAGCATCCTAGGCATCCATCCCCTCATTAATCCTACGTATCCATCCTTCTTCAGTATGGTTTGAAGAACATCTCTAATTGAACCACTTTTGAATCTATCGCATCCACAGACACCCTGCATATAAGTCAAGTTTCAGTTGAGATTGCAAGAGATATTTATACTCATACGACAGACAACAGTACCATGTTGTATTTGCCCTTACTTAATATGGCATTACTAAATACTGGTTTTGTATCAAAGTGGCCATTGTTCTTGTCAAAAACTATCAACTGCCTACCGATCTTCACGGAGACTCGTTTTGACCACTAGAATCAAAATATATCACTCTGTTAAATCTTGAAAACAAAAAATAACTGAAAATAATGGAATCCTTATTAGCAACTGATGTGCGAGCCACATGAATTACAAAAAACAACTTCATGCTTCTTTATTATCAATTCTTCTAACATACCCATCACTGATTCATACTTTAGGTCAAAAAAATTCAAGATTTATCATAATGATATATATATATATATAGTGATTATATTGTTCAAAACGAGTTCCCCGTGGAGATCAGGTAGCCATTTCATAGTTTTTGACAAGAACAATGGACACTTTGATATAAAACCCTAACTAACTACCCAGGATAAGGAGCACTTCAGTTTAAAAATTCCCTGCTTAGCTTTACACTCTATGTTACAAAACTCCTCCATTCATTGCCGTACCCGTTGGGTTAGGAGTGCCGTATACCGAAGTTTAGACACATTTATCAACTGAAAGACCACATATGGATGAACTTTGGATGGGAAAATAAGAGAGGAGAACACTCGGACACGACACACGTTCCGACAAGGATCCTTTATTAAAATTTAGACAGTTCTATCAACTAAAAGACCACATGTGTGATTAAGTTTACATGGGACAAAAAGAGAGGAGAAAAGAAAAAATAGAAGAGGAAGAGAAGCCATCAAGATATGGATGTAAAAACGAGTAATGAAAATAGAAAACCTATATATTAGATATAACAGAAAGCCAACTGCAAAGTCTAATTTGAATATAATTTTGTTATTCTTGCTACAACATCTTGTCCATAATCCAATCCCTTCTTATTAAAAAAATATGAGGTGTCTCCCAGTACCTGTTCCAAAATAAGTACAGGTCCCACTTTTTCCAATTGTAAAAAGTATTGAGTCAACACTCGAATCCCTGTTGTGTTCAACACTCCAAAAATGAGTCCGACCAACATGCTAATGCTTTTCAACATCATAGTAGGTCTAAATAGCCTACATTGCAAAAATCCATATTATCATGTAAACCCTTGTGCATTAACAGGGAACATGCCTGATTGAACACTGAACAGTCGAATGATCGCATTCATTTCCAGTGTGTATTAAATTTCTGATTTAATTAGTACTGAACTGCAGATGATAGAAATAATGATGTTTTTTTAATGAAGAGAGTGTAAAAGAGACAGTAAATACATAAGTGTTCATGCATGGACACGCATAACGACTGGGAGGCATGGCCTAAAGGTAAGTCAAGGACCACTCCTTTCTGATAACCTGGATCCTATCATGTGAACGAGACACTGGTAATAGCCTATTACGCAGGTTGCCAGTTTAACAAAAGCAGAACCAGACCAAAAATAACTGGAATCTTCAAAAAAAATTATTCGCAATATGCCAACATGAGATGTCATGTTCTTGATAACAAATAGCAGTGAGCACACAGTTAAAGCAAGGGTAAACTTTTAATCTGTACATGTATATGTATTTCAGATAAACCCAACCCATATTATGCTCCGACAGATGCACCATTCCGATTAGATCAGGTTATTATGCAAATCCTCCTCTAAAACCAGGTTAAGTGTAATAATGATATTTAACTAAACAATTTTAACTATAAAAAACTAAGATGTAAATAATATGCAAAGTAGAAACACGCTGGCCAGTCCTACACACTGCATTCACTACATCCAATATTCTAAGTAATCTTTTTCAAATACATAAAACAATTAAATCTTCTCTTATGAACACTCCGCAAAACTCTGTAACAAAAGATTAAACAAATTGATAAAGTATCTGTTTTCAACAAAGCGCAGTCTTTTTATAAACTAAATATAACAAATATCATCAGAATGCACAGGGCGTATAATTTTGGAGAATGAATTATAGAGTAATGCTAACCTTATTCCCTATTAGAAAAAGAGGACAGGTTTCTTTTTTCATTTCAATGAATTTGGTCTGGACTTATCTCTTTAAGTCAACAATATGATATCTTTCAGAAAGAGGCCTCTATTAGCAGTTTGAAGTCATCCTCACATTCTGTTAGGTCAAGATCTAAGGTTAGTGACCTACCAAGCCCAGCTCCTCAGCATGGCTTCTTTGACAAGTCACCATTGAATTGGTTAAAGGAAAGGAAACCGGCAGTCCCAAGTGATTTCTCATCCACTCATTTTCTTGAAGTTAGAATTTCCAAGCAACCGAAAGTGACTTTCAAAGAAAAGGTCTGGGCCTCACACATGCTAAAATATCAATTACAGTGGCAGGGTCTCTCATCAGACAGTACACCAGGTGCATTCTAACCTGTTTGTGTACGGGCTTATAAGTTACTTATAGCATATAAGCCCGTAAGTACTTATCTCGGACTGTTTGTCGACCCAACTTATAAATCGAATTTACAACTTATAAGCTGATAAGTTGAATGTTAGTAACGATGTATTTTTTCTCAACTTATTTTGATTTTTCACTTTTTTATTAATTTTAGTTTTTAAATATATTTTTTTAAATGTTAAGTTAATTTAAAAGTCATGAATTAAGATAATAATATTTAAAAATTATTTATTTTAGTTCATTTAAGTTAAAAAAAAAAATCTGACTTGTAAGTAAAATTAACCAAACACTTACATAACTTATAAGTATTCATCTACTCATCACTTTTAAGTCACTTATTAATTTTAAGTCAAATGTTACTTATTATACGATTTCCCAAACGGGCACATAACAGAACCATCTGTTTAACACTTTACGGGAAGCAAGAGATATTTCTTCTTATAAGCTCCTTTAAGAACATCACTAGAAGTCACTAGGGATATGTTTTCATCAGTTTTCTAAACTAGGCGGCTATAGTAGCTTCGAGTGATTAATCAGTTATGCATAGGATTAATCAGATGCATTTTGATGCCATTATTATATGTTTTTTTTCTTGTACAGGTAAAAAGCCATATGAGATCAAAGAAATTATGCAAAAGAGACAATGCAAGCTCTTATCGCTCTTAAGAAACTCATATGAGAAACAAGTACTTATCTGACTATTTCCGATTCTTTGTTAGCCGTTTTAGCAATTAGGTCACCAGTTTAGAATACAAGTTTTACTATATCAATTTATTACTTAAAGCAAAATCATAATATTACATTTTTAGTTTTTACCCTTGAGTTAGACTAAGTTTCTCAGGTTTGACTGAGTTTATCTGCCTAATCAAAAATTATGCCTAAACCCCTAATTCCACCTATTCCCACAAAACGCCGCCTAATCCCAAAAAGATAAAAAGAAAAAATTGCCCAATTTTCAAAAAATTAGGGTGCTTACTCCAGCCTGCCTTTGGAAAGTAATGCCAACCTTGTTCTTCATATGGAACGAGAAATGGGTTCTCTTTCTATTAAGATGAATTTTGGGAATGGACTTATCTCCATCAGTCATTAATGGGCCTGTCTTGCCAATTTGAAGTCATACTCCCTTTCTGATCAAGATCTCATGTTGGACTCGGTATCCAACCAAGCCCAGTTCTTCAGCAGAGGGCCTCTGACATGTCATGGATAAAATGGTTTATGGAAAGGAAACATGAAGTCTCAGGTGATTGCTTAGTGGCTTAGCCACTCTCTCACTGAAGCTAGAATTTTCAAGCAACATATAGTGTCTTCTAACCAATGACAGAAAATCATCAGATAAAATGCCAAGTGAAGCCATTTTTAGCCCTTAACTCTTATTATATTCGCCCTTGATCTGCAACGCCACTTTTAAAGCTGATTCGTTACTTCAGTTATAACTTAAAAGATGCCTATTATGTAGCCTAATTAAAAAGAAGTCGACAAATTAATCAAAAGATGCTTACTATAACTATAAAGCTCTCTCAGTAATATAACTTTCTTACTAAGTCCATCAATATGCACACATGCATGAGTCTCCCACACGAATGGGTACCGATCTGTTGGCTGCTTAAGGTTCAATATCTGAACGTGGATATGGAGCAATTCCTATATATGCAAAATATTACTTTTTTCCCAACATATAAAAAACTAAACTACGGGAAATCAAATTGAATCCATGGGTCTAGTATGGTATGCATTACCTATCCCAATCAAAAAATTCTCTAATTCAACTGCCAGCATACAGGAATAACATTCCGGTTTCAACCAATCCGAATCCCCCACCCCTTCCTTCTACAGCCACCAAAAGAATATGGAGATTCAAGCAATTACGACAGAACTATATCAAATAGATTTCTGGAACATAATCCCTTTCTACAAAATCATACTTAAAAGGTAAGTTCACTACAATATTCCACTTCTACATAAAAGCAACACACACTGAAACAATCCAAAGTACTCAGCATTACTAAAAATTAGAACTTTCAACAACCAGTTCAGAAAAGCACATTACCTGACACTGCAACTGAGTTTTAACCACATCAAGCGGAGTCGTAACAACCGCTGCCAACGCCCCCGCAACCGCCCCAGCCGTAGCATGAACAACCAACCTCTCATCCTCCACACTTTCCCCGGAAACCTCACTCAACCCTTTCTTCATCGCCTCATATGTACTAAAATGCACAGCCGTAAAAGGAGCATTCATCAAAACCGTAGTCCTATAACTAGCATAAAACGCCCTATACCCTTCCTCCTTAACAACCCTCCTAACACAATCCAACACACCCTTATACGGACTACTACTCAACTGCAATCTCTGCTTAACCATATCCATAGGCGTAAACACGGCATCACTGGCAACCGTAGCCACAACCCCAGCACTAGCATGAGCCACATGATTACCATTCCCACTCCCCTCAACCTCAAACCTCCTCTTACAATTCTCATAAACGGAGAAATAAACGGCGTGAGCCGGGCCAGCGCCAAGTCCCATAGCAGAAATCCCTCTATAAAAACCAGCAGTACCCTGAGACTTCAAAATGGTTTTAACAGCTTGTGATAAACTGGCAGATTTAATTGGACAAGAACCAAGAGCTTGCATTTGGGTTTTGATGGTATCAACAGGGAACATAGCCATGTGTTCAATCATGCCGGCAATAGAACCGGCGACCATGAATTGCCAGAAGTGAAGACCGTCGTGGGAAGGCGGCGCGACGGTGATGGTGGGGTGGAAATCGGGGGGTTGAGGGACCGGGATGAGGTCTCTGGTTGTGGCTTCTGCCATTAGGGTTTGGTTTGTTTGTGTATTGGGGGAGACACAAACACAAATACAAGTACAATTGGTGATTGTGTTTGTGTTTTTAAACTGATTTTTAGATGCAGTTTGGTCGTGTGTATATGTGTGTGTAATAAGAGAAACTGGATTCGGTTGAGGTGTTGTACCCTCTGACACCACCGATGAGATGGTTGTGTTTTCCAATTTCAGACTGGCAAAATCTTCACATTTCTTTTATTAATTTTTTAATACCAAATTTAACATCTAGAGAAATTATTTAAGGATAATATTATTTTCAGACGTATATTTGGGTAATGGCCAAAAATACCTTTTTTTTAGAAAATGTAAGAGGAATACCCGTTTTTGAAAGATATGGCCAAAAATACATTTCTAATACGCATTTCAAAAATGGATAAGGCTATTACGCATTTGACAAATGAGTATTATTTAAAAAAAACAAAAAAAAAAGAAAAAAAAAAGAAAAAAAAAGTAAAATCATGATACGCATTACTGACATGCGTATCATGCTTTGTGAAGGCATGATACGCATCTCACGAATGCGTATCCAGAATTATTTTTTTTAAAATTTTTTTTATACAAGTTACCCATTTCTAAAATGCGTATTAGTAATACCCAATTTTAAAATGCGTATTAGGTAGGTATTTTTGGCCAAACATTCCAAAAAATGGTATTCTTGTCACAAAATTTAAAAAAAGAGCTATTTTTATCATTTTTCGGTATATTTTTATTTTCTGAAAGTATGTTTAATATAGAGATTAAATTGTACTTCTATTTTTTTAAAAAAAACAAAAAATTCACAAATACTTTATGTCATGCGTATAGATAGTAATTTTTTAATAATAATAACAATACGATGGAATACATATAAATCAGTAAATCGAAACATTTTATGTATGAAGTGACGTCATTTATAAAATATCTTGTAAAAAAATGGGTTATGTGACGTTTTTCTTTATTTTTTTGTGTTTTAGAGGGTGAAGAATGTGACGACTGAGGTGAGGATAATTAAATCTTAAAATAAAAAAGTTGTTAAAATTGAATATAATTTTGAAAATAACATATATGCTTTCTTCACAAAGAAAAAGAAGAAAAGAAGGTATGTTTTGAAAAAATATATTTAATATATTTTCGTTTGTAAACTCTGATGTTATTTTTATAAAATAATGATAAAAAATTTCATACTTACAAATCCACTTGTACCGGTTACTTGTGTTTTACACAAGTTTTAACAAATAACTTTTCCATCATGTAATAAAATTGTTATCTAATAACTTAGTATTTTTGTTTATTAATATTATATCTCTTTGTTGGAACCACGTCTTTGATAGGGTCGGTTAAGTGAACATCCTTCGGTCGAGTTTGTTCGGTCGAGTTTGCAAAAAGAAGGATGTGAGAAACTGTCCTCCAATTTATTTTCGGTGTGAGAGAATAATTAAACTAACTTTTTTTCATTAATTTAAATCACTTTTCAAGGCCATAACTACACCGATAGGAATAGAACTTCTATCGAATAATCGATTTGGGAATGAATATATTGCACAAGCTAATTCCTGTGTAATCATATTAGTGGATCGTCTGATAAATGACACACACGCTGTGTTTTATTCTGCTAACAATCTCCTACACTCCATGATAATATTACTGAAGTGAGACACCATCTGCACTTTACTTCGAATTGCTTGTACTGCACTTTACTTCGAACTGCTTGTACTACCACCAAATTGTCCGATTCGATTATGACATCCTGCCACCTATGGTCCTTGATCCAATTGAGTGCCTCCTTAAACGCCATAGCCTCGATCATCTATGCAAGCTTTAAACTATCAATGCACACTGTCTTGGATAATATTAAATCTCCTCTATTATCTCTAGCAAGCATAGCGATCCACGACGCATTAAACTCTTGAAATGTGGAAGCATCCACCGATACATTAAGCCTTGACTCTTGTGATTTCACCCAAATACAATTGCCATACCGATCACACAACTGGGGAAAACCCGTGCAAGCAGCACTTTTTTGGGCATTTTTCCATTGATCAAGTTATTGCTTAGCGCGAGCAGTAACCACATAAACTCGAGTGAATCTTTAATTTCATACAACCTCGTTTCTGGCTTTCCCAATCGACTAGCAAACAGCGGAAACTTCTGATCTATTTTAATTATCAGCCATGCCTACGATTTGTTCCTACCATTACTTTAAACTATGTCCCCTATATTGCATACCAGCAAGTACTAGTTCCGACATTGAATGACTACCGTACATCTCAGAAACACATGATCTATTCTTTCAAATTCTAACTTAAAAACCGGACATATAGTACAAACCACAACTCCTTTCTGATTCAGCATTAACACTGTGGGCAAATAAAATTATAAGGACCTCCATACCTGATTTTAATTTTTTTTTGAAGTTTTAATATTTCATATCTTCCTCCAAACAGTATTATTATCAGAGTCCCTCCAGTATCCTTTTTGTCTCTGTAATAATCTATAAGCACTTCGTACTGAGTAATTATCATGAGACTCCTGCGATCAATACATCATAGCAACCGTGCCGAATTCCCCTATTTTTACATTCTTGATACATCTTTGGTCCCTTTCATTAAACAAGTCACTCAAAATCTCCTCATCCTAGCCATCCTAATCAACTGTCATTATGGAATACGCTTTATAATTCACCAACGATGGCAAAACTGAAGTGATATAAGGGTTTTTCCATCAACCATGGCTTCTCCAACATATTAATCTCTTCTCCTGTTCCCAGCTTCCACCTAACCCCATATGTAGCAACTCATTTAACTGCCACCAAGCTTCTCCAAATATAATTGGGGTTGTGCACCAATTTTACCTCCAAAAAATTACTATTAGAAAAATACCTTGCCTTATAAATACGACTAACCAGGCTATGATATAACGACTCGTGTAATCTTTTTGAATTATTTAATTGTGCAATTATGGAAATTAGTAAATAAATAAAATATGTGTGTTGGTTTTAACCGCTATGTGTTGTTTGATTATTATCCATATGTGATTTATAGTGTATCGGGTTGTCCGCGCGATTAATTATGTGATCATATTGAATTGTTTTCACTTTTAAAAGTGGATTTAGCGCAAATTTATTTGCATAAATATTGGGAATATTTCTAAAAATTATTTTTATGATTTTATAATTATAATAATTATTTTTAGGAATTTATAAAATTGAGAAATCAATATTTCATTGATTATTTATCTTTAAATGATTTTCTGAGTATGTTTAATGGTAAAATCCATATTTAATTCTAAAATTCTTCAAAAAATATGAAACTCATATTTATTTAAGTTTGGAATATTCTGAGAATTTTAAAATTATTTTGGAAATTTTCGGGATTAATTTCACCCGCACGTTGTTTCAGTTATTTGTTAAAAGCGGGTATAAATTGCGTTTCAGAAATTATTTTAAAAGTATGAAAATTATGTTTTTAATTACTTCAGGATATTTATAACATTTTAAGACTATTTTCATGATTTTCTGAATCTGTTTTAAATACAGCTCGGTTCGTTAATTAGGAATTTCGGGTATGGAGTGCGTTTAAGAAATACATAAAAAAATTGTAAAATTTTATTTTATTAATTTTCTTAATATTTCGTAAATTTTAAGATTATTTTGAAATTATTTAGATTAAATTTTAATGCGCGATATGTATCGTTAATAGCTTATTTACGGCGTCATATCGGGACAAACTGAGTCTCAGGGCTTTCGTGATTATCTCGAAATACACGTGTCGTATTTTCAGTAAAATTTTGGACACGTGTTACCTTATAAACCAGTAAGAGAATGAAATAAAAGGATAAAAACATAAACACGCACACGCAGACCCACCCCTCTCTTCCAGTTAATCTCACTCAATCTCTTTTCTTTTTCTTCTCCGGGTGTTTCCCTCCCCGTGAACATCCTGTTTTCCCCTGTGATTCTACTTTTCCCGACTTCTCTTCTCGGGCTGTCACCTTCATTTTCTCCGGTTAGCCGCCGCCGGAGTTCCGGCCGGCTAAGGCTTTTCCAGTGGTGTTTCTGCTTGTATGTATATGTGGGTCTGTGCGTGTGTAGCTGCTATGTGTGTGTGTCTCTGTTGTAGTCCTGCCATGTTACTGTAGTTGCTCTGTTCTTTGGCCTCCTGAGTCGCACAAATTCCGGTTATTTTCCGGTTAGGGCCGCGTGTTTGCGCGTGCTTCTAGCCGGGTTGTGATTTTTATTAATTTTAATCTTAATCCCTTTCCTGCAGAAATTACTTGATTGGAGTTCGTGAAATAAAGTTGCTTTCGTGCGGTATATTATAAAACCTAATCGGTGAAATTTGCGTTGGAAGCCCAAATTTAATCGGGTACCCATAAATTTTACCGCCGCCGGCGATGAGCCTCGGCGAGCCGACGGTGGACTGTGATGATCGTTATCTGAGTCCTAATATTTTAAAATAAATAAATTAGTTCATGAAATTATCTTTGAAACGAGAATTTGATTTTTATATTAAAGTCAAGTACGTAAGTTAGTGAATAAATTGTGATTGGATTGATTGTTGGCTTGAATTGGTGGTTGGATTTTAGGTTATGGTTGTTGTGAACTTGATTGTCGTTGGTTTGACGTCGATTGTATTCGACGGGTAGTCCGATAAACAAAGGAGACGCTGCCCGATTTTCGAGAAATCGAACTACGAAAATACGGGAACGTACCCGGGGATTATCGGGACGTCGAGTGAGTATAAGTATATACATAAACGTAAGTTTTATACAAAACCTGAATTGTACATTGTAGTGGAACGTTTTGTCAAAACCAATAACCCTAATTTCATACGATAACAAGTATACGTACTTTCTGAAAACAAACACCGAATCGATTTTCGAGAACGTGAACCCTAACTGATGCCTGTATTGCAATACTGTATGTGTTACGAGTCGGATTTAAATATCGTTGGGTAAGTATCGAGGATATGTCAAGCATACCTAGACGTCTAACGTAGGGTATTTCGACCCTGTAGGTTATAGTCGAGAACCTGAAAGTGGACGATGGACTACAGATAACATAGTGGTCAGACCATACCAATGGTCAAGTTAGGCCAATGTGTGCCTTGGATCCAGTAATTAGAGCAGTGATGTGTGCTTGCTCGGGGTTAGTGCGTGATTGATCAGCAGCCTAACCTTGGTTTTTAAAACTTAAAATGAATATCTAATTCTAATGATTAGTTAAAAAGAAACTTGATTCATCTGAATCATCTCACTTGATCATTGTTTAACCTCAGTTATCGTTATTATGACTTGCTGAGCTAGTTAGCTCACTCTTGCAAATCTTTTTATGTATTCTACAGTTAAAAAGGGATACGGTTGATAGCAAGGTTTCCCAGTTCAATGTACGAGCTAGGATTCCAGATTGAGTTGGATCGAGCTAGCAGAAGCTTATGGAGGTAGTGAGATAGTAAGATTGTAAGAATAATTTTATTATCAGTTGTAAGTTAAATTAGTTGGGATTTGGTATGTTGTAATAAAAAAATTAAGATTGTGGCTTGTTTTCATACTTAAACCTGTTGCGATCCATGGTTACATAGAGCAGGGTCATTGCAATTAATATTTCATATACAGGTTGAGATATTGTGTTTGTGTTGTGGACCCCAAACTTCTGACCCGGGTTTGGAGGGCGCCACATATGAGGTGTTGACAATAATCTTCAATCTTGTTATCCTAGGAGAGAGCTAAATTAAAATCCTTAAAGTCCCTAAAACTCATGCCCCCTGTCGACTTGTGTTTACTCAATCGTGACCAACTCATCCAGTGTATACCTCTCTTTTCTCCTATACTAGAACCCCACCAAACCCGAGCTATGGATCTTTCAATATATCTGGTAATTTCGGATGGTAATAAAAAATAACTCATAGCATAATTTGATAAACATCGAGCCACCGACTTCACTAAAATCTTTTTTTAACCCTACGAAAACCACTTACCATTCCAGCTAATCATTAGATTCTTCACCTTCTCTTTCAGGAACCCCAAAGTTACAACTTTACTTTTTTCATCATGTTGGGAAGTCCCAAATATGTACAATCTTCACCAGCCTCCTCTATCTACATCATGTTATATAAGTGCATTTTTCCTCCTATCTTACATTTGAACTAAAAAAAACCACCGACTTAGCCAAATTCACCTTTTCTCCAGAAGCTTGTTCAAATACATGCAAAAGACTTGCTCTACTTCCACATTATTTGATTTGCAGCAAAAATAGCTATTGTTGTGCAAGACATGCTTGTATAATAACAAGACTAAGTCATATTGACAGCCCTAATATTAAATGTTGTTTGATAATCAATATTTGTTTATATTCCCTGAGTCTGTAAAAATGTTTGGTAGAATAGACTGGGGGGTTTTCTGTGAACAACTTCAAGCTAAGGAATAAACTCTGGAAGAAGATCAAGTCCTGATCATGCCTCGGAGAAAAGTGTAGAATCTTGGAGTTGAATAATGTTGTTCTATGAAAAATATTCTAAGTCAAGATATCGACAAGTCACAGATCAAGGGATATCGAAAAGTCAGTCGATAAGTCCAAAATGACTTGTAGAGAAGTTCCAAGAGATATCGACAAGTCTTTTCTGCATGTAGAGATCTCAGATATCGACAAGTCAAATGAAGATGTAGAGAATTGGAGATATGGACAAGTCAATACCTCATATAGAGATCTCAGAGATATCGACAAGTCAAAATGTGTATATAGAGATATCAGAGATATCGACAAGTCGTTTCTACATGTAGAGATCTCAGAGATATCGAAAAGTCAAATTCTTTATATAGAGAACTTAATATGTCGACAAGCCAAAATCCAATATAGAGAATTGAAGATGTCGACAAGTCATTCTTCATGTAGAGAACTAGACACCTCGACAAGTCAATTATACATATAGAGAACTCGAGATATCAATAAGTCATTATACTTATCGATATGTCACTTCTCTATAGAATAAAAGGAGATATCGGCATACTATCTCAAATTCAGAATACAGAGAAAAGTTCAAAATTCAAGATTATCAGCCAACAAACAATTCATTCACTGAATTGAAAAGTCTACAAAAGCAGCTTGAAGAATACAAGATCAAGGGCCAAGATTTACTGGATAAAAGATGGTCACAGGCCTGCAAGATTATGCACACATTTGCTAACACTAGAAAAGGAAATATACAAGGTTGTTTTAGAAATCAGTTTAGTACATTTTAGTGCAAATTTTGTAAACCCGTGTTGCTAGTCTATAAAGCATGCATGGGTCCTTAATTTAGAAGTAACAAACATATCTAGAAAATTTTGTATTCTCTCAAGATAGAAGCTGAGTTCTTATTTTCTTAAGAATACATATTTGTATCAAGACAAACTTAATTAATATAATTAAGTGAGCTTTTGAAATATTGTATTTTTCTAATTTCAGTTAAACATAATATCTCTACAAATTCATAACTGATTTGTTCAATAATTATCCATACAGTTTAAAAGCCAAATAAAATTTAAAAAACACATTCACCCCCCTGTTATATTTCTTTGCATTCAATATCTAACAAGTGGTATCAGAGCAAAATCTGAAAGAAAACAGACAAAGATCTTGGAAGAATGAGTGCTCAGAAATTAGGCACTATCAAGATACTTGTCTTTGACAAAATCAACTACATACTTTGGAAAAAGAAATGATTTTGTTCATAAGGATGGCCAACCCCATGTTCATTCAGATTCTAAAAAATGGACCTTTCATTCCTATGGAAAGGGTTCCAGAAGTCACAGATTGAGACATAGTCATACCAGCACATTATGCACCCAAAGATCCCTCAACCTACACAGAGCCTGAAAAAGAAAAGGTTGCACTAGATAACAGTTTACAACTCATATTAATTGAGTCTCTTGATAATGTAGTGTACAACAATATTATCAACTGTGATTCTGCTAAACAAATCTGGGAGAAAATTGAGATACTATGTGAGGGAACAAAAGAAGTTAGATATAACCAAAGAAGAATCTCGGTGTCACGGTATGAGGGTTTTATGGCTAAAACTAAGGAAAGTATAACTGATGTTTATGAGAAATTTAATAAGCTGATAAATGATTTGCAGCTTCATGACAAATACTATGAAGCTTTAAAGAGGTCAACCTGAAATTCTTGCTCACTCTTCCTAACCATCTGGAACAAAAAAATTCTGCTATTAGAGAAGGGAGAGACTTAAGCAGAATGATACTGGAAGTCTTGTATAGAATCTTGAAGACTTATGAGCTGGAAATGTTATAAAGAAAGTCATTGAGAGTTGGTCAATGACATGTTGTTGATGGAACTAGTGCCTTGGTTTCCAATGACAGTAAGTCATCTGATGATGAATTAGAAGCTCAAACTCTTTGTTCACACTGTTGAAAAGAAACATAAGAAGCCACAGAAGCAAGTCATACTGGAAATTGAAGAGGATAAATTCTACACCCTTGATGAACTTGATGAGATGGAACAGTCAATGGCTTACGTTGCAAGAAAATTATCTAACATAAGGGTTAAGAAGCCAAAAAATTTCAAGAACAAGGGACAGACATCCAACAACAACAACAATTGGAAAGGAAAAACACAGTTCAACTCAGCTGGAAAAAGTTATGATGCCCTCAATCTCAGGGTTAAGAAATGGAGACCCAAAAACCAATATACTAATACCATAATAGCAGAATTATAATAAACCCCGATACTAACATGATCTAAACATGATAAAGTATGAGACAAGATTACAACTACCAACCAGAAAATAATATTATTACAACCCAAAATATGAATAAATTCAAATTATTCGATTCCGACTTGGAATCGACAGATAACCCAAAAGTATATGATTTAGCTAATTCATTTCCCACCATCGCTTGCTCACACAGAAACTACCTGATCTGGCATCTGAAATTCCTCAACACGATAGGGATCGCCAGGAACGCTCTTGCGAGCGGTGCGCCTAAGTCTGGCCATCTTCTTGCTTAACTTCCATGGTTAGATCAAAGCAAATAAATGAGCAAAGACACTCAGCAAGTAACTATATAGCAGTTCTAAATATCAACATTTCTCAGAACATCTAACTTCTACCCCATTCGCATTAGACACTTATCTTATATACACATGCATAACACGTAGAACATAATAAGATATACCTTTATACATTTTATATCACCAATTATCTCGATACTTTACATTTATCACATAATCACCGATTCATATAACTCAACACTAAATCAAATCGAACTTATACCTTATACGAATCTATTTATTCACTTTTCGAGAATCGGGCATGACGTATTTGTAATTACGTTTTTCCTTATATCATAATCACAATACTCAACCAAAATCTTTAGTCGTCTATACTTAAAAACATTTAACATGCAAATCTTATTCATGCGATTAATCAACTTAGGTTACCAAGTCAAAAACCGTAACAAGCAATCTCTAAAAATTAACATACGTGATCTTAAATCAAGAACTGAACCTAATTCGAACCAAAACCAATGAACCACAAGTCATACCACTCGAATTTATCATATAGTTCAAACCAACTATATTTAAAACCGAGGGTTTCATTCGGGTTTTTCAAATAAAAATGACATGCAACAACATTGATTACTTACCCTTAACTTATACACCCAATTCGAATTATTCTCAAGAAACTAGACTCGAAAACTTTGAACAATACACATGCATACTTTCAAATTAAGAGAAATCAAGTAAAACACATATTTTAATTTATAGCAACTATATTTGAAATGAATCTTTACTCTAAATCAACATGCATTAACTGATTTGACTTGATTATACAATATAGGACTCAGTCAAGAATCATGGTCCACCGCCGGCTCGCCAGAGCTCATCACCGGCGGCGGCAAGGTCTCGGAGATGCCCCACTTGGGGTTTTCTTCCACGAAACCTCACTAATTCACTTAATCAACCATATAACCATGTTGAACATCCACAACCAATCACAAAACCACTTATCCCATCTCTAATTCGGAAAACCGAATAGAACTCAAGAAAAGGGGTTCCGAGAAGCATTCAAGAAATACACATGTAAGTACATAGAGTCGTGGAGGGAACAAAACTAAGAACAACCATGGTTTTAGATTAGAAAAATGGTGAGAGATGAGTGAGGAAAAGAGGCGAGAGAGAGAGAGAGAGTACTAAGAGAGAGAGAATGAGAGAAGCGAGAGAGAGAGAGAGAGAGAGAGAGAGAAAGAGAGAAAGAAAACGGGGGAGGAAGGAGGAGGTGGAGTATATATATATATATGATTTAAGGGAAATTTGGTAATTTAAATGTAATATCCCATATTTTTAGAATTATTAATATTATTATTAATTTATTCTTAATAAATAGACCGTTCGTCCGTTTAATACGAAACGAACGCGTCTAGACTCGGAAAAATATTCTGCTTTCATTAAAAATACTTTTGAGACCAAAATTCTTTTGTTTCGAAAGGTCGTTTGATTTGCAAATCGACTCTGAGTCACATATTGATTAAAAAGTCGTATTTTGACCCAATTTCCGTTTTAAACGTACCGAGTCGAATATTTTGACAAACCGAGTCATATGCGATATGAATTATGTGATACGTGAGTTATGTGTTTACGTGCTATATGAATTACGTGCGTACGTGGGTCAAGATTCTTGTGTTGACTGTTGTAATTATGTGTGGGGTATCGTATGGGTAGACGATAGGATTTTGACGCGCAGTTCGTCGAGTAATTATCGTTTAGACGATTAAAATGTTATTTTCTAATTATAGATACGAGTCTTTCAAGACAAACAGGATCAGATGGAATGGAGGAAGACTAGAGTTGAATAGTATGGTATATTGGGTTGCAGCACTACATGTGCAGCAGATCAGAGATTTAGCGAAAAAAAAGAAGGTGATGCCTTGAGATGCCAGACTGAGATAATTGTATTTATACGAGTGTGACTAACTGCTAAAAACCCAAAGGCAAGTATCCATATCATCACTTATTGTTCAAGTGATATTCATTCTGAATCCTTCTATGCAAGTTTTCTACGCTATTTTAATTCCAGAATAGTTCAATATTTTTGTTAGGAATATATGTGTATTAGTTTGATCATAAGTTAAACCAAAACACTTAAGTAGAAAACTAGTGTTTGTAGCCTCAACGGATAAGACCACTTTGGCTATCCGTTGATGGAGTAGCTTTACTTAGAAATAAGTTTAGTATTGTAGCACATTTTAGTCTTTGTAATTGAGTTATAATTCTTAGAAGTTGTAGGAAAGTATAAGTCATGTTGACTACTAGTGGATATGCAAATAGGAGGGCTAATTGTAAATATTTCATGCCTTGTAATTTTGTATAAATGAAGTAGTATTCAAAGAAGGAAGTATTCAAAGATTCACAGATTATCTTAGATTGCATTGGATAGAGAAATGAAGAAGAAACATGTGAAGGACTATTTTATAATTGTATTTTATCTTTGTCTTCACTTGTAAAACTTGGTGATATATAAACCAAGTTGCAGCTAGTAATTAGGTGTGAATTTTCAAGAGCTGTTTAGAAAAATTCAGAGAGAAAATCATCTAGTTTGTACTAGGAAGCAGCTGTGAATAATTCTTTGTATCACATATTTTCTGAAATACACATCTCTGGTGGAACAACAAATCCACCAGAAAAGTTTTAAAAGCTTCTTTGTTCTTTACATTAGTGTTTTGAATATACATATGTCTGCACTTGCTTAAAGCAATTCACACACGTCTGTTCATTATACACTTAGCCTTTGAAACTGCTCAAAACTTTAAAAAATTTTGATATTTACATTCAACCCCCCTTCTGTAAATCTCATTGTTAGTTCCTTGGGAATATCAATTGGTATCAGAGCAAGCTCTTGACATACAAAGAGTTTAAAGATCTATTCTACTAACATCATGAGTAAGAAGGATATTGGAGTGAAGATTCCAATCCTGGAAAGGGATAATTATCATCACTGGAAAGTGAAGATGCATCTGCATCTTCTCTCTCAAGATGAGAGCTACATAAACGGCATTGAGAATGGTCCTCACATCTCTCATAAAGTGGCCACAGCTGCTACTGCCACAGTTGCTGTTGAACAGTCTATTCCCAAGCCAAGAGCAAAATGAACTCCTAAAGATATTAAAGAGGTTCACAAGGACAAGAAGGCCATGAACATTCTGTTTAATGGCCTAGACAAAGATATGTTTGATAATGTCATTAACAGCCTCTCTGCTAAGGAAATTTGGGATACTGTACAACTTATCTGTGAAGGTACTGAGCAAGTTAGAGAAAACAAAATGCAGCTTCTCATTCAACAATATGAATACTTTCATTCTGAAGAAGGAGAATCATTGAATGATACTTTCAATAGATTTCAGAAACTATTGAATGAATTGAAGCTGTATGGCAGAGTGTACCAAGTCAAGGATTCCAACTTAAAATTTCTAAGGTCTCTACCAAAGGAATGGAAGCCTAAGACTGTTTCACTAAGGAATTCTCAAGATTATAAGGACTTCACACTTGAAAGATTATATGGAATTTTGAAGACCTATGAACTTGAGATGGAGCAAGATGAGCTGTTGGAGAAGGGAAAGAGAAAAGGTGGATCAGTTGCACTTGTAGCTGAAAATGAGAAAACTGAAGCCAGGAATAAAGAAAAGACAATGCCAAGTCTCAAAATTGGCACAAGCAAATCAGAATCAAGCAAGGGAAAGGAGCAAGTAGCCGAGGTTGAAGACAATTCCAATCAAGATGACTCTGATGATGTTGATGAACATCTGGCCTTTCTGTCCAGAAGATTTTCAAAGATGAAATTCAAGAAAAACACTAGAGCCACTAAGCCAAACAAGAACATGGTGGACAAGTCTAAGTTCAAGTGTTATAACTGTGGCACAAGTGGACACTTTGCAAGTGAGTGCAGAAAGCCAACTTCTGAAAAGAAGAAATTTAAGCAAGTGGATTACAAAACGAAATATTTTGAATTGCTCAAACAAAAGGAAAGGGTTTTTCTGACTCAGGAAAATGATTGCGCAGCTGATGGAGCCAATGAAGATGATGATATGGAGTATGTCAACTTAGCCCTGATGCTAATTCTGATGAGAATGAAACTAGTTTATCAAGCAACAGGTAATCACTACTGACCTCTCTCAGCTTTCTAAAGATGAATGCAATGAAGCTATAAATGATATGTCTACTGAATTGTATCATTTACGTATTTCTTTTAAATCACTAACTAAAGAGAACATGAGAATTAAAGAGAATAATATGTTCTTAAGTGATAGGAATGCTATGTTAGAGGGTAAGGTAATTGAGCTTGAAAAGATTAAAATCAAATGCTTATTTGTTGAGAGTGAACTAGAAGAGTCTGTTAAGAAAGTAAAAATTCTTTCTAAATAACTAGAACGTGAGCAAGAGGTAATCAAGGCCTGGAAAACATCTAGGGATGTTAGTGCTCAAATTGTCAAAGTTCAAGGAATTGAATCATTATGTAAGAATGCCTGGAAGAAAAACAAAAAGGAAATGGAATTGGTAGATGGACTGTCAACGGATGTGGAATCAACGGATGATGAAAGTCATCCGTTGAAGGAAGAAAAGGAGCATCCGTTGAAGGCTCATTAGTTGAAACATGCAAATGATTCTAAAAAGGATAATTTGAAAAATCTCAGTAAGAAGTTTGGTTCAACTTCCAAGAACTTTGTCAAAGAAGAAGCTAGCACATCCAAAGATGCTAGTAAGGTGAATATAGGACACATGGTTTTAGATCAGTTGAAGAATAGGCTTAAGTTGGTTGAGGATAAAAAGGAAACCAAAAGAAAATCCAATAGAAATGGGAAGGTAGGGATTAACAAACATAACAATTACACACCTGATAAGTATGCCCCTAGGAAATATTGTGTGCATTGTAGTAGTGTTAATCATCTATCTGCTAACTGCAAATCTTTTAAGAATGCTCTCATGCCTTTAACTCCTTCCATGCCTAACATGTCTATGTCACTATTGCATGCCATGCCTGTTCTGTCTCAACAGAATCCTCATGCACATTTTGCAAACATGCTATATGTTAATAATCCATATTTTGCTGCATTTAGTATGCCTCAAATGCCATACAACATGTCTATGTGGAATAACATGTTTGCACAATCCATGCCTTATCAAATTCAACCAAATGTGCTAAATAATTATGTGACTAACCCTACGCTTCAACCATCTACATCTGAGACCAAGGTTGACTCAAAGTTACCTAAGTCAACAGGTACAGGAAGTGTGAAGTCTAGGAAAAAGACTAACAAGGCTGGACCCAAGGAAACTTGGGTACCCAAACCAACTTAATTTGATTTTGTTGTGTGCAGGGAAAAAGAAGGAATCTTTGGTACATGGACAGTGGTTGTTCAAGGCACATGACAGGAGATTTCACCCTACTCACAGAGTTCAAGGAGAGAGTTGGCCCTAGCATAACCTTTGGAGATGACAGCAAAGGGTTCACTATGGGATATGGCTTGATTTCAAAGGAAAATGTCATCATTGATGAAGTTACACTAGTTGATGGTCTCAAACACAATCTATTGAGCAGCAGTCAACTATATGACAGAGGGAATACTGTTTTCTTCAATTCTGAAGCCCGTGTTGTTACCAGCAAGAAGGACAACAAAGTGGTTCTAACTGGAGTTAGAAAAGGAAATGTGTACTTGACTAACTTCAACTCTACAGATGCAGAATCAATCACTTGTCTTTTCAGCAAAGCAAGTCAAGATGAAAGTTGGCTATGGCACAAGAAGATGTCCTATTTGAATTTCAAGACAATGAATGATCTAGTCAAAAAGGACTTAGTTAGGGGAATGCCTCTAGTGGAATTCTCAAGGGATGGACTGTGTGATGCTTGTCAGAAAGGAAAGCAAAAGAGAACATCATTCAGTAAGAAGCTTGAATCAGCATTTGATGAACCATTACAACTGCTACACATGGATCTTTTTGGACCAGTCAATGTATTTCCAATTTCAAGGAAAAGATATTGCCTAGTGATTGTAGATGATTTCTCAAAGTTTTCATGGACTTATTTTCTTGGTTCAAAGGATGAAGCTAGTAAAATCATTATCAATCATATCAAGCAAGTCAACAATCATCCAGATTTCAAAGTAAGGAATATCAGGAGTGACAATGGAACTGAATTCAGGAATTCTACCATGAGGTTGTTCTGTGAAGAAAATGGGATCATGCATGAGTTCTCAGCTCCAAGGACTCCACAACAAAATGGTATGGTGGAAAGGAAGAACAGATCACTAATTGAAGCTGCAAGAACAATGCTTGAAGAGTCAAAACTCCCAACATATTTTTGGGCTGAGGCTGTTAACTGTGCATGTTACACTCAGAATATTTCTCTAATTAATCAGGCAAAATGCATGACTCCCTATCAATTGTTCAAGAGAAGAAAACCAACCTTAAACTTCCTTCATGTCTTTGGTTGCAAATGCTACATTCTAAGGAACCAACCTGATCACAAAGGCAAGTTTGATGCAAAGGCTGATGAAGGGATATTTGTTGGTTATTCTACTGGAAAATCATATAGGGTCTACAATCTAAGAACCAACATTGTTATGGAATCTGTGCATGTTGTGTTTGATGATAAAAAGATTGATGGACTAACAGATGAGGGACACCATGAAGGACTCAAATTTGACAACATTGAGATATATTGTGATGACAGTGAAGATGAGAATGATGGAGAAGACACTTCAAAAAGGATTCAAAATTTTCCTTTGGATAATGCACAAAATGTTGCATCAGTTGAAAGTCATAACTCAGCATCCGTTGACAGAAGTAATGCAGCATCCGTTGAAAGACAAAGTGCATCATCCGTTGAAGTACATAATGGAGCATCCGTTGATCATAGTTCATCAATGGATAATCAAATTACATCATCAGTTGATAGAACTCCCATTTCCTTGCAAAGGACCAACAACTCAGGGGGAGTTTCAACTAATCAACACTCTATCTCACACCATGACAACACTGAGGCCACCTCATCTAGAGCTAATCTACCACCTCAAAGAAAATGGACCAAGAGTCATCCCTTTGAACTGATCATTGGTGATGCAACATCTAAAGTGCAAACTAGAAGGGCTACTCAAGATGAATGTCTATATAGTAGTTTTCTATCACAGGAGGAGCCTAAGAGAGTGAAAGAAGCTCTATTGGATCCAGATTGGATTTTAGCTATGCAAGAGGAGCTAAACCAATTTGAGAGGAACAAAGTATGGAAGCCGGTACCCAAGCCAAAGAACAAGAGTTCTATTGATACAAAATGGGTATTTAGAAACAAGATGGATGAAAATGGCATTGTCATAAGGAATAAAGCTAGATTGGTTGCCAAGGGCTACTCTCAATAAGAGGGAATAGATTTTGATGAGACATTTGCTCCTGTTGCAAGACTTGAAGCCATCAAAATTTTTCTAGCCTATGCAGCCCATGCCAATTTCAAAGTCTATCAAATGGATGTCAAGAGTGTATTTCTGAATGGAGAATTGGAGGAAGAAGTCAATGTGAGTCAACCTCCAGGGTTTGAAGATCCAAATTTTTCAGACCATGTGTATTATCTGTTGAAAGCACTCTATGGACTATAGCAAGCACCTAGAGCCTGGTATGAGACTTTGTCAAAATTTCTTCTAGATAATCACTTCACTACTGTTGACAAAACTCTTTTATTTAGAAATGTTAATGGCTCTACAATACTTGTTCAAATTTATGTAGACGATATTATATTTGGTTCTACAGATGATAAACTTTGTAAAAAGTTTGCTAATTTAATGAAAGTAAATATGAAATGAGCATGATGGGAGAGCTAACTTATTTTCTTGGTTTACAAGTTAAACAAGTTAGTGGTGGAATTTTCATTAGTCAAACTAAATATATTTATGATCTTTTAAAGAAGTTTGACTTAATGGAATGTTCATCTGCAAAAACTCCCATGGCTACTGCCACTAAGCTTGAATTAAACAAGGCTGAAAAGTCTGTGGACATTACAAGCTATAGAGGCATGGTTGGTTCACTTCTATATTTAACTGCTAGTAGACCTGATATAATGTTTGCTACATGTCTTTGTGCTAGATTTCAAGCTGATCCTAGAGAATCTCACTTAGTTGCTATTAAAAGAATTTTCAGATATCTCAAAGGGACTCCAAATCTAGGAATTTGGTACCCTAGAGAGTTTAGTTTTGATATAATTGGCTACTCAGATGCAGATTATGCAGGTTGCAAAATAGACAGGAAAAGTACAACTGGCACCTGTCAATTTCTGGGGAATAAGCTTGTGTCATGGTTCAGTAAGAAGCAAAATTCTGTTTCTACATCAACAGTTGAGGCTGAGTACATTGCTGCTGGTAGGAACTATGCACAAATATTATGGATGAGGAATCAACTATTTGACTATGGGCTAAATTTTGACAAAATTCCAATATTCTGTGACAACAGAAATGCCATTGCCATTACTGAAAATCCAGTGCAGCATTCAAGAACCAAGCACGTTGACATCAAGTACCACTTCATAAGGGAACGTGTGATGAATGGTACAATGGAACTTCATTTTGTTCCAAGTGAAAAACAAATTGCAGACATCTTTACCAAGCCACTTGATGAATCAACATTCACAAGATTGGTAAGTGAGCTAGGTATGCTTAATTTTTCTTAAATTCATGTCCAAATTGTAATTTGTAATGCAGCCTAAAATGAATTTGTTGCAAGAGCAAAGTTGGCTTTAAGTAAAGTTTATTCTATCAATGGATATTTTCTATCCGTTGAAAGCCAAAGTTGTTCTATCAACGGATGTTCATTATCCGTTGAAAGACAAATACATTTCTGGAAATTTTATCCTTCAACGGATAAAACTGTGTTAATCTTCAACGGATGACCGTTTACCTCATCCGTTGAAGTGTCACATCACTCGATTCAAGTGGATCACAACCGTTGATTCTATTTTCTTAACCGTTGATATATATATATATATATACAGTTGTATGTATTTGTATTAAAGGCATTTTTTAGAATACATACGGTTTTTTTTAATTCTTAAATGGCTGTAATTTACTTAAAAATATTGTTTAATCATTCACTTTATATTTTAATTTGAGAAAGTATAAAAGTCCCTTTGAGATCTTATTTTCACTTTACGCTTTCTTGAAATTTCAAAAGCTTTTACTCTCTTTCTCTCCCAAAACTCTCAACTTTTCTCTGCAACTTCTACCCACAACAATGGCACCAGTAGTAAAGATAATGTCCCAATCTGGGTTTGTCTATGAGAAGAAAAATTTCGTAGCTTTGGTGGAAAAGAATGAAGCCCACTCAGATTATCATAAGATGATGGATTTCATCAAGAACTGTAAACTGAGCTATGCAATGCTGGAGGCCCCAATGATTTACTGTGAGGTAGTTGAGGAGATTTGGACAACTGCTGAGTTCAACTCCACTGATATGACCATCTCCTTCTCTCTCAAAGGTAATGATTACTGTATTAACTCTGATGATATACAGTCCTGTTTTAAATTACCTGAAAATAATGCCATGACACCACACACTGATAATGATGTATCTTGCATGTTAGATTCCATAGGATATTCCCTTGATTCTACTAGTTTAGGCAGTATTAAGAGAAAAGGCCTTAGGAAGGAGTGGAGTTTTCTCAGTGATGCCTTTATCGAGGTTTTTTCTGGGAAAATTAGTAATTTTGATGCAATAACTTCAGCTCTTGTTAATATACTCTATATGCTGGTTTCTGATAGGTACTATAATTTTAGCAACTATGTTATGCTAGAATCAGGTACTAGGTTAGGTAACAAGGCTAATAGAACTCATAACATCTATTATGCTAGATTCTTTATGTTATTGGCTAACCATGTTGCTGAAGGTTTGTTCATAAATAATGAGAGTAATAAGCTCAAGTGTTGGGTACAAGAGAAGAGGGTCCTTGCAGACCTTTTAAGGATTGACCTCAACAGTAAGGTGTCATTGGTATACTTACCAATAATGGCTGCACCTCAGATAAGTAAGGTAAATACTTCTTCAACTCCTACTACTTCCAACCCCATCATTTCTTTGCCCTTAAGTGTGGCCATGGGATCTGTGTCAATGCCCCAACAGATTCCTACCAAGGCCACAAAACCTAAAATTTCAAAACCCAAGTCAAAGAAAGCCACCTCTGTTGTTTCTCAAAAGACAACAGTTGTAACAACTACCATAAACCCTGAGGGGAGTGAACAGGGTGTTAATGGTGAGGGGAGGGGTGACCATAAAGAAAACCCCCAGAATAAGGTAGGACAGGTGAGTGGTACCCAAGCTAGCCAAGCCACAGTTTCTCAAAAAACCGTGGTGGTTGAAAAGGATTCAAACTCATCCCTAGTTGCACCCTCCCAAAAGGGTGGAGCTATTGAAAATAGTCCCCAACCAGGGACACAGAATAAAAGAGGGAGGGACACTGAAGCCACACACTCACCTGTAAAAGCCTTCACAAGATCACTGGGTGCACACACTGCACAAATACCATCACTTGTATCTATGCCTTCATAAATTCAGCTTGATGTGGCTCCAACAAATATGGAGTCACAACCCCATTCTCTCCAAATTGACACACACCAACCACCAAATTCTCCATCACCATCTCTGGATGTGGATATGATTTTCACATCAATTCCCGATTCTCCCTCTTTACAACTCAGGGAGGAGCCCCACTCAAGTCCTGGTGATCATTATCTTTTAGATGATTTGTTGGATCATCAGCCAATTCTTTCAGACTTAGTTGAAGAATCTGTGTCACTTAATTTAAAATCAATCCTCACAGATTCAACAATTATGTCACTTTCAATTTCTACTTCTTTTACTTCTTCAACGGATATCCCTCATCCGTTGACAAGTGGTTGTTCTTCAACGGATAAGCTTAACA
Organism: Apium graveolens; assembly: GCF_009905375.1. NCBI lineage: Eukaryota > Viridiplantae > Streptophyta > Magnoliopsida > Apiales > Apiaceae > Apium > Apium graveolens. The sequence continues at coordinate 109,512,011 of NC_133657.1, forward strand.
GCAGTTATCCATTGATACCATCAGTTTCAACTTCAATGGATATTCCTTATCCGTTGATGGTCTCTACACATACAACTGAATTAACTCCAAGTGTAGAAGACATGGTTACTTTACAATCACTTCTAGGGCTGATGGAAGGGAGTGAAAACTTGAGTGAGAGGCTGGGTTGCTCCCAGGAAAAAGAGAGCTTGAGAGTATAAATATGCATGCTATTTCTTCCTGCATGGCAAAAGAAAGCGAGAGGAATACCACCTTAGTAGGTACAGGTGAGGGTGTGAGGAGTGTGAGCCAGGGGGAGCCCCTGATGCAAGAAAAGAGAGAAATTGAGAGAAAAGCAGGTACATGAGATATAAGGGTGGATCCAGCCATTGCTAGTGATTCAATGATTGTGGATGATGCTGACAAGGGAAGACAATTTCAGCAACATTACAGAGTTGAAATTGATAACATTTCCTTGGATGCTGACACTTTTACTCATCCTGTATCAGCCTATCAATTGTTGGCTACTCAGGGCAATGGGGAGGCAGAAAAGACTTTAAACCTAGTATATACTTCAGAATCTCTACAAAGGGATAAAGCTGCTGTCAATATGATGCCTTCTACAGCTGGAGAGCCATCTGAAGAATTTGGAGTAAATTCTAATGATGATGACTTTAGTTCTTTTGATGGAAGCATGAGCTTAGGGGGAGATGAAGGCCCAAGCTCTATTCCAGAGATGAAGGCCCAGGGCTATCCAAAAGGCAATTCAGGAAACTTCCAATACTGGTATGTAGGCCATTCTCAAAGCACACTTAGATTCTCTACATCTCATGAAGCTACAACAATTAAGACATAATCTAAGTGTGGATGAACTCAAAAAGGATATAGATGACTTAAAGTCCTACACTACTGAGAAACTGGATGCAGTTATGCCCTTTGGTACTATGCAGGAACTGTTACTGAGACTGAGGAGAGAATCAGATGCTGAAAAGAAGATGGCCAAATTGGAGCAAAGAGTTCAAATTATTGAGAACTCTATGATGACCATTCTTCAAAATCAACAGTCTCAGACAAGTCTTCTAATGCAACTGGCTAAAGCACAGGGCTTGACCCCTCTCCTTGATGATAACAAAAAGGGGGAGGATAAAGGGGAAGGGGAGCTATATACACAAATTCAAATATCTAAAGTGCTAGTTCCTGCCATCACTACTTCTCCAACACTTCAAATCAAAGGAAAGCTTGATGGAATTGGCCTAATCCAGATAGCAGCAGCTGAGATGAAGGTGAAAGAGCAATGAAGGAGAATTGATGAAAGGATACAACAAGTGTTTGGATATACAACTACAAAATCTTTATATGTGAAATATAGCACAAAAGTTGAGCCAATCATTATGGAGCAAAAGCCCGTAAGGAGGAATAAGGTTGGAGAAACTTCTTCAAGGAACCTGAAGCCCATGGTACTCAAGCCAACCACCAGATTCAACAAGGACTCTACAAAGAACCCTCTAAATTTTGCTCAACTAAAAGAAGTGGATTTTCCTCTTCCAAAGCCTGATGAAGACAAAGTTTTGGGTGGTAATATCATAAAGCACACAGAGACCAAGGATGCAGTGGAAATAATGAATATGGCTATTATCTATAGAGAGGGAAGGAGAATCTGTGTGATTCAAGGATATCCCAAATTCTCAATAGCCAAAAAGGAAGATATCATGAGGTTAAAGGAAGAAGCTAAAAAGTTGGAAGCTGACAAAAGAGCACATGCAGAGGCTGAAAAACAGCTAAAGTCAAATCAACTTGAAGAAGAGAAGAAAGAGATTGAAGACAAGAGTGGAGACAAGACTGAAAACATATATGTGGATATGGGGAATATGCTTGGTAAAAGTGTGGAGGAAAGAAGTGAGGAAAGAAAGGAATGGCAGAAGGGGAACAGAAAGAAGGCCAGGGCAAAAAGGAAGAGTGAAGATAACACTGAAGAAATTCAATCAAAATCTAAACCACTACCTTCCATTCCTGAACCTTTTGTTGCTGATCCTAGTATCAATATCCATGGTGAACCAATCATCCCTAAAGAGGAACCTATTGATTGGGATACCATGAAATTGCCTACCTTCTTAACCACTCCTCCACCACCAAAGAAATAAAAAGGACAAATTAGAAAATCCATACCTCCCCTAACCTCAAAGAAATTCACTCAGAAACAAAAGCCTAAGCCTAAGCCACAAATCTCAAAGGATGATTATGTTCACATTTGTGACATAAAAGAATATACAGATATTGAACTCTACCTGGATAAGCTGGAGGAAGTAAGGGGAATAGATGCCTATAGACAGCTACCAGAAAGGCTAGTGTTCAAGTATAAAGGAAGTGTGGAAAGGACTTGGCCTCTTCAAAGAATTCTAAATGAGGGCTATTATGCCTTGATTAGAGTCTACTCAGCTATAAAAAGGGACACTGGTTTTATCAGGACTGCCAAGACTGAGATTTTCAACAAGATTGCCAACATAAGGAAGAATTGGAGGGAGTCAAATTCTTTGCCTAGAACAATACTCATCCCAGAGCGTGGAATTACAATTCATAAATCACCTCATTGGTTGATGGAGTTCAGAGATAATAAAGGAGTCAGAAGATTTTTCAGACTTGAAGACCAGCTTATGTGGCGCCCCAAAACCCGGGGTCAGGAGTCTCGGAAGCCACGCTATCTAAACTCACACAACTCACACTACAATATGTAAATACTCACGCTTCACGACCCCACACTTAACACACACACACACTATAGGTTATTGTCTTGGAAACGAACCATCATTACTCGAGAAATTTTATTACAACCCAAATGTAACTAGTCTTACCGGGGGTGACCTTTAAGTAAGGTTAATCCGCCGGCCGAATATACGTTTCTTATTTCTTATTTTACATAAACCATACTTATAAATAAGCCGAACTATAAATAACTGAAAACTAATCCAGCTTATCCCGACTACCTGAGGTACTGCACCAAACAATCTACGGAACAGCTGGCCATTTCCTACCCATTTCCTGGCTGTGGTTCTCATGGCAGGCATCTTGATTCACTGTTGTGTTGTGTCAATTTAAGAAAACAAGTGTGAGCTAAGATGCTCAGCATAATAATGTACAGTATAAAAATGACTGTATAATAATATCATATATTATATATATGTTATAATTAAAAGTAGATTTTCTCGGTGTCCCACACCTTCTTATGAGAATAATTCTTTTACGGGGTTTTATAACCTGCGAATACCTTAATAGTAATCCCAACACCTAGGCTTGGGTTACGGTATTGCATATTAATTCCAGTTGGAAGAGTTTGGACATCTCACAGGAGCCACCGCATACGATGATCAGTCGTCCTACGAAAAGTAACCTTCTTTACTAGTAAAAGGACGAATACCGTCATCTCTCGGGTATCACCCTGGCCGCATTCGGGCTACGTGTCACATTTTCGGGTATACACATACTTCACAAGTTCCTGAGTACACAAAGTACCTTCACCTGCGGTACCTTTGGTAGCCCATCCAGCACACATAGTACCAGAGTCTACCCCTCCATTGTCCTTCAACAGAATTCTATCAATCTCGGGAACTTGAACCACATCGAAGTTCCCCAAGCGTTTTGCTTGTTGATAGAGATAGCTTATCTTTTTAAAATATAAGTGTATATATAGATACATACTTCCGAGAATTTCGGAGGAAGTAGTAGGGATGTGAGTTGACCGTTGTCAACAGATAATTAATAAGGGAAAAAGTTTCTTCTTGAAACTATATTCAATATAATAATAAGTCGGGATAATATTCACCGACGATCTGAAATTATTCGAATGATACTTCTAAATCAGAAGGTATATCAAGATCTATGATCTTTCAATTAATAACAATCTTTAATAAATAAACATTATTAATTAGTAGTCTATGAATAATTGAATGATAATCGATATTAATCATACCTCGAATGAGTTATTCTCTTAAAAGATTTATTTAAATAGTATTCCTCAACTAGTTTTTGTTTACATAATAATCTATAATGATTAATCGGGTTTGTAATAAATAAACGTTGAAGTATACTATTCATATAATAAAGGAATACGTATGTAATATTTAATATCCGAATCAATAAAATATAGTTGAGGGAATATGCTCGTTGGGAATTCGTTTTAAAAGTTCGAGGTGTTTTAATGTTTCATAAGTGGACGATGAGTCCCTTTAAAATGTACTGTTATGGACTTATATCCGCCCTATAATATCTCCGGAATGATTCCCAGGTTTTATCTTAAATCCCGACCGACCCTCGGTCTTATACAATACATCACGCTTAAAGCGAAATAATCAATTCACGATATATACTTATCGTATAACATCGCTATATTATGCGAAAATTCAACAACTACGTATCATGGCAAACATGGTATTTATGCAATGATAGTAAAACAATCCTTTCACAACACAACAGTAAAATGGAGTTGGGTTTGTAAACTTGCTTGGGTATCTCGAGGTGGAGGATGCTCTAGGTTCCGCTCGGAAATCTATAACCATAAACATATTTCATTTCGTTAGGTTCCGTCCTAATTTACGGTAACTCGCGCTCATGCGCTACTCATTGTACACCTTCTCAACTCATACTACCCTTAACATTTCTTTTAATTCATAGACACTTTATGGTCACTTCATTTTCCTAAGTATCTTGAGTTCATTCTCATTATCGTTGTCAGCTCCGCTTAAGGATTCTTACGGTTTCTACTCGCGCGGTCTCGGCTCCGACATTTTTATAAAATTGAGAAATCATTATTTTCACTTGAAATTTTTATGACAGTTAGGAAACTCCACATGTTACTCTATGTAAAAATTTCATGATTTATGAATACATTTAGGTCTATTATTTATATTTTCAAAGTTCGTGATTTGTAGCAATTTTTGTCGCGTAAAACACTTTTACTAAAACAATCATAACTTTTGATCCGTAAATCGGAATTAAGCGATTCAAGCGCCTAAACGATCCTTATAACATTTTATATCTTAAGCAAAGGTTATTTCTCAAGAATCTTCAGTTTACAACTTCGAGACTTTCTGCAGAAACTTAAAGTTACGGTTTGTTGGTTTTAACAAAGTTACGTTTACGATCGGGGTTTCGTTTACGCCTTAACTATCAACACAACCACCAACAATCATCATATCATCATCAACATAAAAAATCCTCTCAAGAACATCATGTTCTTGAGGCAACAACAACCAACCTTAAATCTACTTAACTTAATCATCAAGATTTCATAAACAACACTTAGTAAGCTAGGTTTACTAACACCCACTAAATGGATCTTAAACATGAACCTTAAATAAAGTTAGGCCAAAGATTTTTACCTTTCTTGAAAGCTTTAGATGTGTTCTTGAGGATGGTGGAGGCTTGGAAGTGCTTGGTATGATTTTTGGAACCTAAAACCACCATTAAAATCAAGAAACCAAAGAGAGGTTACTATTAACACTATTCACTAGTGAGTTTCTTGAATTTATTCCACCCATCAAAACTTGATAAAAAGAGATGAAAGATTTTTCTTACCTTAGTTTAGTTTCTAGGAGGCTTGGGAAATAATTGTGGGATTTTACAAGAACTAGAGCTTGGAGTTTTGAATTGCAATTTCCTCTTTTTTCTTCAAATTGCCGAATGGGAGCTTTGTGGGGGGGGGGGGGTATTTATAGCAGTTGGTTGCTTCTCTTGGATGATTTCTAGGTTGCTTCTTGGAAGGTGACTTGATATCTTTACAAGTTGATCTTTATTCTTCCTAGGATAGCTTAGGTTTATTCCTTGTCTCCAAATCCATGGACAAATCTTTGTAGCTTGCTAGCTTACAAGCTAAACTACAAGGTTAGCTCCTTAGCACACTATTTGCTAGCTAGCTTGGTCATCCTAGGGTTAGCTCACTATTTGATGAAGTAACCATGGTTACTTCCTTATCATGGTTTAGTTAGTGCGTTACGTTTAATTAATCGTTTACGCGTTCGCTCGGTTACTTAAACGTTCTCCGCAATACTTATTCGTAAATGGTTCGCAATGTAATTCTTTTCGTTTCTATTCCTTATATTTTTATTTATCCTAATTGAATATAAATCCGTAGGATTTTAATCTTGTAATTATATTGTGATTCCCGTAGTCCTTGATAAGTCGTAATTACGGTCATTTTTCAAAGTTCATTTTCTTCGAAAACTAATAGCGTTTACATACACTTATTTGGTACGCATAGTCGCAATATCTATTCCGAAACTCATTTTCTTATGCACTATATAGTGTGGGCTCAAAAGTTTCCCGTCTGTCAGGGTTACTATTCATTAAACGTTTTACATGGTCTCAAAAATTCGAGTTATTACAGTCTTCCCCTCTAACAAGGATTCTGTCCCGGAATCAATTGGAAAATAAGTGGGGATATCTATTCCTCATGGTGTCTTTGAGTTCCCAAGTTGATTCCTCAACATTTTGATTTCTCCAAAAGATCCTAACTAGCTTCACCATTTTGTTCCTCAGCACTTGTTCTTTCTGGTCCATAATCCGTATTGGCTGCTCGATGTAGGTCAGGTCTGGTTGTAAATCTACCTGCTCATACTCTATTACATGTCGGACATCGGCATGGTACTTTCTCAACATGGATACGTGAAACACGTTGTGTACTTGTTGTAAATTAGGAGGCAAGGCGAGCTCGTAAGCTAGAGGTCCTATCCTCCTCAAAATTTCAAAGGGTCCTATGAATCTGGGACTCAGCTTCCCTTTCTTTCCAAACCTCATCACTCCTTTCCACGGAGATACCTTCAAGAACACTGAATCTCCTACTTCATATTCCCTATCCTTCCTGGTCTGATCGGCGTACCTCTTTTGTCTGTCCTGGGCTGCTACCAGTCTCTTCCTGATGAGTTTTTACCATTTCTCTGGTCTGCTGGACTAACTCTGGTCCTAATAGCTTGTGTTCTCCAACTTCATCCCAACACAGGGGAGAGCGACATCTTCTCCCGTAAAGAGCTTCATACAGGGGCATTCTTATGCTAGCGTGATAGCTATTATTGTAAGAAAATTCTATCAGGGGTAAGTGATCACCCCAATTTCCTTTGAAGTCGATGTCACATACTCGCAGCATATCTTCTAGGGTCTGTATAGTCCTTTCGCTTTGTCCATCAGTCTAGGGGTGGTAAGCGGTACTCATGTTTAGTCTGGTGCCTACACATTCCTGGAAGCTTCTCCAAAATCAGGAATTAAACCTCGGGTCTCTATCTGACACTATGGCTACAGGAACGCCGTGTCTTATTACTATTTCCTTCAAGTAAATATCTACCAACTTGTCTACGGTGTACCTTTCGTTGATTGGTAGAAAGTGTGCGGACTTGGTCAGTCTATCAATGATAACCCATATAGCATCGTGATTAGTCTTTGTCCTAGGTAAGCCTGTCACAAAATCCATGGCTATGTGTTCCCATTTCCATTCCGGAATTTCTAGGGGTCGTAACAGTCCACTAGGTCGCTGGTGTTCCGCCTTCACTCTTTGGCATGTCAAGCACTTGCTAACCCACTCCGCAACTTCTCTCTTCATGTTAGGCCACTAATAATATTCCTTAAGGTCACGGTACATTTTCGTACTTCCTGGGTGGATTGAATATCTAGAGCTGTGCCCTTCATGCAACATCTCGTCCTTTAATTCTTGCACATTCGGAATCCAAATCCGGGACGCATACCTCATGATCCCTTCCTCATCCTTCTCGCATCTTACTTCTTCACTGGTCAATGTCCCTTTTTCCTCGCTCATCTTCTTTTCCTGACATACTCGTATCTTTGCAGTCAGTTCTGGTACTAGCTTAATCTCAAATAATCCTTCTGTTCCCTCACCGGTCATTCTTACGTCGATTTCCATCTTCTCAAATTCCTTAACTAATTCCTCCGATGTCATTATCATCTTGAGTCTTTCCTTCCTACTAAGGGCGTCAGCCACCACATTGGCTTTACCCGGGTGATACAAAATTTCACAGTCGTAGTCCTTTATCAACTCTAACCATCTCCTCTGTCTTATGTTCAGTTCATTCTGAGTAAAAATATATTTGAGGCTTTTATGGTCAGTGTAGATCTCGTATTTCTCACCGTATAGGTAGTGTCTCCAGATTTTTAGGGCAAATAATATGGCTGCTAATTCTAGGTCATGCGTAGGGTATCGGCTCTCATATTCCTTCAATTATCGAGAGGCATACGCTATAACCTTGCCGTGCTGCATTAGTACACATCCTAATCCTTTAAGTGATGTGTCGCTGTATATCACAAACTCTCCCTTTCCATCGGGAAGAGCGAGCACTGGTGCTGACACCAGCCTCTTTTTCAGTTCTTGAAAACTCTCCTCATACTTTTCCGTCCATACGAACTTTTCTACCTTCCGAGTAAGTCTAGTCAGTGGACCGGCTATCTTAGCGAAGTCTTGCACGAATCTCCGGTAATATCCTGCTAAACCTACGAAACTCCTAACCTCTGTTGGGTTGCTGGTCTTTTCCAATTGGATACCGCCTCTATCTTGGCAGGGTCAACTAAAACTCCTTTGCTACTCACCACATGTCCTAAAAACTAAACTTCTCTCAACCAAAATTCGCACTTCGAAAATTTGGCATAAAATTTCTCATTCCTCAAGATTTCTAAGACTATCCTCAAATGTTCTGCATGTTCTTGCTCTGTCTTTGAGTAGATCAGAATATCATCTACAAAAACTATCACACATATGTCCAGGTACTTTTTGAACACTCTGTTCATCAAATCCATAAAGGCTGCGGGTGCATTGGTTAATCAAAACGACATGACTAAGAACTCATAGTGTCCATACCTAGTGCGAAAAGCAGTCTTTGGTATATCTTCCGGTTTAATTTTCAACTGGTGGTATCCTGTCCTTCAGTCTATTTTGGAAAAATGTACAGCTCCTTTGAGTTGGTCGAATAGGTCGTCAATTCTGGGAAGAGGGTACCTATTCTTTATAGTCCGCTTATTCAGCTCTCGATAGTCTATACATAATATCATGCTGCCGTCCTTTTTCTTTACGAATAGTACTGGTGCTCCCCATGGTGACACACTGGGCCTTATCATTCCGTTATCTAATAATTCTTGCAGTTGAGAAGCTAGTTCTTTCATCTCAACTGGGGCTAACCTATATGGGGCCTTGGATACTGGTGCCATCCCTGGTGCTAACTCTATAGCGAACTCTATTTCTCTGTCAGGTGGTAATCCTAGTAAGTTTTCAGGAAATACATCCTCGAATTCGTTTACTATGGGTATGTCCTGTATGTTGGGGACCTCCTTTTGCGTATCTATCACATAAGCCAAATAGGCCTCGTTACCTTTCCTTAACAATCTTTTTGCTTGAAGCATGGTCAAAAATTTCTGGTTCTGTCGTTGACCTTTAAACACTACCTCTTTATCATTCTGCACTCTTATCTTAACTTTCTTCTATTCACAATCTATTTGCGCTCCGTTACTGGATAACCAATCCATTCCTAAGATCACATCAAATTCTCCTAACGCGAATGGTATTAAGTCGACCTCGAAGATCTTCTCTTCTAATTTTAGCTTGCACTTAGGGTATATTTGATTTACAGGGATTATTTCTTTGTTTGCTATTTCCACTCGTAATACCTCACATAAGGGTATGGCATTAAGCTTTAACTTGCTAGCAAAATCTTGAGATATAAAAGACTTGGTTGCTCCAGAATCAAATAGGACATTTGCAGGTTCGGAATTTAACAGAAGGGTACCTGCTATCATGTCAGTGTTTCGGACAGCATCCTGAACAGTCATGTTGAAGGTCCTAGCGGCTGGAGGTCGGTTAGATGCAACTCTACTCATTCCTGAGGCTGGGGGCTTCAACGTTGGGCAATCCCGCTTCATGTGTCCTACCTTTCCACATTGGAAACACGTTACTTTGGGCCGGGTGCAACTGTTGGCAAGGTGCCCGATTTGGTCACACAGGTAACATCTCAGAGGGGCTCTTGTCTGGTTACATACTCCAAGGTGCCTCTTCTTACAGGTTTGACATTCTGGTATTGGGGCACGTGGTTGGCTATGAAATGTTGCCCTAGATTGTCCGCCGCCCTGGCCAACGCTCTCACTTAGGGCCTTTCTGAATCCGGGACCTCTTGCAGGTTGGGACACCGCTCCCCTGATGAACCTACTTGGAAGGCTCCTGTTTCCGGTTCCTATTCCTTGGCTTCCTATCTTCCTCTTCCTATTCTCCTTTTCTTTCACAGTCTGCTCACTACCAGCTTCAACAATCGAGGCTTTCTGTACTAAGGTGGCATAGTCTGTCAGCTCTAACACCGCTACTCGGTTCTGTATCCATTGTTTCAGACCAAGCTGGAACCTTCGCGCTTTCTTTTCTTCGGTATTCACAAACTCAGGCACAAATCTAGACAACTCAGTAAATTTGGCCTCATATTTTGCCACGGTCATCTTATCCTGTCTCAACTCCAGAAACCTAATCTCCATCTGGGTTTCCATAAACCTAGGGAAGTACTTGTCTAAGAACAGTCGGGTAAATCTATCCCATGGGATCACATCATCAGTTTCTAGGTTTCGTTTGGACTCCCACCAATAGTTAGCTTCTCCTTTCAGCATGTAAGAAGCGAAAATGGTCTTATGTCGTTCCTCAACTCCTAGTATCTCGAAGGACTTTTCTATCTCTTTGAGCCAGGCCCGTGCTTCAACGGGGTCAGCAGATCCTAGAAACTCTGAGGGTTTGAGGGACTTGAAGGCTCTAAAGACAGTAGCTGCAGTCTGTTGGGCAACAGGGGGCTGTGGTGGAATAGGCTGTTGGTTCAGATTTGCTCTCAGCAGTTCCATAAATTCATTTATGGGGTTCCCTCCCTGATGGGTATCCTCAGCCTCTTCTTCTACATATTCTTCCTCATCATATTCATTATAGTCTATGTCTTCTTCACTTTCCTCATTTACTACTGGGTCACCTCGTTGTTGGTTAACAGACTCTGCGGGCTGTGCCCTGGTTCCTCTTCCACGGGGTGGCATTTTTCTGATAAGGAAAATTGGTCATATGATTATAACAGTTAGCTTATTTTATTCATATATAAGCATGTCATTTATTACTTAACAGGTTTTATAAAGTGCATTAATATAGACATCAATTCTTTAATAACTGCTTAGATATATATTCATAAGATCTCCCAGTTATATCCTGGGGATGAAACAACTAGCTGAGTTCATACATGCCTGATTACAATCTATCACTGCTAGTTCTAAATACTGAAATGAAAATACATAAGCCGTGTACCCCGACAGGCTAGGAACGCTATCTACTACTAGCAATCCTATCAAAATTGGTGACAAGTCACTCAGCCTTCTTCAAGGTCTACATCTAGTCACTAATCTCTCAGTCACTATCACTGCGAGTGAGGTCACGCACCCTCCTCATCGCTCCTGCAATCATCATCTCTGCATCGACTACCGGGATGTATCCTCCCACTGATGTCATCCTCATCTGAACCCTGGTACGGAGCTCGATCCCATCGATCTCTCTATGGGCTATGGCTGGGGAAGTAGCTCTGAAATCTCCGGGGTATCCTAGTCTGGTAGCTATCTCAGCTGTCAGTGCCTGGCGTAACTCAGCAATGCGGGCAGACACCGCTGTGATTTCAGCGTTAAGCTGACTCACTACCCAGTCGTGTATGGCTACATGCATGGTCGCCGGTGGTGGTAGAGGTGAGTCTGGGTCACTAGAGGATATGTCATGGACCTCATGGAACTGTGCGCGTGTCGCCTCCTCATCATCGTCATCATGGATCCCTGGGGGTGGTGTAGGAGAGCGAATAGCCTGGTGTGGGTACATCTCTCTATACTACGCCATTAGCTACGGGGACAAGAAGCTCAGTCTCCTCTTATAGGACATCCTCAGTAGGGTCATCGTCTGAATCATCAATGGGTGGGTTCTCTGGCTCGGGAATAGGGTTATGCTCAGGAATCATCAAATCATCAACAGGGTCAATCTCCCTCATAGGCTTCACTGGTACCTGACATAATAGGCAAGGTGTTACTAACTTAGAGTTGGAATTCCCTTGAGGGTAAAACAGTCAAGATTACCCGTGTAGCCCGATGACGAACTCGACTTGAGCTCTAATTGATTGTTTTATTATTCTTAGGTCTACGTATTTTATATCCTATCGTTTCCAAGATTTGATAACCTAGGGCTCTGATACCATTTCTGTGGCGCCCCAAAACCCGGGGTCAGGAGTCTCGGAAGCCACGCTATCTAAACTCACACAACTCACACTACAATATGTAAATACTCAAGCTTCACGACCCCACACTTACCACACACACACTACAGGTTATTGTCTTGGAAACGAACCATCATTACTAGAGAAATTTTATTACAACCCAAATGTAATTAGTCTTACCGGGGGTGACCTTTAAGTAAGGTTAATCCGCCAGCCGAATATACGTTTCTTATTTCTTATTTTACATAAACCATACTTATAAATAAGTCGAACTATAAACAACTGAAAACTAATCCAGCTTATCCCGACTACCTGAGGTACTGCACCAAACAATCTACGGAACAGCTGGCCATTTCCTACCCGTTTCCTGGCCGTGGTTCTCATGGCAGGCATCTTGATTCACTGTTGTGTTGTGTCAATTTAAGAAAATAAGTGTGAGCTAAGATGTTCAGCATAATAATGTACAGTTTAAAAATGATTGTATAATAACATCATATATTATATATATGTTATAATTAAAAGTAGATTTTCTCGGTGTCCCACACCTTCTTATGAGAATAATTCTTTTACGGGGTTTTATAACCTGCGAATACCTTAATAGTAATCCCAGCACCTAGGCTTGGGTTACGGTATTGCATATCAATTCCAATTGGAAGAGTTTGGACATCTCACAGGAGCCACCGCATACGATGATCAGTCGTCCTACAGAAAGTAACCTTCTTTACTAGTAAAAGGACGAATACCGTCATCTCTCGGGTATCACCCTGGCCGCATTCGGGCTACGTGTCCCATTTTCGGGTATATACATACTTCACAAGTTCCTGAGTACACAAAGTACCTTCGCCTGCGGTACCTTTGGTAGCCCATCCAGCACACATAGTACCAGAGTCTACCCCTCCATTGTCCTTCAACAGTATTCTATCAATCTCGGGAACTTGAACCACATCGAAGTTCCCCAAGCGTTTTGCTTGTTGATAGAGATAGCTTATCTTTTTAAAATATAAGTGTATATATATATACGTACTTCCGAGAATTTCGGAGGAAGTACTAGGGATGTGAGTTGACCGTTGTCAACAGATAATTAATAAGGGAAAAAGTTTCTTCTTGAAACTATATTCAATATAATAATAAGTCGGGATAATATTCACCGACGATCTGAAATTATTCGAATGATACTTCTAAATCAGAAGGTATATCAAGATCTATGATCTTTCAATCAATAACAACCTTTAATAAATAAACATTACTTAATTAGTAGTCTATGAATAATTGAATGATAATTGATATTAATCATACCTCGAATGAGTTATTCTCTTAAAAGATTTATTTAAATAGTATTCCTCAACTAGTTTGTGTTTACATAATAATCTATAATGATTAATCGGGTTTGAAATAAATAAACGTTGAAGTATACTATTCCTATAATAAAGGAATACATATGTAATATTTAATATCCGAATCAATAAAATATAGTTGAGGGAATATGCTCATTGGGAATTCATTTTAAAAGTTCGAGGTGTTTTAATGTTTCGTAAGTGGACGATGAGTCCCTTTAAAACGTACTATTATGGACTTTTATCCGCCCTATAATATCTCCGGAATGATTCCCGGGTTTTATCTTAAATCCCGACCGACCCTCGGTCTTTTACAATACATCACACTTAAAGCGAAATAATCAATTCACGATATATACTTATCGTACAACATCGCTATATTATGTGAAAATTCAACAACTACGTATCATGGAAAACATGGTATTTATGCGATGATAGTAAAACAATCCTTTCACAACACAACAGTAAAATAGAGTTGGGTTTGTAAACTTGCCTGGGTATCTCGAGGTGGAGGATGCTCTAGGTTCCGCTCGAAAATCTATAACCATAAACATATTTCATTTCGTTAGGTTCCGTCCTAATTTACGGTAACTCGCGCTCATGCGCTACTCATTGTACACCCTCTCAACTCATACTACCCTTAACATTTATTTTAAGTCATAGACACTTTATGGTCACTTCATTTTCCTAAGTATCTTGAGTTCATTCAAATTATCGTTGTCGGCTCCGCTTAAGGATTCTTACGGTTTCTACTCGCGCGGTCTCGGCTCCGACATTTTTATAAAATTGTGAAATCATTATTTTCACTTGAAATTTTTATGACAGTTAGGAAACTCCACATGTTACTCTCTGTAAACATTTCATGATTTATGAATACTTTTAGGTCTATCCTTTATATTTTCAAAGTTCGTGATTCGTAGCAGTTTTTATCGCGTAAAACACTTTTACTAAAATGATCATAACTTTTGATCCGTAAATCGGAATTAAGCGATTCAAGCGCCTAAACGATCCTTATAACATTGTATATCTTAAAAAAAAGGTTATTTCTCAAGAATCTACAGTTTAAAACTTCGGGACTTTCTGCAGAAACTTAAAGTTACGGTTTGTTGGTTTTAACGAAGTTACGTTTACGATCGGGGTTTCGTTTACACCTTAACTATCAACACAACCACCAACAATCATCATATCATCATCAACATACAAACTCCTCTCAAGAACATCATGTTCTTGAGGCAACAACAACCAACATTAAATCTACTTAACTTAATCATCAAGATTTCATAAACAACACTTAGTAAGTTAGGTTTACTAACACCCACTAAATGGATCTTAAACATGAACCTTAAATAAATTTAGGCCAAAGATTTTTACCTTTCCTGAAAGCTTGAGATGTGTTCTTGAGGATGGTGGAGGCTCGGAAGTGCTTGGTATGATTTTTGGAACCTAAAACCACCATTAAAATCAAGAAACCAAAG
Organism: Apium graveolens; assembly: GCF_009905375.1. Classification (NCBI taxonomy): domain Eukaryota; kingdom Viridiplantae; phylum Streptophyta; class Magnoliopsida; order Apiales; family Apiaceae; genus Apium; species Apium graveolens. The sequence continues at coordinate 109,527,041 of NC_133657.1, forward strand.
AGAGGTTACTATTCACACTATTCACTAGTGAGTTTCTTGAATTTATTCCACCCATCAAACCTTGATAAAAAGAGATGAAAGATTTTTCTTACCTTAGTTTAGTTGATAGGAGGCTTGGGAAATAATTGTGGGATTTTACAAGAACTAGAGCTTGGAGTTTTGAATTGCAATTTCCTCTTTTTTCTTCAAATTACCGAATGGGAGCTTTGTGAGGGGGGGGGTATTTATAGCACTTGGTTGCTTCTCTTGGATGATTTCTAGGTTGCTTCTTGGAAGGTGACTTGATATCTTTGCAAGTTGATCTTTATTCTTCCTAGGATAGCTTAGGTTTATTCCTTGTCTCCAAATCCATGGACAAATCTTTGTAGCTTGCTAGCTTACAAGCTAAACTACAAGGTTAGCTCCTTAGCACACTATTTGCTAGCTAGCTTGGTCATCCTAGGGTTAGCTCACTATTTGATGAAGTAACCATGGTTACTTCCTTACCATGGTTTATTTAGTGCGTTACGTTTAATTAATCGTTTACGCGTTCGCTCGGTTACTTAAACGTTCTCCGCAATACTTATTCGTAAATGGTTCGCAATGTAATTCTTTTCGTTTCTATTCCTTATATTTTTATTTATCCTAATTGAATATAAATCCATAGGATTTTAATCTTGTAATTATATTGTGATTCCCGTAGTTCTTGATAAGTCATAATTACGGTCATTTTTCAAAGTTCGTTTTCTTCGAAAACTAATAGCGTTTACATACACTTATTTGGTACGCATAGTCGCAATATCTATTCCGAAACTCATTTTCTTATGCACTATATAGTGTGGGCTCAAAAGTTTTCCCGTCTGTCAGGGTTACTATTCATTAAACGTTTTACAGGGTCTCAAAAATTCGAGTTATTACAGCTTAAGATTGCCAGTAATGAAACTCTCAAGGACATGCAATCTAAGTTGGATATCAGTGATGAAGATGAGGGTGAATTCTACAGACAACTCCAACTCCAAGTAGAGGAAAATGACAGGAGGCTAGGAAAGAAAACAAGGGAACAAAGGAAAAGAAGATGATTTGCTCAGGCTAGAGGAGCACCCTTGGAAACTCTGTAAATCTTCAACTCTATCTCAGTACAAACACTTTTGCAGCACTTTTGAATTTCTACATAGTTTCAACTCATATATTTGTTAAGTGTTTTGTTATCATCAAGTTAACCCTGAATTTATGCCTACAATTCTAGTACACATAAATAGGGGGAGATTGTTAGGAATATATGTGTATTAGTTTGATGATAAGTTAAACTAAAACACTTAAGTAGAAAACTAGTGTTTGTAGCCTCAACGGATAAGACCACTTTGGCTATCCGTTGATGGAGTAGCTTTACTTAGAAATAAGTTTAGTATTGTAGCACATTTCAGTCTTTGTAATTGAGTTATAATTCTTAGAAGTTGTAGGAAATTATAAGTCATGTTGACTACTAGTGGATATGCAAATAGGAAGGCTAATTGTAAATATTTCATGCCTTGTAATTTTGTATAAATGAAGTAGTATCAACTGGTAAATTAAAGGCCTTCAACGGATGAGAAACAAAGCTTCAACGGATGTCTCTAAAGCTTTAATGGATGTCTCTAAAGCTTCAACGGATAATATCCCTCAACGGATAAGAGCATCAACGGATAAAGCCATCAATGGATAAAAGCTTCAATGGATGCTCAGTTCCATAGTAGTTGATAGTGACAATTCATAAGCTGACAGAGGCACATGGGTTGACAGAGATAATTGGAATGTGGTAGCCTCTTGGAGGAATCAAGAAAAAATAGCATTTCCATTCTGGTGCAAACAAGGAAGTATTCAAAGATTCACATATTATCGTAGATTGCATTGGATAGAGAAATAAAGAAGAAACATGTGAAGGACTATTTTTATAATTGTATTTTATCTTTGTCTTCACTTGTAAAAATTGGTGATATATAAACCAAGTTGCAGCTAGTAATTAGGTGTGAATTTTCAAGAGCTGTTTAGAAAAATTCAGAGAGAAAATCATCTAGTTTATACTAGGAAGCAGCTGTGAACAATTCTTTGTATCACAGATTTTCTGAAATACACATCTCTGGTGGAACAACAAATCCACCAGAAAAGTTTTAAAAGCTTCTATGTTCTTTACATTTGTGTTTTAAATATACATCTGTCTGCACTTGGTTAAAGCAATTCACACACGTCTGTTCGTTATACACTTAGCCTTTGAAACTGCTCAAAACTTTAAAAAGTTTTGAGATTTACATTCAACCCTCTTCTGTAAATCTCATTGTTAGTTCCTTGGGAATATCATTTTTTCATATCCAACTGCTTGTGATTATGCAAGTATTGTTTTCCCTATTCTCAGTTCAGAATAGATAAATGTTTTACATATCGCTGAATTAAATGTTTATTATGCAAGTACTCTTCTGTTATTCTGTGTTCATAATAGTTAAGTGTTTCCCTTATCAAATTTCTGGATTTATAAATGTTTTGGATTTTGAGAAAAATGATTTGGTTGCGAGTATACCTACCCAAGTAAATGGGGGAATAAAATTATTTTGGGTGTCAATTATTATGACCCCTTTTTAATAAAAGGTTTTAAGATTGGATAACTGCGTAAGTGACCGGGCGGACGGTCCAGCGGAGGGCTATTTCTAAGTGTTATATGAAATATTATGACACAATTTATGCCACAGGCAGATATATTGCCTTTTTATTTGAGCACTCGTGTTTTGGGACATGTTTCTACGAATCATGATCCAGTGCTATCACACGGGCTGATCATCATGTGACAGTACGTCCGTCGGAGATAGATTCCAATATAAATTATTATATCGTTTATGATTTATCAAGTGTTTTGGTTTTGAATAAAAGGTGAAATGCAGTTTTGATTCAGTTTCTGATTTAAGCTGATACTTATTTGTTGTTGATATCAAAGATGGTCTTAGTATAGATGATTGATGCTGACTTTAGTATGGGATGTTGTGAGCATCAAAGTTCGTATTGATATCTAATTTGATATGACAACAAAATGAGTCTTAATATCAAGAGTTCGGTTTTGAATAAAGTTTATGATTCACTTCATAATCATTGTTTCATGTTAGTGTTGTTTATGATATTTCCGTAAACACTATTTACGAGCTTTGTTCTCGTCAAGATTCAAAATATTGTTGAAGCATTTTCGCTCGAAAATATCAAAAAGAGTTTTAATACAATTAGGGAATCAACTCTGGGATTCCTTAACTGAAATTTTCTGATTCGACAATTATGATTTTAAATGTTCTGCTCTAATGCAGATGTCGGTTTTATATCAAAATGACCATATATATGCTATAATTAACTTGCTGAGCATTTCTTTCGCTCATACTTTCTTGTTTTTAAATTTAACCTTCCAGTGAGGATTAACTTGCGCTGTTTAGCTACGTAATTCGAGAAGACAAAGAAGAAGCTTTTGGAAGGTGGTTGGTCCAGAGTTTGCGGACTAGTGTAAGTTCTGTTATGTAAAGTTGTTTATATTATATTATATTATAGATGTGTATTGTATAGTTGGGACTAGTATACTTCTTTTCGAAGTTATACTAGCGGGTTTAGTTTTGAGTTTGTAAAGTATTGAAAACAGTTTTAAAAGAAAGTGAAAAATTTATTGGTGGAATTTGGAATTTTTGTTTCTAGAAATGTAACCTTAAAAGATCTTGGATTAGTTTGGGGTCATAGATGCTAAATATTTTCTGCTGGCATTTATTTATTGGTTAAACAGGTTATTTTGGATTGAGGTTTCATAGTGACGACCAAATCCCCTGACCCCGGATTTGGGTGCGTTACATTAATAATTCCTCATTTCTTTATCAACCTTTATTTACAAAAATGTAATAAAATAATTGTAATTTATCTCTAACCCAAGTGTAATCAGCTGAAATTTTATTTATATAAAATAAAACATAAAATTAGCTCTTCACCCGCATTTTTAAATAAATTTTTGAGTGAATAGATTGTTTAATATGGATTTTATAAATAAATCCCCAATAATAGAAATAAACTTCATAAAATCATTTTAAATTATTAGAACATCCAAATAAATCCAACTATTATTTTTAAAAAGTATCTGGGATTATTCGAGAGCTAATGAAATAAATTTCGCACCTTGAACACATTTCAATTATTTAACAAAAAAATATATAAGGACCATTAAATCCTTATTTAAATCAAATAAATCCTTTTTAAAATTATTTAAAAACTCGTGAATCACATATTCATACTCGTAACCATCAAATAACATATATTCACATAATATTAGCCATCAGAATTTGTATTCATACACCTTAGCACAAAGTTCCCTTTTTAATTACTGATTACGCGAGTACCAATTGCTCGATAGATCCATTAATAAGATAACTTTTCAAATATAAACTCAAATCACAGAAATACACAAAGGTATTCACATTTATTATAACTTACTATAATCCTCAATTTTATTATTCTTAATCCTTCTCATTTATTCCATCCTTTGAATAACGGGTCTCGTTCTACTTGACAGCTCGATAATCACAGCTTAAGCCCTTATAACTTTGCTCATTTCTTATTACTATTTCACATAAATTATACATAAACCAAAAAATTATTTATCTTTTTATTATATTCACATAAATCCACGTAACATCACAAGAGCTATACTTTATTTATATAAATACATTGCAAAAATTTCAGTCGCTACAATCTACCCCCTTAAAAGGATTCTGTCCTCAGAATCTAGTCTAAACAAATAGATGGGGATACTTTTATCGCATTTCGCTTTCTAATTCCCAAGTTGATTCTTCGACTTTAGGATTTTTCCCCAAAACTCTAACTAACGGTACCACTTTATTTCTAAGCGTTTTCTCTTTGCGATCTGGAATTTGCACGGGTTGTTCCATATACGATAGATCTTGTTGAATTTCCACTGGTTCCAACTCGATCACATGACTATCATCCGCATTATACTTCCTTAGAAGAGAGATGTGAAACATGTTATGAAGATGTTGCATTTGCGGAGGTAACGCTACCTCGTAAGCCACTTATCCAACTTGCTTCAATACTTCAAATGACCCAATATATCTGGGGCTCAGTTTTCCCTTCTTTCCGAATCTAGATAAGCCTTTCCATAGAGATATCTTTATTAACGCTTTGTCTCCGGGTTCAAATAGCATATCCTTTCGGTTCTGATCAGCATATTTCTTCTGTCGATCTTGAGCAGCTACCAGCCTTTTGTGAATCACTTCCACTTTCTCTTTCATTTGTTGGACTAGTTCGTGGCCCAACAGCTTATACTCACCAACTTCATCCCAATACGTAGGAGATCTACATTTTCTTCCATACAACACTTTATAAGGTGGCATGCCAATACTTGCGTGATAACTGTTATTGTAGGAAAATTCAATCAGTGGCAAATGATCGTCCCAATTTCCTTTGAAATCCAACACACAGGTTCTCAACATGAATAGTCCTTTCGGTTTATCCGTCGGTCTGTGGATGATACGCAATGCTCATTTTTAATTTCGTTCCCAAATGATTATAAAATTGTTGCCAAAATCTTGAGTTAAATCTTTGATCTCTATTAGACACGATAGACACTGGTACTCCATGACGCATCACTATTTTGTCCAGATAAAACTTAACCAACTTTTCAAATGAGAATCTTTTGTTGATTATCAAGAAATATGTTGACTATGTCAGTCGATCAATAATCACCCAAATTGCATCATGATTAGCCTTGATCTTTGGTAATCCTACCACGAAATCCATCACAATATGTGTTGAGTGGCATTTATGACACTTTATAACGCTCCATTAAGCTTTGAATTGGTATTTTTATACTCAAGTAATTGGTGTTTTAATGTGTTTTCTAGTGTTTTTGCATTTCAGGTATTAATCCGGAATTCAGGTGAATTAGCATTGATTTGATGCTAATTTGGTGTTAGGATGGTGTCTAAGGAATAAAGGCTCGTGAAGACAACTCATTATAGCAAGAAAAGAAGAAAAAGAAGTTTTTTCCAGAAGACTGGCGTGCCCGCGCAGTCATAGCGCGCGCCCGCGCCCGAGGAACAGAAACACAGCGCGACCGCGCTGGTCAAGCGCACGGCCGCGCCAGGTCGTGAATTCAGAATCCTAATTCTTGTGGGCTTTTGATTGGATGGACTTCTACTATACATGGGCTGCTATATATACATAAATAAAGGTCATTTTTCGAAAGGGAGACGTACTAGAGCTAAGGAGAAGGCGTAAGAAGACCGTAGAGCATAATTCAATGAAGGCGAAGAAGATCTAGTTTTATACTTGTGATTCTTTGTTTTAAGTTATAATTTTGGATGCTAGTTTTCTTATTCTTAAACCTATACTCTTGTTTTGTACTTGGTTTATTATTTATTCAGTATAAAGACTACTTTATTATACCATTCTTTCATCGGAACCCACGTTGATGATGTGTCCGATTATGGGCTAATCGTTATCGTGGGGTTCCAGTGGATTTATTTATGGCTTTCTTTAGTTAATTTGTTTCGATGCCTTAGTGTGTGGTGATTGTATGATAACCTGATATTGGTTGTGCTTATTCATCTTATGAGCATCGCGAACTTATAAGATAGTGTGTTAATCTTTAATGAAGTGATAGTGAATTTAAAGATTTAGAACTTGCCATGCTAGCATAGGTTCATGTGTTATTGTTATGCATGATTTGTAGGTAATTTTAACCATCTTACTTTCCCTATGTAATCAAGAGGGATAACTTGTGCATTAAGCCATTATGTTGTCAAATTCTATAGACATATAGGGCCTCAATATAATTGGTGTCTATTCAGCTTCTATTTCTTTTGTGGATGTCTGATAGTATGTTTTTCGTGCAACGAAAGTTGGCGTTTAACAGTTTCGTGTTATCTGATTAGTGTCATCACCATTACATGCTAAGGTTAAGAACGGAAAGGCTATTGAATCAAGTATTTAATGAAGTTGGAATCCCATGTTTGTGTTATATATTATTCAACTCTCTTTAATCTCTTAGTTAATGTTCTCTAGTATAATTCTCAGTAGTTAATCGTACTATAATCAAAACCCAAAATTGTTATTCGTCTTAGCATTGAATAATAGCCATATCATTGTCATATAAGTTCATAAATCACAAAGTTAACCTAAACCAGTCTCTGTGGGAACGAACTATAAATAATTCTATATTACTTGCGATCGCGTATAATTTCTTGAATTATTAGCGCGTGTTTAGCGACTAACAAGTTTTTGGCGCCGCTGCCGGGGACTCGGTGTTAACTTTTAGTTTATGTGTTTGTCATCAGTGATCGTTAAAGTTCATTGACTCGGACACTGTTACTTACCTACTTTTTTCCTTTTCGTGTTTCAGGTACTCTAGCGAGCGTGTATGCATACGCGTTCGCGGGCTCATAAGAGAACTCTGGATCAAGCCGAGGAGGAAGCTGTAGTGGTTCGAAGGGAAGTTTTTGAGGACAAAGAGAAAGTAGAAGAAGAAGAGAAAGTAGAGGAACCAGCTTTAATAGTGATGGGAGATCAAGCAGAAATTCCTAAGGCTTTGATGGACTATTCTCAGCCTAAGATCAATGATATTCAGTCGAGCATCATCAGACTAGCCATCTCGGCTAACACTTTTGAGATCAAGTCGAGCACGATTCAGATGATACAGAACTCAGTTCAGTTTGGGGGTTCTCCTACAGAAGACCCCAACATGCACATCAGGGATTTCATCGAGATCTGCGACACTTTCGAGTTCAATGGGGTGACTGAAGATGTTATCAAACTGCGACTCTTCCCATTCTCTCTAAGGGATAAAGCAAAGTGCCGGTTACATTCTCTACCACCAGGGTCTATCACCAAATGGGAGGATCTTGCTCAAAAGTTTCTCACTAAATTCTTTCCTATGGCGAAGATTGCTGCAATCAGGAATGCTCTTACTCAGTTTGTGCAGCAAACTGGAGAATCTCTGTATGAGGCTTGGGATCGTTATAAGGAGATGCTAAGGAATTGCCCGCACCATGGCATGCCTGATTGGATGATTATAAACTATTTTTGCAATGGGTAGGGCACACAGTCTAGACCTATGCTCGATGCAGCGTCTGGTGGAGCCTTATGGGCCAAAAGCTATAATGAAGCTTATGAGTTGATTGAGCTCATGACAGCTAATGAATATCAGAATCCTATGCAAAGAATGCTGCAAGGCAAGGTAGCAGGATTTTTGGAAGTGGATACATCTACTACTATAGCTGCTCAACTTCAAGCTTTGACGATGAAAGTGGACTCTTTGGCTAATTATGGAGTTAATCAAATCACTAGTTTTTGTGAACTTTGTGCGTGGGCACATGAAACTGAGCAGTGTGCTATTTCTAGCGAATCAGCTCAATTTGTGAGCAACTTTCAGAGATCACAACAGCAAGCTCCAGCCATTTATCATCCCAATAATCGCAATCATCCTAACTTTAGCTGGAGTAACAATCAGAATGCGGTACAACAACCTTATTAACCATACACAGCAAAGTAGTATAACCCTCCTGGTTTTTAACAACCACAATATGCCCCTAGGAAACAACTTCAACTTCAGCAGTTATCGCAAGCTAATGAAAAATCTGAATTGGAGGAGTTGAGGCTCATGTGCAAGAGCCAAGCTGTTTCTATCAAGACCTTGGAGAATCATATTGGGCAGATTATTAATGCATTACTGAATCATCAACCTGGCATGCTTCCAAATGATAATGAAGTGCCACGAAAGAAGGAAGCTAAGGAGCAAGTTAAGGCAATTACATTGAGGTCTGGTATGGTTGCAAATCCTGAAAAAGCTAAGACTTCAGAATTTGAAGTTGAGGCTGAAGAATAATAAGTGCAGAAGGAAGCAGAAGTGGAACCAAGGAAGATTATTGTTGAGCACACTCCTCCTTAGGGTAATACAGGGGAGAAATGGATCTATCCTCCACCTCCCTTTCCTTAGAGGCTGCAGAGGAAAAAGTTGGATAAGCAGTTTGAGAAGTTTCTGAAGGTGTTCAAGAAACTTCACATCAACATACCTTTCGTTGAAGCTCTTGAACAAATTCCTAGCTACGCGAAGTTCATGAAAGGTACTCTCTCTAGGAAGGTGAAGCTTGATGACTTAGAGACCGTTGCTCTCACGGAGGAATGCAGTGCTGTGCTGTAACAGAAGTTGCCTCCGAAGCTTAAAGATCCTGAAAGCTTCACCATTCTTTGTACCAGTAGAAAAGTGTCATTTGAAAAATATATATGTGATTTAGGAGCTAGCATCAATCTGATGCCTCTGTCAATCTTCAAGAAGTTGGACTTACCTGATCCTAAACCTACTTATATGACTTTGCAGTTGGCCGATCGTTTGATTACATGTCCGCGAGGTATTGTGGAGGATGTCTTGGTCAAGGTGGATAAACTCATCTTTTCTGCTGATTTTATAATTCTTGATTTCGAGGAGGATAAGAAGATTTCCATAATCTTGGAAAGACCTTTCTTGGCTATTGGCCGAACCTTTATAGATGTGTAGAAAGGTGAGCTCACCATGCGAGTGCTGGATCAGGATGTAACTTCCAATGTGTTCAGTGCTATGAAATTTCCAATGGAAAATGAAGAGTGTTTTAAGGTGGAGATGGTCGATTCTGTGGTTAATTCTGAACTTGATCGATTGCTAAGGTCCGACGCCTTAGAAAAGGCCTTGTTGGGGAATTCCGTTAGTGAAGATGATGAAGGTGAAGAGCACTTGCAATATTTAAATGCTTCTCCCTGGAAGCGAAAGATGGATATGCCTTTTGAATCTCTTGGATTGGAGGAGCTAAAAAGTTATCCAAAGCGCCTCAAGCCATCTATTGAGGAAGCTCCTACTCTTGAGCTTAAGCCCTTACCTGAACATTTGAGGTATACGTTTTTAGGTGATGCATCTACTTTGCATGTTATTATTGCATCTGACCTTTCAGGTAGCGACGAAGAGAAGCTTTTGAGAATTCTTAGAGAATTCAAATCGGCCATTGGTTGGACTATAGTAGATATCAAGGGAATCAGCCCTTCTTATTGCATGCACAAAATTCTGCTAGAGGAAGGAAGCAAGCCTACTGTTGAGCAACAGAGAAGGCTAAATCCAAGTATGAAAGAGGTTGTGAAGAAGGAAATCCTCAAGTGCCTAGATGCAGGGATCATCTATCCTACTTCTGACAGTTCATGGGTGAGCCTAGTCCAGTATGTGCCAAAGAAATATGGTATCACTGTGGTAGCAAATGAGAAGAATGAGCTTATTCCTACACGAACAGTCATGGGGTGGAGAGTTTGCATGGATTATAGAAAGTTGAACAAGGCTACAAGGAAGGATCACTTCCCTCTTCCTTTCATTGATCAGATGCTTAATAGATTGGCTGGGCATGATTACTACTGTCTTCTGGATGGCTATTCGGGATATAATCAGATTTGTATCACTCCAGAAGATCAAGAGAAGACTACATTCACATGTCCTTTTAGTACTTTTACATTCCGAAGAGTTTCTTTTGGACTATATGGAACATCAGCCACTTTTCAGAGATGCATGATGGCTATCTTCTCTGATATGATTGGAAATAATGTAGAAGTGTTCATGGATGATTTCTCGGTCTTTGAAAATTCTTATGATGAATGCTTGCACAATCTTGGGTTAGTGCTGAAAAGGTGCATTGAGACCAATTTGGTTCTCAATTGGGAGAAATGTCATTTTATGGTGCGCCAAGGCATCATTCTGGGACACAAGGTTTCTAGTAAGGGTCTTGAGGTTGACAAAGCCAAGGTGGGGATTATTGAAAATCTTCCTCCACCAATTTCTGTGAAGGGAATTCGCAGTTTTCTTGGTCATGCGGGTTTCTATAGGCATTTCATCAACGACTTCTCTAAGATTTCGAAGCCATTGTACAATTTGCTAGAGAAAGATGTTCCTTTCAAGTTTGATGACGAGTCCCTTGCTGCTTTTGAGATATTAAAGAAGAGTTTAATTACGGCACCGGTCATAACTGCACCTGATTGGTCTAAACCGTTTGAAATAATGTGCGATACGAGTGACTATACAGTTGGAGCAGTTCTTGGGCAAAGAAAGAACAACAAATTTCATGTAGTCTACTATGCTAATAAAACTCTTAATGGTGCTCAACTGAACTACACCACTACTGAGAAAGAACTTTTGGCTATTGTCTATGGTTTTGAGAAGTTTCAATCTTATCTGCTCGGGACGAAGGTGACAGTTTTCACTGATCACGCTGCCATTCGATATCTCGTCTCGAAGAAGGACTCGAAGCCTAGATTGATTCGATGGGTTCTTTTACTTCAGGAGTTTGAATTAGAGATCAAGGACTAAAAAAGGGATTGAAAATCAAGTCGCCGATCATCTATCGCATTTACAGGACCCAATGGCTACTTCACAAGATAAGTCTTTGATTAACAAATCTTTTCCCGATGAGCAATTATTTTGAGTGCAAGCAGAAGAACTGTGGTTCGCCGATGTTGTGAACTACCTTGTGAGTAATGTTATGCCTCCAGATTTGACTTTCGCTCAAAGGAAGAAGTTTTTGCATGAAGTGAAGTGGTATATATGGGATGAGTCATTTCTTTTTTGACAAGGAGCTGACCAAATCATCAGGAGATGTATTCCTTACACGAAACGGGGGGCATCTTGTGAGAGTGCCACTCAACAGCTTATGGAGGACATTATGGTGGAGAAAAGACAATATCTCGTATTCTTCAAGCAGGTTTCTTTTGGATGACTTTGTTTAAATATGCTTATCAGTTTGTTTTAAAATGTGATCGATGTCAATGTGTGGGTAATATGTCCAAGAGGGATGAGATGCCTCTTAATGTGCTTCTCGGGGTTGAAGTCTTCGATGTGTGGGAAATAGACTTCATGGGGCCATTTGTCTCATCTTGAAATAATCAGTATATCTTGTTGGCGGTTGATTATGTTTCAAAATGGGTTGAAGTCAAGGTGTTGCCAACGAACAATGTGAAGCTAGTGCTTCATTTTCTTCACAAGCAGATATTCACAAGATTTGGAACTCCAAGAGTCATAATTAGTGATGAGGGGTCGCATTTTTGCAATCGCAAGTTCACTGCTATGATGCAAAGGTATAATGTGAATCATCGCATTGCTACGGCTTATTATCCTCAGAAGAATGGTCAAGCTAAGGTATCTAACAGAGAGATCAAGCACATTTTAGAGAAAGTTGTGTGTCCGTCGAGAAAAGATTGGTCTTTGAAGCTGAATGAAGCTATTTGGGCGTATCGAACAGCGTACAAGACTCCGCTAGGGATGTCACCATATCAGTTGGTTTATGGTAAGGGTTGTCATTTACCAGTGGAGCTCTAGCATAAAGCGTATTGGGCTTTGAAGAAGTTGAATCTCGATTTGGATGCAGTTGGTAAGAAGAGAATGCTTCAATTGAATGAACTCGACGAGTTTCAACTTCAAGCATATGAAAACAATAAAATATATAAGGAGAAAGTCAAGAGGTGGCACGATAGGGGTCTAGTGCTCAAATCATTTGTGCCGGGGCAACAATTTCTTTTGTTTAACTCTCGTCTCCGTCTTTTTCCTGGAAAGTTGAAGTCAAGGTGGTCACGGCCGTTTGTTGTCAAAACTGTGTTTCCACATGGAGCGGTGGAAATTTTTGAGAATGATCCGGGCCAAGCATTCAAGGTAAATGGTCAGAGGTTAAAGCATTACTTTGGTGACATGACAACCCGCGAGGTGGTTAGTGCCGTTTTATTGTCCATTTGATCTCGTATTTCTACGTCAAGTTAACGACGTAAAGCAAGCACTTCTTGGGACACAACCCCGGTTTGTTGTACATTAGTAGATAGAGGAAGAAGAAAGAAAGGAGAAAAGCACAAAAAAATCAAAAAACTAAAAAATTTCGGGGCCAACTACAGTAGCACGGCATGCCCACGCTGAGGAAGCGGGGCGACCGCGCCACTTTTCTAGAAACAGAGCGCGCCCGAGCTGCCTGGCGAGGCGGCCAAGCTGAAAAGGCAGAAGCATGGCGCGCCCGCGCTGAGGTAGCGCACGCCCGCGCTGCCCCCTGAATCCGAAAAAAATATAAAAGCTAGGAAAAGAGAAAATCGGGGACTTATTCCAAAAATCAATTTCTACCCGAATTTTACTCTTCCACATCCCAAATTTCCCTCTCCAAATCAAACCCGTTATTCCCACTATTTCCATAATCAATTCCCACTTTTATTCCATATCTAACCTCTCTCCCAACCTCCTATATATGCATACACTTATACACAAACTTCTCCATCACTTCTCAAATTCTCAAACATAATTCTCTCTCAAACACTTATCTTTTATTTTCTCTTATTCAATCCCAATGGCACCCAAAAGACAGCGAACTCAAGTAAGCAGCAACACCACTGATTCTTCGAGTGTAGGTGGTGTGAGGCCTAGGTTTTCAACTCTCGAGGCTGAAGTGGAGTATACGAGGCTTCTCTCGAAGCCTATAGCCAAAGACCGTGGTTTTCTGCCATCATGGAAAGATGGTAAGTTGTTGGAGATGATCTTGGAGATGGGCTGGGTTGCTTTTTGCGAGGCACCCGCTGTTGTGCCCATGAGTGTGGTTCGTGAGTTTTATGCTCATGCGAAGGCGGAGAAGAATGGTTTTACTGTGGTTAGGGGGATGAAAGTGGAGTACAGTGCAGAAGTGATAAGGAGGGTGATTGATCAGCCCGCGAGGAAGCCCGGTAAGGATATTTGAAACGAGAAGACTCCGGAGGAGTTTGATTTGGATTTGATAGTTGCTACTCTGTGTGTGCCTGAGACTCACTGGAAGTTCAAGAGGGGCACAAATGATTATTCCAAGTTCCCTGCTTCGTGCATGAACAGGTTTGCATGTGCATGGAATTCTTTTATTTGTGCTAACATCATGCCATCTTCTCACGTGCATAATGCTACTGTGGAGCGTGCACGGTTGTTGTGGGGTATTCTACAGGGGGACTATATGGACCTTGGTATGGTTATTCATCAAGAGATTCTGAGATTTTTGCGAGGGAGTACTACGGGTTCTATACCCTATGCATCCATTGTGACGAAGTTGTGTGTGGTAGTTGGTGTTCATTGGCGAACACATGAGCAGCTCTAGATTCTGAGTCTTTCGATTGATAACACCACTTTGTTGATGATGCAAAAGTGGGATGGAGGCAAGCCTGATGTAAAAGGGCATGGGTACTCTTTTGACCATCTTCCAGGGGGACGGCCAGCTGCTGGGGTGACTCAAACGAGCAGAACAGCTTGGAGATCTCAGTTGGGTGAAGAGGCTGGGCTATCGCAGGAGTAGGAGGAAGCAAAAGCAGATGTTGGAGTTGGTATGAGTATGGCGCAATATAGGCATTTAGCGAGGAGGATGGATGCAATGCATGACATTCATAGTCAGTTTACACGTGATCTCACCCAGGCATTAGGGACTGCATACAGAGCCACAGGTGTTGACATCCAGTGGCCAGTATTTAGTGGGGACTCCGTGTATCCACCTCTAGACACACCTGACACTCCACCCGTTGGGGGTGAGGATCCTAATTCAGAGTAGGTATGCCTGATTCCTTACTATTACCTTCACCGAGGACAATGAAAATTTTAAGTTTGGGGGTAGTAGTTAAGGAGTATATTTTGTGTGAGTCACATATAGTTTGCATATTTATGATAGTATAGTTGTATATTGCATATTTGCCATGTAGTAGTTTTTTTTATTTTTGTAGTTTTTTATGATAGTTTGTTCATATAGTTTTATGTATTTGCATTATAACATGATCCCTTAGATGATTTCTCCGATTGATTTGTGATATTCATGCTAATGTAGTGATGTCGTATTTAGTGATGTTAAGTCTTATCAAGTTAATTTGCATGCTAGAGATAATTGTATTTCACTAAGTCTTATAGGTTGCTTGAGTGCTAGATCATGGTCATGGTTTATTTGTTTGTCGAGGTTTAATCGCTTGTTTATATTTAAAATTTAGGATATTTTCTTAATAATAAAGTAACATGGATATTAAAAAATTGGAGAAAATTGGATTTCATTGCTAGTTGTTGTGTCTAGGTATAAAATGGCTAGTAGCCGGCTCATATTTATATGAGTAGTCTAGGGTTGAACGAGATGGAGCGAAACACACTCGTTCAGAAATTTGTGGAAAAAAAAAGAAAAAAAAGAGAAAAAGAAAAGAAAAAAAAGAAATAAGTGTTATGTATAATTGATAAAGAGTGGGCTCTTTAGTACTCGATTTATTAAGTTCTTAGGGGACTTTGTGCCTAGTGACCTAAGGCTTTTATAGTCTGCAATCCGCTAACCTAACGCTCGCTACATGGGTACTATTGTATGAGTCTTTTATGGACCTCACTCATTGCACGATCAAATAAGCATATTTGTGTTGTTTATGTGTTATGAATAAAAGCATGAATCCATATAAAACTCCAATATAAGAATTGAAGTGTTATAAGTTATTTTGAGTCTAGCTTTTATTTTATTTATAACCTGGCGATTGCTTTGATAA
Organism: Apium graveolens; assembly: GCF_009905375.1. NCBI lineage: Eukaryota > Viridiplantae > Streptophyta > Magnoliopsida > Apiales > Apiaceae > Apium > Apium graveolens. The sequence goes on from NC_133657.1 coordinate 109,542,575, forward strand.
GTAGTGAGTCATGATTATTGATCTTGTTGCGATAGTATTTCTGAAAGCATTTGCACACACGCACGTCTCTGATTTATAAGTTGATTTGTGGGGTTTGATTGATCTTTATATGAATAACTGCATTTGTCGAGATGTTGCTTGTTGATTGGTTTAGTTATTCTATAGGGATCGTTGCATTCATATAGTTGCATTCATGCATTTTTATTTCTTATTCTTTGAGTCTATTTATGCTTGAGGACTAGCATCGATTTATGTTGAGTGGCATTTATGACACTTTATAACGCTCCATTAAGCTTTGAATTGGTGTTTTTGTACTCGAGTTATTTGTTTTACTGTATTTTCTAGTGTTTTTGCATTTCAGGCATTAATCCGGAATTCAGGTGAATTAGCATTGATTTGATGCTAATATGGTGTTAGGATGGTGTCCAAGGAATAAAGGCTCGTGAAGACCAACTCATTGCAGCAAGAAAAGAAGAAAAAGAAGTTTTTCCCAGAAGACTGGCGTGCCCGCGCTATCATAGGGCGTGCCCACGCCCGCAAAACAGGAACGTAGCGCGCCTGCGCTGGTCAAGCGCGCGGCTGTGCCAGGTCGTGAATTCAGAATCCTGATTCTTGTGGGATTTTGATTGAATGGACTTCTACTATGCATGGGCTGCGATATATACATAAATAAAGGTCATTTTTGAAAAGGGAGACGTACCAGAGCTAAGGAGAAGGTATAAGAAGACCGTAGAGCACAATTCAACGAAGGCGAAGAAGATCTAGTTTTATACTTGTGATTCTTTATTTTAAGTTGTACTTTGGATGCTAGTTTTCTTATTCTTGAACCTATACTCTTGTTTCGTACTTGGTTTATTATTTATTCAGTATAAAGACTACGTTTATTATACCAGAGTTTCATCGGAACCCACGTTGATGATGAGTCCGATTATGGGCTAATCGTTATCGTGGGGTTCTAGCGGATTTATTTATGGATTTATTTAGTTAATTTATTTCGATGCCTTAATGTGTGGTGATTGTATGATAACTTGGTATTGGTTGTGCTTATTCGTCTTATGAGCGTCGCGAACTTATAAGATAGTGTGTTAATCTTTTATAAAGCGACAGTAAATTTAAGGATTTAGAACTTGTCATGCTAGCATAGGTTCATGTGTTATTGTTATGCATGATTCGTTGGTAATTTTAACCATCTTACTTGGCCTATATAATCACGAGGGATAACTTGTGTATTAAGCCATTATGTTGTCAAATTCTATAGATATATAGGGTCTCAATATAATTGGTGTCTATTTAGCTTCTATCTCTTTTGTGGATGTCTGATAGTATGTTATTCGTGCAACGACAGTTGGCGTTTAGCAGTTTCGTGTTATCTAATTAGTGTCATCACCATTACATGCTAAGGTTAAGAACGAAAAGGCTATTGAATGAAGTATCTGATGAAGTTAGAATCCCATGTTTGTGTTATATATTATTCAACTCTCTTTAATCTCTTAGTTAATGTTCTCTAGTATAATTCTCAATAGTTAATCGTAGAATAATCAAAACCCAAAATTGTTATTCGTCCTAGCATTGAATAATAGCCATATCATTGTTGCATAAGTGCATAAATCACAAAGTTAACCTAAACCAGTCTCTATGGGAATGAACTAGAAATAATTTTATATTACCGCGTGTTTAGCGACTAACAATATGTTCCCACTTCCATTCAGGTATGTCCAGTGGTTGAAGCAATCCACTTAGTAGTTGATGTTCCACTTTTACTCTTTGACACATGTAGCACTTACTAATCCATTCTCTGATTTTCTTTTTCATACTCGGCCACCAATAATTCTCTTTCAAATCTTTGTACATTTTCGTACTTCCAGGATGAATCGAAAATCTTAAATTATGTGCTTCATGAAAGATTTCATTCTTTAATTCTGCAACTTTAGGAATCCAGATACGTGAACAAACTCTGTATATTCCTTTAACATCCTTTTGAGCTCTAACCTCTTCTCCCGTCAATTTATCCTTCTCGTGCTCTATCACTTGTTCCTGACAATATCGAATCTTTTCTAAAATCTCTGGATGAAATGCCATCGCGTACATCACTTCACTTGCCATTTATTGAATTTGTACCTCTATTTCTAACTTCTCAAATTCCTTGATCAGTTCTTTGGATGAAGTTAACAGACTCAATCTTTCTTTGCGTCTTAGCGCATCCGCTACAACATTTGCCTTTCCGGGATGATAACTTATCGTACAATCGTAGTCTTTGATTAATTCCAACCATCTTCTTTGTCTCATGTTCAACTCCTTCTGGGTAAAGATGTATTTCAAGCTTTTGTAATCCGTATAGATTTCACATTTCTCTCCATACAAATAGTGTCTCCAAATCTTAAGAGCAAAAACAGTTGCTGCTAACTCCAAATCATACGTAAGATATTTTTACTCGTGCGGCTTTAATTTCCTTGACGCATATACTATCACCTTTCCGTACTGCATCAACACAAAACCTAATCATTTATACGAAGCATCGCTATATATCACGAATTCGCCTTTCTCATCAGGCAAAACCAAATACTGGTGTAGAAACTAACCTTTTCTTCAGCTCTTAAAAGCTTTTTTCACACTTATCTGTCCAAATAAACTTTTCATTTTTCTTTATCAACTTTGTCAGGGGAACTGCAATCTTAGAGAAATCCTGAATGAATCGTCGATAATAACCAGCTAGTCCCAAAAAGCTACTCACTTTCATTGGAGTCTTTGGTCTTCCCCAATTCATAATAGCTACAATCTTTGCAGGATCCACTTTGATTCCTTCACTACTGATTACATGTCCAAGAAACTGAACTTCTTTCAACCAAAACTCACATTTAGAAAATTTCGCATCCAATTTCTCTTTTCTCAGAATTTCCAAAGCAATCCTCAAATACTCCATGTGCTCCGTTTCTGACTTTGAGTAAATTAATATGTCGTCGATAAACACTATCACAAACTTAACCAGGTATTTCTTGAATACTCGATTCATAAGGTCCATAAAAGTAGCTGGCGTATTTGTCAATCCAATCGCCATTACCAAGAATTCATAGTGTCCATATCTTGTTCGAAACGCCATTTTGGGTATATCTTCCGCCTTAATCATTAATGTAATAACCCCAATTTTTGGAATTTTTGAAACCCTTATGAGTAGCGATTTTGCTGATTATGCTGAATAAGAAAACTTTTCATGCCACACTATGTAGGGGTTCTGTTATTGATATTCTGAGATTTTATTAGTTCTCTATATGGTATATAAGTGTATGTAAAGATCGTCAGAATCCAATTCCGAACACTTTGATTTTTCCCAAAAATCCACCAGATACAGAAAGAAGTGAGTATAAAGTAACAGGATAAATAGGATTTAAATTCAAGGATTTTAAGAGGGGATCATAAAAAGGAATATAAAATATTGAGGAAGGTTTAGGGGAACCCAAGTGATAAGATCCCGGATATGATTCCTCAAACGATAAACGAGAACGAAAGTTAAGCGAACCGTATAACAGATCAGCGGTCATTAGGCAAGCAATTAGGAGTTAATCAAGAAGGTTAGGGATGATGATGTCATCAAACCAACAAGAAGAAGACAAGTGTAACAAGATGACCTAAGCTTGATGACCTAAGCATGACAAGTGGGAAGGATTGGTTGATTGATTGTGAGCCACATATTTTTCACCATGGTAAAAATTTAATTTAATTTCAAGATAAAAGGAAGCAACCAACCAACAAATATCATAACACAAATACAAAATGAAAGTTGACTTTCCCATTTCAAGAAGAAAGCTCTCGGCTAAAACAAACCCAGCAACTTCAAACTGCCATATCTCCTTCAATACTCACTCAAATGTTGTGTTCTATAGCTCGTTGGAAAGGTATTGAGATGGCCTACAACTCTCGTTCACAAGTCTCTTCCAAATAAGCAAGGTAAGACCCTCATTTTTACAGTTCTTTAAATCGGACTTTTAGAAACTTCAAAGCCTAACTTTGTGTTCTTGATTTCTTTGGAAAGATCAAGCTTGTAGGAGGCTCCATAAGGCTTCCTAGTAACTTTCCACCCTCCAAGAAAGGTATAAATCTTCACACCCTTTAGTAATAAGTTTGAATGTTGAAGTTTGGAGATGGTTTGGATAGATGAGTAGTAATTTGAATGATAAGCATGATTCGAGCTTAATTGTTAAGTAGTTTAGTTGAATTTGGAGATGTTATAATATATAATTGGATTGAGATCCTTGAGCTTATTATGACTGAAATCAGTAGCATTGATGTGTATCTTGAGTTGTTGTTGATTGGTAGTTGGATTGATATGATTTGGAATGGTAAAAAATTTGGAAATCGCGTAAACATAGCCGTCGTAATGTCCGATTTACTTTAGACTGCTTTTGTTCATAACATTAGGACCCTAGAACTCCCTGTTAGGTTTTGAACATTGCCATTTTTAGATAGTTCATGTTACGAGCTTCGTTTTGATATGTGGTTCATTTGATTCCGATGTACGGTTTAGGAGAAACGGCCGTTTTAAGTAACGACGTTTCGCGAACAAAACATTACCCCTCGCCTTACTTTGAAACATAGGTTAAAGACCTTAAAGGACTAATTGGAGTATGAAACATTTATATAAAGTGTAATAGGCAGTTGGTAAGACACTCGCGAAGGAATCGCCTTAAAACTCGTAATGGTTAATTTATTAAAAATGGTGGAGCCGAGGGTACTCGAGCGACTTAAGAGAATCAGTAAGCGCAAAGCGAGCGTTAGAGTCTAATTTGGTTAAAGGATAGATTTACAAGTGACTTCGGTTTAATTCCAACTTATATGTTGTTTATAGGTTACCAGACTCGTCCCGAGCCATTTGTAACCCCCAGTCGCTCAGGCAAGTTTTCTACCCGTTATACTGTTATTGTGATGTATATGTGTATATACATGATCTTGTGATAAATGCATATTTGTTATTAGGCAATTCTTGCGATATATTGTAGCATGTGATATGGTATATATGCATGCCTGTTTCGTATTCTTGATTTATATATCTGTTGGTTCAAATGCTTATTCGTTGCATAATACCTATGCTAGAGATAAGCGGTATTTGCGTATACCCTTAGTATAGGGGATCAAAAGGTGAACTTTTTCTAAAACCGGGAGGCAAGGCTCCCGAGTATAATATATATTTATATATATATATTAATATAGTTTTTAAAACTATTAATCGAATAAGGTTTATTCGATAACTTTATTTTATTTAATGAATATTATTACGAATATTCATTCGAGGGCTTATGACTCCTTTATTTTATTTAATGAATATTATTACGAATATTCATTCGAGGGCTTATGACTTCTTTATTTTATTAAATGAATATTATTTTGAATATTCATTCGAGGGCTTATGACTTCTTTATTTTATTAAATGAATATTATTTTGAATATTCATTCGAGGGTTTATGACTTCTTTATTTTATTAAATGAATATTATTTTGAATATTCATTCGAGGACTTATGACTCCTTTTATTTTATTATTTGAATATTATTTGAATATTCATTCGAGGGCTTATGACTCCTTTATATTATTTATTGAATATTATTTGAATATTCATTCGAGGGCTTATGACTCAGTTTATATTATTTAATGAATATTATTTGAATATTCATTTGAGGATCTATGACTCCGATTATTTGCTGAGATATATTCTTTATTTTATTAAAGAATAAGGTGTCGATAATCAAACTTATCTTTGATTATTCAAATAAAGATAGTGCTTTCGTATAAGTATATCTTTGGTTATTTAATACTCATTTCAAGTATAAGTTTTAAAACTTCTACTTCAATTATTTTTATAAAGATTATTCTTTATGGGAATATTATTTAAATAATAATATTCAGATATTTTCTAATATATTGGGACTGATTTATTTCATTAAATCAGCATTACTCCAAACACTCTTTAAAGTATTTTCGAGTCTTCAAAATGATTTTTAAAAGTTAGAGCGGATCCCAAAACTCATTTTTATATTTAAGATCTTCCTTTTAAAGGGGATTTAAATACTCGTTCAAAACTTGAGGGATCCGGCTCAGTGGTGTATTTTACATTCGCAACGAGGTTGCTGTTTTGAGAAAACATCTTGATTACTTGCCCATCGTTCGGGAAGTAAGTTCATCTATTTGAGTCGGCATAAGCAACATGGGCTCAGTGGGCGTCCATGAAAGTGTAAGTGGCTCAGTGGGAGTCCATCAAATGCGTAAGTGGCTGAGTGGCAGTCCAGCATAAGGTCCTATTGCGGCCAGGGTGATGACCAGTGGGGAATTCGTCCATCTACTAGTAGAAAAGGTTACTTATTGGTATCTTTGCCTGATCAGCAAGATATCAGGTTTATGCCAAGGTTTTCTCCTTTCCAAATTCATTGGATATTGCAACTCTGTTTATAATTTTCATAACAGAGGTTTTCAAGGAGTGTATGAAATGTATATATATAGGTGTATATATATATCGGGATTTAATGAAGTATCTCGTAACTTCATTATTTATAATGATATTCAAAGATTGAATCTATTCAAATCTTGTCTTGTAGTCTCATCTATGTGATGAACTTTTGAACTGATTATAACTTGAACGGTGGTAGTTCAAGTAATATTTGGAAAAGATATAAGTATATTGGGGTATCTTGTAACTTCATATTTTCAACTTATATCTAGTTAATGATTATCTTATGCATATCAAAGATTTTCAGAAAAACGTTGAGATAAGGGTAGATATATGAGATCACCTTACAACGATATTTTTATACAGTTATAAACTGGAACTCTGTGTATATTATGCATGGAAGAGGACTTCCAAGATTTTGAAAAGTATATATGTATATATACTGAATATTTTGCGACTTCATCGCATTAAGATATCAAACTTGGTTCATTTCTTTTGACCAAGACTTTCATGAGTACTATAAGAAGGCTCATATATTGTTAATCATTATACATATTATTTTGGTGGGCTTGCTGCTCACCCTTGCTTTCTTCTTTCATCACACAACAACATATAGAAAAGATGAATAGGACCAAGCTCCCGATTCGCAAGCGGTTAGAAAACGTTTTGCAGTCTTCTGGAAGCGTTGATGCCGCCGTAACTGAGGTAGGAGCTACCAATAGGCTAGGTTTTCAACTATTGATGAACCAGACTTATGTATAATATGAATTGTAATAATGGCAAGGAATATGTAAATTTATTCAGAACCTTTTTAAGGTGTAATGGTTTATAATTGTGGAATATAAGGACTTGTGTTATTTTTGAGTGTTCATCTCTGAGACTATAACTTGTGGTGTGTGTGTTTATTGTGGGGTCACAGTACAGAGTAGTTGATTAATTATTAAGATTGGGTGTTATTAAGGGAAATGGAACTCGTGACAACCCGGATCCCCGACCCCGGATTTGGGGGTGTTACAGTAGTGGTATCAGAGCTAAGCGTTATAAACCTCAGAGATGATGTGACGTTAAGATAATAAGTTCACTAAGATAATAAGAACTCTTGCCAAGTTCCTAGTCGGGCTACCTAACGTAGTACTGACAGTTAAAACCCTTTTGGGAACTCTTATAAATATCGTGATAGAAGCGTAGTTCGTTATCGTATATGGTAGCGGGACTCCGAACCCTGAGGTTGAGGAGCAACAACGCGATGATGTTTTATTACTTATTGGAGATCAGATTATGGATCCGATAGAGCATCCTAACGTGGGATCGGATGATGTTCATGTTGAGGATATTGTCCTAGAAGGGATAGTTGCTGAGGAGGATCCCATGGAGGATCCTGACAAGAATGAATAAAGGACCACTGATGAATTGATGACCATGGTTAGGTCGACTACCAGAGGTAGAATTGGTCGGTCACTATCGGAGGTTCGTTCAAGTTTGTAAAGATAGTAGCCCCCTTTAACGCGGCTTACTCGTAAGACTGAGAAGTTTGAATGGACAGAGAAATACGAGAACAACTTTCAAGAAGTGAAGCAAAGATTGGTGACGACCCCTATGATGGCGTTGCCGGATGGAAAAGGAGATTTTGTGATGTGTAGTGATGCTTCACATAAGGAATTAGGGTGCTTCTTATACAGCACAACAAGGTAATCGCGTACGCATCAAGACAATTAAGGGAATATAAAATTCGATATCCCCACCCATGAGCTTGGGCTCGTGGCAATAGTTTTGCCCTAAATATTGGAGGCACTACTTGTATGGAGAGAAGTACGAGATTTACACAAGCCATAAGTGCTCTAGTGCATTTTCACGCAGAAAGAGCTCAACATGTGCCAAATGAGGTGGTTAGAGCTAATCAAGGATTACGATTATGAGATTCTTTATCATTCGGGGAAAGCCAATGTGGTGGCTGATGCCCTTAGTAAAAAGGAGAGACTCAAGATGATAATGTCTTTGAGAGAGTTTATAAGAGATTTTGAGAAAATGGAAATAGAAGTGAAGGTAACCGGAGCCGGTACCGAAAAGCTGTTTGAGATTGCAAGACAGACCGAATTATTGGAAAGGAACATATTGTGCCAGAAAAAGTGATGAATGAAGGCAGAGAGCCAACAAATAGATATGAGATTAATATCGAGAAAGATGATAAAGGAATAATGAGGTATTCCTATAGAATTTGGGTTCCAAATGTTTAAGAGCTTAAAGATGAGATCCTAGATGAAAGTCATAGTTCAAGGAATAAGATTTAGGGCAAACCCTGAATGTGATAGTCAGGGAGGACACCATCAAGATAGAAGGAACCCATAACATAATGAAGTGGAAAATGAGGATTTTAACGTATAAGATAACCCCAAGTATGGGAGAAGGATGAAACATTTCATACTGAGAAAATAGAAGTCGAGCAAGATAAGGAGACCCGAGACGGTACTCCTATATGGAAATTCATGGACCTGTCTAAACAGAACTTATACTTTTATTCCCAACCACCACCTTGAGGAAACAATGCGGTAGGAAATCCTTTCATGACCTTTAAGTCGCTAAGCTCTCAGAGTTCCAAGGAACAGTTTGACCCAGTCGAGGCAAGAGCCTGACTAAAGGAAATATAGGAATTATTTGAGATTCTAAATGATTGACGAAGCACAAAAGACTGTTTTTGTCACTTACCCCCGTAAGAGAGAGGCCACCCGTTGGTGAAAGGCCAAGAAAGGCACGGAGCCAGAGGTTATAATAAACTGATTAAAGTTCAGACAATTGTTTTCGAGAAAGTACTTCCCAAGGTTATGGAGGTAGTGTAAAAGCTTTAGAGCCAGAACAAAAGCGGACGAGTATGATGAATTATGAATCTAAGTTGTAAAAGTTGTCAAGATTCGTTCTGAGGACACGAATCCAGAATGACGGGATGTTTGAAATCAATGCTTATGTTGTGTTGGTTCATGTAATGGTTGTAATGGAAACGAAAATAAAAGACTGAAAAGGGAAGGAGTATAAAGGGATATAAAGGATATAGAGTTGAGAAGTGATAAGGGAGTTAGGTATGGGAAACCCTAAGAAACCCTTGCAATAAAAATAGAGAAGTGTGTCATCATCAGCGTGATGGTGACTGATCATGAGATAAATTCAAGGTTTGAAGGCTTAAGCGATATGTAAAGTTAATTCCCTTCAAGTTGACAGTATTCGATGAAAATTTGAGATAGATCGATTGATTAATAAGGAAACACGGATGGACTGAGGAGACAAGAAAGTAAGAAATTAGGAAAATTGGATGAAGGAAGTGACCTTCAAGAATGTGAAGTGTAAGACCGGGGGCATGATACCCAGAAAGGGAGACGCCAGGTAAGAAAGATATCCCAATATTGAGATGACTGTTGAGATAAATAAAAGAGGTAAATGAGTAGTTAGAACTAAAAGGTTCACGTTGAACACGACAAACATCTTCTAGAACATCCCTGTTATCATTAATGAATCAGGCAAGAAAAGCGAATAACCATTCTTATCTTTTGGAGGCTATATTGATTGACCTCATTTTGAATACAGATGTTATTGTGAAATTAGGCATATACTATCGAGGTGGGAATGATTGAATAAGATACCCTTATCAGGGATATATGACTTGATTTATCCATGGAAGGATGCATGTACCTTTTAAAGGTGGAATTAAGGATAGAACATCGGTAACTTAAAATGAATCCTCGGGGAATGCATAAAGGTTGGAATTTCACCCTTAATAGGGATAGTGTGAGTTTTGACAGTATGAATTGGAAAGGATTAAGGTAATAACAACCTTTAAGAATCAGTGGAGAAATTTTTCAGAAGTATATAGACAATGATTCTGGTATTAATAAATGGTATCTTGATATGCCCTGTATCTAGGGAATACAGGAGGAACGATTCGAGGATAACCTTAGAGGTTTTACAAGGAGAAAGGTAATATTCAAAATTCTCAAGAATAAAAATGTTGATAAAGGAAATATGACTATCAAGAAAGGCCAAAGAGGTGGCCGACACTTTAAGTGTAAGAGGACAATTATAGGCGCTCGTGCCAGAGGAATATAGTGATAATGGTTAAGGCTGTGAAGGTTGTATTATGGTGTGGAAGATTGACATTCCTTCTGATGATTGTGCGATACTCAACCGTGATAGTAGTTGGGTAAAGATTAATTTTTGTAATCACCGTGAGCGGGCTATCTATCTTAGAGGGTCATATCTTAAGATAAGCCAGGACCATGTTACGAAAGGACTAAATGAACCTTTGAGCTTCATGTCTCCTAATAAAGACATATGGTTAATAATGGTATTAACCTGCTATCGTTGCTTTCATTGAAACTCTTCTGCAATTTTATCTGCTTCATATCATATGTACGTCAAGTTCAGGAGTGTTCTTCATGAATCATGAACGGTGATCATGTTACCTCCTTAGAAGAATTTGATACGAGATGTATGGACTCCGTATGGTTAACTATTAAGACTTCATGGAAAATGAATGACTACAGTAGGTCAACGATGGACCCTAGTAGTGCAGGAATGATTCTGCGGGTAATGAGCCAATTAATTACAACCGTAAGAGTTGTATTGGAATGGATGTTGAGATTAAGTACCACTAATCGGGTTGTGGTGATGTATAAGTTATCATTGATAGACTAATTAAGTCTATTATCTACCTATTGAATACTTATTCCTTCTTATCAATAGAGAGTCGTATTACTATACGAGGAAGGTTGCAGTGCAAGCATAGAATTCTAGTAACGGTGATGTCTAGAATGAAAACCCAGATTCAATTTTCGATGTCAAGGGAGTTTCAAAGGTGATTGTGTATAAGCTCGAGCAAGAGCATGGGTCCATAGAATGATGGATGGAATAGTAAATATTTAAGCATGTAAAATGCGATGCTATAATACTTGATGTTGATATAAATACACATATGTTTTGTTCTCCTATATCAAACCTCTATAGTTCAGAGGTAGGTTCCAAGCCAGATATTTGGTGGCAGTAAATTTTTTTTTTCACATATACAATTTTCTTCAATTCGTTATTTTCTCTTCTTTTCATTTCATATAAGCTGAGAAGAACAACCCTTCCAGAAGGGGAGGTATTGCCGAATGACTATCTATTTGTGTGATAGAAGCCGAGTAGGATACCATATATTGTTTAATTGCTTGTCAAGTACTAAAGGCTGGCCACCTTCTGTACTAACTATGCAATGTAACAAGTGTTCATGATCATAGTGATCTCTCAATAAATTCTTTTACTTCTATATGAAGGACTAAGCTTTCGAAAATAGAAGCAGCTAAAAAAGGAGTAGTAAAGTTATGGTGATATGCGGAATGGAAACACATTCGTGATACTAAGGTTGATGAGGTTATTAAAAGGTTATAGAACGCTAACGAGCAAAAGTATAACCAGTATAATATTAGGAACGGAAGGTAGTAGCGATTACGAACTGGAAAAGAATGGGTATTGAGAAGCAAAAGCTCTAATGCTAAAAGCTATAATGAGAGTCTGTGCAATAGACTTGAAAGAAATTGGAATGATCACTTAACACGGATTGAGTTTTCTTACGATAATAGATCTTATGTCATTATCGAGTTGTCTCCTTATGAGATCCTTGAGGGAAGATAATGTTGATCTCTCTTATGTTAGGATGAAGTTGTAGAGCGCAAGATGCTCGGATCCGCAGTAGTCCAAAGGACCAAGGATATAATAGATCTAATCAGAGGACGGCTGGTAGTAACCCAAGATGGACATAAGAAGTATGTTGATTTGATATGAAAAGACAAAGAATAGGAAGTAGGGGACCTAGTGTTGTTAAAGGTATCCCCTTGGAAACCCTTGGAAAGGATTGATGAGATTCGGAAAGAAAGGAAAGCTAAGTCCACAATTTGTCGGACCCTTGGATATATTAAGAAGTATTGGGAAGTTAGCATATGAGCTAGCCTTACCCCAGAACATGTAGCAAGTCATAACGTGTTTCACGTATCAATGTTAAGGAAGTGTAATTCGGATGCCAGATAAAAAAGGGCATATGAGCGCATAGACATGCAACCAGACGTAACCTATATGGAGCAACCAGGAAGGGTTATAGATTGAAAAAGGAACAAGTACTTAGGAGAAGGGTTATCAAACTATTCAGAGTTTGATGGAAGAACCACAATGTGGGAAAATTTACTTGAGAGTTAGAAAGTGTAATGCTAAGAAAGTATCCCTATTCATTTTCTATCTGATTCCGGGACGGAATCCTTTTAAGGAGGGGAAACTGTAATAACCCCAATTTTTGGAATTTTTGAAACCCTTATGAATAGCGATTTTGCTGATTATGCTGAATAAGAAAACTGTTCATGCCATACTATGTAGGGGTTTTGTTATTGATATTCTGAGATTTTATTAGTACTCTATATGATATATAAGTGTATGTAAAGATCGGTAGAATCCAATTCCGAACACTTTGATTTTTCCCAGAAATCCACCAGATACAGAAAGAAGTGAGTATAAAGTAACAGGATAAATATGATTTAAATTCAAGGATTTTAAGAGGGGATCATAAAAAGGAATATAAAATATTGAGGAAGGTTTAGGGGAACCCAAGTGATAAGATCCCGGATATGATTCCTCAAACGATAAACGAGAACGATAGTTAAGCGAACCGTATAACAGATCAGTGGTCATTAGGCAAGCAATTAGGAGTTAATCAAGGAGGTTAGGGATGATGACGTCATCAAACCAACAAGAAGAAGACAAGTGTAACAAGATGACCTAAGCTTGATGACCTAAGCATGACAAGTGGGAAGGATTGGTTGGTTTATTGTGAGCCACACATTTTTCACCATGGTAAAAATTTAATTTAATTCCAAAACAAAAGGAAGCAACCAACCAACAAATATCATAACACAAATACAAATTGAAAGTTGACTTTCCCATTTCAAGAAGAAAGCTCTCGGCTAAAACAAACCCAGCAACTTTAAACTGCCATATCTCCTTCAATACTCACTCAAATGTTGTTTTCTATAGCTCGTTGGAAAGGTATTGAGATGGCCTACAACTCTTGTTCACAAGTATCTTCCAAATAAGCATGGTAAGACCCTCATTTTTACAGTTATTTAAATCGGACTTTTAGAAACTTCAAAGCCTAACTTTGTGTTCTTGATTTCTTTGGAAAGATCAAGCTTGTAGGAGGCTCCATAAGGCTTCCTAGTAACTTTCCACCCTCCAATAAAGGTATAAATCTTCACACCCTTTAGTAATAAGTTTGAATGTTGAAGTTTGGAGATGGTTTGGATGGATGAGTAGTAATTTGAATGATAAGCATGATTCGAGCGTAATTGTTAAGTAGTTTAGTTGAATTTGGAGATGTTATAATATATGATTGGATTGAGATCCTTGAGCTTATTATGACTGAAATCAGTAGCATTGATGTGTATCTTGAGTTGTTGTTGATTGGTAGTTGGATTGATATAATTTGGAATGGTAAAAAATTTGGAAATTGCGTAAACATAGTCGTCGTAATGTCCGATTTACTTTAGACTGCTTTTGTTCATAACATTAGGACCCGAGAACTCCCTTCTAGGTTTTGACCATTGCCATGTTTAGATAGTTCATGTTACGAGATTCGTTTTGATATGTGGTTCGTTTGATTCCGATGTACGGTTTAGGAGAAACGGCCGTTTTAAGTAACGACGTTTCGCGAACGAAACATTACCCCTCGCCTTACTTTGAAACATAGGTTAAAGACCTTAAAGGACTAATTGGAGTATGAAACATTTATGTAAAGTGTAATAGGTAGTTGGTAAGACACTCGCGAAGGGATCGCCTTAAAAATCATAATGGTTAATTTATTAAAAATGGTGGAGCCGAGGGTACTCGAGCGACTTAAGAGAATCAGTAAGCGCAAAGCGAGCGTTAGAGTCTAATTTGGTTAAAGTATAGATTTACAAGTGACTTCGGTTTAATTCCAACTTATATGTTGTTTATAGGTTACCAGACTCGTCCCGAGACATTTGTAACCCCCAGTCACTCAGGCAAGTTTTCTACCCGTTATACTGTTGTTGTGATGTATATGTGTATATGCATGATCTTGTGATAAATGCATATTTGTTATTAGCAAATTCTTGCGATATATTGTAGCATGTGATATGGTATATATGCATGCATGTTTCGTATTCTTGATTTATATATCTGTTGGTTCAAATGCTTATTCGTTGCATAATACCTATGCTAGAGATAAGCGGTATTTGCGTATACCCTTAGTATAGGGGATCAAAAGGTGAACTTTTTCTAAAACCGGGAGGCGAGGCTCCCGAGTATAATATATATTTATATATATATATATTGATATAGTTTTTAAAACTATTAATCGAATAAGGTTTATTCGATAACTTTATTTTATTTAATGAATATTATTACGAATATTCATTCGAGGGCTTATGACTTCTTTATTTTATTAAATGAATATTATTTTGAATATTCATTCGAGGGCTTATGACTTCTTTATTTTATTAAATGAATATTATTTTGAATATTCATTCGAGGGCTTATGACTTCTTTATTTTATTATTTGAATATTATTTGAATATTCATTCGAGGGCTTATGACTCCTTTATATTATTTATTGA
Source organism: Apium graveolens (assembly GCF_009905375.1). Lineage (NCBI taxonomy): Eukaryota > Viridiplantae > Streptophyta > Magnoliopsida > Apiales > Apiaceae > Apium > Apium graveolens. Next base: position 109,557,649 of record NC_133657.1, read on the forward strand.
ATATTATTTGAATATTCATTCGAGGGCTTATGACTCAGTTTATATTATTTAATGAATATTATTTGAATATTCATTTGAGGATCTATGACTCCGATTATTTGCTGAGATATATTCTTTATTTTATTAAAGAATAAGGTGTCGATAATCAAACTTATCTTTGATTATTCAAATAAAGATAGTACTTTCGTATAAGTATATCTTTGGTTATTTAATACTCATTTCAAGTATAAGTTTTAAAACTTCTACTTCAATTATTTTTATAAAGATTATTCTTTATGGGAATATTATTTAAATAATAATATTCAGATATTTTCTAATATATTGAGACTGATTTATTTCATTAAATCAGCATTACTCCAAACACTCTTTAAAGTGTTTTCGAGTCTTCAAAATGATTTTTAAAAGTTAGAGCGGATCCCAAAACTCATTTTTATATTTAAGATCTTCCTTTTAAAGGGGATTTAAATACTCGTTCAAAACTTGAGGGATCCGGCTCAGTGGTGTATTTTACATTCGCAACGAGGTTGCTGTTTTGAGAAAACATCTTGATTACTTGCCCATCGTTCGGGAAGTAAGTTCATCTATTTGAGTCGGCATAAGCAACATGGGCTCAGTGGGCGTCCATGAAAGTGTAAGTGGCTCAGTGGGAGTCCATCAAATGCGTAAGTGGCTGAGTGGCAGTCCAGCATAAGGTCCTATTGCGGCCAGGGTGATGACCAGTGGGGAATTCGTCCATCTACTAGTAGAAAAGGTTACTTATTGGTATCTTTGCCTGATCAGCAAAATATCAGGTTTATGCCAAGGTTTTCTCCTTTCCAAATTCATTGGATATTGCAACTCTGTTTATAATTTTCATAACAGAGGTTTTCAAGGAGTGTATGAAATGTATATATATAGGTGTATATATATATCGGGATTTAATGAAGTATCTCATAACTTCATTATTTATAATGATATTCAAAGATTGAATCTATTCAAATCTTGTCTTGTAGTCTCATCTATGTGATGAACTTTTGAACTGATTATAACTTGAACGGTGGTAGTTCAAGTAATATTTGGAAAAGATATAAGTATATTGGGGTATCTTGTAACTTCATATTTTCAACTTATATCTAGTTAATGATTATCTTATGCATATCAAAGATTTTCAGAAAAACGTTGAGACAAGGGTAGATATATGAGATCACCTTGCAACGATATTTTTATACAGTTATAAACTGGAACTCTGTGTATATTATGTATAGAAGAGGACTTCCAAGATTTTGAAAAGTATATATGTATATATACTGAATATTTTGCGACTTCATCGCATTAAGATATCAAACTTGGTTCATTTCTTTTGACCAAGACTTTCAAACTTGCTTTCTTCTTTTATCACACAACAACAGATAGAAAAGATGAACAGGACCAAGCTCCCGATTCGCAAGCGGTTAGAAAATGTTCTGCAGTCTTCTGGAAGCGTTGATGCCGCCGTAGCTGAGGTAGGAGCTACCAATAGGCTAGGTTTTCAACTATTGATGAACCAGACTTATGTATAATATGAATTGTAATAATGGCAAGGAATATGTAAAATTATTCAGAACCTTTTTAAGGTGTAACGGTTTATAATTGTGGAATATAAGGACTTGTGTTATTTTTGAGTGTTCATCTCTGAGACTATAACTTGTGGTGTGTGTGTTTATTGTGGGGTCACAGTACAGAGTAGTTGATTATTTATTAAGATTGGGTGTTATTAAGGGAAATGGAACTCGTGACAACCCGGATCCCCGACCCCGGATTTGGGGGTGTTACAATTAATTGATGATATCCCGATCTTAAATCGATCTTCGAGAAACAAGTAGCTCCCTTTAGCTGATCAAATAAGTCATCGATTCGTGGGAGATGGTACTTATTCTTAATAGTCAACTTATTCAATTCATGATAATCAATACACAATCTCATACTTCCATCTTTCTTCTTGACGAACACCACTGGTGCTCCCCACGGGAAAACAATCGGTCTAATAACTCCTTTATCTAACAATTCTTGCAATTGCGTCGCTAGTTCCTTCATTTTAATGGGCTTCATTCAATAAGGGGCTTTCAAAACTGGTTCTTCTTAAGGAGCCAAATCAATCATGAATTCAATCTCTCGACCTGGAGGTAGTTCAGGTATGTCATCGGGAAACATGTGGGGAAACTCTTTAACCACAGGAATGTCCTTAATATTTAAGGATTCCTTCTCTACATCCTTCACATGAACCAAGTAAGCTTTGCATCCTTGTCGTAACAATCTCCTCGTCTGAATTTTTGTTAGAAAATTCTTATCTTGCCTATTTCCTTTGAATATCACTTCAGCTCCATTCTTGGTTCTCAATTTCACTTTCTTATTTCTACACTCGATTTGCGCATCATGGTTTACTAACCAATCCATTCTGAGAATAATATCAAATTCTCCTAACTTAAACAGAATTAAGTCAGCAGAAAAGTGCCGACCTTCTATAACGATATCGCACTTGGGACAAATTCTATCGACATTAACTCTTTCCTGATTTGCTACTTCTATAATCAAGTTAGATTCTAAGGGGTACGCAACATACTTTAGTTTATCAACAACACTTTTATAAATAAATGATTTAGTAGCTTCGGAATCCATTAACACTTTGACTTTTACTGAATTTATAGTAAGCGTACCTGCTACCACATTCGCATTCTGCGCCGTATTTTCATCGTCATATTAAACATTCGCGCCCTTGGTTGAAATGTTTGTGCTGGTGGAGGCTGTGGTCCAGCTATCCTAAGAACATGTGCCTTCTGTACAGGCTCCTTGCAATTCCTTGCCATATGACCAACTTTCCCACACTTAAAACAAGTCATATCCGGCTTTCCCGAACCACTCGTGCATTCTGATGAATAATGTCCTTTCTGGTTACACTTGAAACACGTCACGTTGAGCTTATTGCATCTTCCGGGGTGCCTCTTTCCGCACGTCTTGCATTTCTGAATCTGGTGTCTATTGTCCTTTGCTGGCTGACCAGTTTTCTGAAAACAATTCTTTTGATTCCCATTTCTAGGCTTAAACTTCTGGAATTTCTGACTTGGACTTCCCATATTCTTTCCCAACTTCCCTCTAAACTTGGAACTTCCCTGATCTTGTTCTGAATCCTCAAACTTTTTTTTCTTTCCTTCACTTTCCCTTTTAGTTGCTTCTCATTCTCCTTCTACGATCATAGGTTTCTGTACCAAAGCAACGTAAGTCCTTATCTAAAGAAGAGCCACTTGACTACGTATCCATGGATTAAGTCCTTGTTGAAACCTTTTAGCTTTCTTCGCTTTTGTATTCACATACTCGGGCACAAACCTTGCTAACTCTGAAAACTTTCTTCATATTCAGCTACCGTCATATTCTCTTGCTTTAAATCCAAAAACCTCATTTCTAATTGATCTTGCATGTAACTTGGTAAGTATTTATCGAAAATCAACTCCGTAAACTTCTCCCAAGTATAACTTCTCCTTCAAGCAACACCTTAGTAGATTCCCACCAGTAACTCACCTCATCCTTAAGATAGTAACTTGCATACTGCACTTTCTTATCATCCTTAACCTCCGCTAACTCAAAGGTTTTCTCCATTTCTCTCAACCAGGACTGAGCTTTAATCGGATCTGGAAAACGTACAAACTCTGAGGATGAACGGATTAAAAATGTTTGAAATTCCCGACTCTAGGGGTTGAGGGTTGTTGTAAAAGTTGGAAGAGTCGGTTCATCATAGGGGTGTCTTGGTTTTGTTCTTGGTTTCGAGTTTGAGTTTCTTCTTCTTAGTGATTTGGTGAAGTAGCTATCTTATAAACCTGATGAGCAATTATTAGCAATATGATAACCTGACATACATAACAATAAGGATTCTTTTAGGAATAGTTTTGCGGGTTTTAAGTTTTACACAGTTGCTCATGCAACCCTATTACTATATAATTCACTCACCGGTTAGGGTTCTCACATGACATAAGGTGTATATTTACAAAGACGTTTGAATACGGTCACTTGGAGAACAGGATATGCAAAACAATTTATGAAACTTAAGATTTCGCAATATAGAAATAAGATGAATAGATAGATAATTTATGGAATTCATCGGTTTTTTGCAAGATAACCAAGGTACATAGATAAATAGTTCAAGTATAATAAGTTTTAGGAATAAGGTACAATAACATAGTAGGGTTAAACAGAGGAAAAACTGGAAAATATCCACCTATCTACCTCTAACTTCTATCTAGCTATTACTATAGCAACCAACACTAAGTTCTAAAATACAATACAACATAAAAAGAAAGAGGAATCCCGACATCTGACCAAGTATCCCAAAGCCTACCGGCGCTGAAAAGAAACAACAACCATAAAAACTACGGGCTCTACCAGATATCCCGTCTGATCTCACAGTCTCACTAACCATCAAAATCAAGAATCTCATTCAATACTGAAAGCATCCAACGAATAATCTTGTGAACCCTCCGGGCCTCGGCATCAGCATCACTGAAAGTTGGTCCCTCATCCAACCGCCTACGGGCAACCTGCTTCACCATCTCAATGCGAACTATCCACTCATTCTCCAGCACTAACGTCTACTTCCTAGACTCGCTTGTCAACCTATCTACCAATGATCTCAACTCGAGGATACAAGAGTACACAAAGTCTCGGTCCTGATCTAGCTTACCACCAACATGTCCAAGCACAGGTACGGTAAGCATTCGCTTAGGGGTCGGGGTCTCTGGTACCGGTCTTTGGGGAGAAACATGCATAGGGGCCTCACTGCTCTCAGATGGATCCTCCTCAGGGTCTGAACTAATATATAGAGGCTCCACTGATGGGGGTGGAATAGAGTCCACTGGGGAACAAGGCAACAAACTATCCTAAGAATCAACATCACTACCACTACTAGGGTCCTGAGATGAAACATAAAACAATAGCCATGAAAACAACATTAGGGTTAAATAAAACCTCCAACTGATTCAATGCCCTAACTTTATTTATCACCTTAACCTATTTATTTAACTTAGACTATACCTAATAGTCTGACTCAACTCTATGTGAGTCGAACACTCTCGCAATATTAATTACCCAAATACTCTTTTATCCTAACTTTTCTCAGGGACTAAATCCTGTAGCTCTGATACCAACTTGTGACGCCTTCAATCATGGGGTTAGGAAATGAGGACCCACATACCAATATACTAATACCATAACATAAATATAATAAACCCCGATACTAACATAATCTAAACAAGATAAATTATGAGACAAGATTACAACTACCAACCAGAAAATAATATTATTACAACCCAAAATATGAATAAATTCAAATTATTCAATTCCAAATTAGAATCGAGAGATAACCCAAAAGTATCTGATTTAGCTAATTCACTTCCCATCATCGCTTGCTCACACGGTAACTACCTGATCTGTCATCTGAAATCCCTCAACACGATAGGGACCGCCAGGAACGCTCTTGCGAGCGGTGCGCCTAAGTCTGACCATCTTCTTGCTTAATTGCCATGGTTAGATCAAAGCAAATAAATGAGCAAAGACACTCAGCAAGTAACTATATAGCAGTTCTAAATATCAAAATAAAAAACATTAAAGGAGATATTCTATTTCTGAATAACACTAAACTAGGTGGAAATATTCTTTTAATGGCTAGGTAAAGGCTTGAAAAAGGTTTCGGGCTTTCAAGATTCAAAGTTTGGGAGAAAGCCGACATTCATCACAATCAATAACGGGGTTCTCAGGGAGGTTCTTATTTCAAAGGAAGCAATCATTCAAGCTTAAAGAATCCATAACAAATTAAAGTGACAGGATTCTCGACCAAATCTCATAACTTTAGAGAAGATACTACTCATTATGTTTCCTTTAATTAATTAAGCAAATTGCTTTATCAAAGATATACATTTCCTCTTTTATAAAATATTAAAGAACCCTTGATTGGAATATCCATCTTTTAAATATAATACGGGTGATCAGCCCGTACTGACCTCCATCCGGTCATTAAGGTACCTATGTCATTATTTCGGCCTTGTAGTGGACTAGCCCCGCTAGCCTCTTATATGACTAGACTAGTCCCACTAGTCTCTTACGTCTTTATCCAATCTTCAAGGAATTCATTTGGAAAACCTTTGTGTTGGAATACAAGAAAGTTTATCTAAATTTAGTTTTAATATTACTGATAAGTGAAATCATTTGGACTCTTTCAAGTCGAAAGTCATTCTTAAGTTCAATTCAAGAATTCAAGGAAGGTGAACAAATCCAGAGTAAGCAGGGATCATAAGATAAAGATATTGATTAAATGTTAAAAGGGTGTATAAGGTCGCAATAAGAATATTTCCAAAGAACGATATGCACAAGTTATAAGGGATTGTCAAGGAATCCTGATTAACAAGATATAACATATGAAAAGCTCGTAAAGACTCTCTTGAGTTAAGGGATCAAAAGTTATCAAAACACAAGGATAGGGTATACGTACTCGGGCAAGGGTTTACTATTAGGGTTGGCACAAGGATTGATAACAAGTTTATCGCAAGAAACAATAACAGGGTTTTCATAAGAATCAATAACAAGTTTCACAAGAACCTTTACTCCATCATGGCATCAGCAATAATATTTCTGTAATCAATTCATAATAGAAGGCAGAGTTACTTGCCTCAAAAATCTTTCCTGCTTAATGCAAACTGAGCTACTTCCACCTAAGATATCCTTCCCTTTACTAGCCTGAATGTCTCTGCTATCCAAATTTATAATACAAAACAGAACCCTAATTAGCAACTTGATTGATTCCCGATGTTTTTCAGAACGTCTAACTTCTACCCCATTCGCATTAGACACGTATCTTATATACACATGCATAAAACGTAGCACATAATAATATATACCTTTATACTTGTTATATCACCGATTATCTCAATACTTTATACTTATCACATAATCACCGATTCATATAACTCAACACTAAATCAAACCGAACCTATACCTTATACGAACCTATTTATTCACTTTTCGAGAATCAGGCATGACATATTTGTAATTACGTTTTTCCTTATATCACAATCACAATACTCAACTAAAATCTCTAGCTGAAATGCCATAGCGTACATCACTTCACTTGCCATTTATAGAATTTGTACCTCTATTCCTAACTTCTCAAATTCCTTGATCGGTTCTTTGGACGAAGTTAACAGACTTAATCTTTCCTTGCGGCTTAGCGCATCCGCTACAACATTTGCCTTTCCGGGATGATAACTTATCGTACAATTGGAGTCTTTGATTAATTCCAACCATCTTCTTTGTCTCATGTTCAACTCCTTCTGGGTAAAGATGTATTTCAAGCTTTTGTGATCCATATAGATTTCACATTTTTCTCCATACAAACAGAGTCTCCAAATCTTAAGGGCAAACACAATTGCTGCTAACTCCAAATCATGCGTAGGATATTTTTACTCGTGCGGCTTTAATTTCCTTGGCGCATATGCTATCACCTTTCCATGGTGCATCAACATACAACCTAATCCTTTATATGAAGCATCGCTATATATCACGAATTCGCCTTTCTCATCAGGAAAAACCAAATACTGGGGTATAAACTAACCTTTTATTCAGCTCTTGAAAGCTTTTTTTCAGACTTATGTATCCAAATAAACTTTTCATTTTTCCTTGTCAACTTTGTCAAGGGAACTGCAATCTTAGAGAAATCCTGAATGAATCGTCGATAATAACCAGCTAGTCCCAAAAAGCTTCTCACTTCCGTTGGAGTCTTTGGTCTTCCCCAATTCATAACAGCTTCAATCTTTGCAAGGTCCACTTTGATCCCTTCACTATTGATTATATGTCCAAGAAACTGAACTTCTTTCAACCAAAACTCACATTTAGAAAATTTCTCATACAATTTCTCTTTTCTCATAATTTCCAAAGTAATCCTTAAATACTCCATGTGCTCCATTTTTTACTTTGAGTAAATCAATATGTTGTCGATAAACACTATCACAAACTTATCCAGGTATTTCTTGAATACTCGATTCATTAGGTCCATAAAAGCAACTGGCGCATTTGTCAATCCAATCGCCATTACCAAGAATTCATAGTGTCCATATCTTGTTCGAAACGCCGTTTTGGGTATATCTTCCGCCTTAATCATTAATTGATGATATCCCGATCTTAAATCAATCATCGAGAAACTAGTAGCTCCATTTAGCTGATCAAATAATTCATCGATTCGCGGGATAGGGTACTTATTTTTAATAGTCAACATATTCAATTCGCGATAATCAACACACAATCTCATGCTTCCATCTTTCTTCTTGACGAATAGCACTAGTGCTCCCCACGGGAAAACACTCGGTCGAATAACTCCTTTATCTAACAATTCTTGCATTTGCATCGCTAGTTCCTTCATTTCAAAGGGCGTCATTAGATAAGGGGCTTTCAAAACTGGTTCTGCTCCAGGAGCGAAATCGATCGTGAATTATATCTCTCGATCTAGAGGTAGTTCAAGTAATTTATCGGGAAACATGTCGGGAAACTCTTTAACCACAGGAATGTCCTCAATATTTAAGGATTCGTTCTCTACATCCTTCACATGAGCCAAGTAAGCTTCGCATCCTTGTCGTAACAATCTCCTCATTTGAATTACAGTTAGAAAATTCTTATCTTGCCTCTTTCCTTTGAATATCACTTCAGCTGTGATGCCCTCTAAACCCGGGGTCTAGATTTGGGGGTCACTAGCCAATAAACCATAATAAAATAATCACCGCAGAATAATATAATAAATATGACCCCTTGCATGCAACTGGATCGATTACAGGTTATAGTATGAAATATACACTAATACAAACCAATCTTTATTACAAACCATAAGTCTAATTCGTTTTACTGATTATTCAAATTTTATTACAAACCTCTAGACTTATTCAAGCGTCCCAAAAAGTCTACCTGGAAAACACACCCAACTATCTACAAGCACTCAACTTCTGATCAAACCTGGAACTTAAGCCTGCTCTGGCTTAGCTGAAATATTAGATTGATAAACAAGTATGAGCGAAAGAAATGCTCAGCAAGCAGTATAAAGTGTGTTTGAAATGATAAACCACATTTTGGTAATAATTGAACAACAAGATAAAATCAGTGATACTTGATCAATAATAAAAGCTTCACAAGCTAACAACAATAAACGATAATTTTTAGATTGGAATCTAACTCCGACGGACGTACTATCACATGTTGATCAGCCCGTGTGATAGCACAAGGTCATGATTCATAGAAACATGTCCCAAAACACGAGTACTCAAATAAAAAGGCAACATATTTACCCGTGGCATAAATTGTGTCATAATATTTCATATAACACATGGAAATAACCCTCCGCTGGACCGTCCGTCCCGGTCACTTACGCATTCATCCAATCCATAAAATATTTTAATTAAAGGAGCCGAATCAAACGACATCCTTAACAATATAAATCCCCATTTCTCATGGTCCAGAGCTATCTCAACAATTGATGATGAAATAACTAGAACAATTAGTTATTGACTAATCTCAATTCAATGTTCCACTGTATAGAGTAATTTATAGCGAAATATAAAATGCTTAACTATTCTGAACTTAGAATAATATGGAAATTGAAAGAATAAAGTTCAGAGTCAATATAACTTGAATGATACGTGAAGATATAAATACTTGCATAATATGATTCAAAATAAACGTCACTTGAACGATAAGTGAAGTTAGGGGTACTTGCCTGGTATGCTCAATAACCTCTTACTATAACTCTGCTTATAGCTGATGGCTACTATCTCCGTCTAACACTTGACCGCACTCCTTGCTACTCGATTCTATAAATAAAAGGACTATCTTAACTGACAGAACCAAACTCAATTGACGTAACAATACGTCTTGACATCTACCCGATCATTTATAACTAATCATGGCATTTTAAAACTGTAAACACATAGCATGCATATCACGTAACACATAATCATGTCATTTATATATCACATAATCACATATTTCATGTAACACATAAGTCAGGTTGTCAAATAGGTTTCAGTACGTTCAGAATTAAAATCAGGTCAATAATAGTGTTTACCGATCAGATACTGACTCAAAAGGATTAAAAAATCAAATGACATTGTAATACAAAAGAAATTAGGTCTCAAAAGTATTTTTATTGAAAGCGTGGTATTATTCTGAGTCTGTACGCGTTCGTTTCGTATTAAACGGACGAACGGTTTAATTATTATGAATAAAATAAGAAATAAATAGAATTAAATCAATTAATAATAATATTAATTGACTTTTAAATACCAAAATATAATTTTTAAAAGTCTAAAAATAATTTTTAGGAATTATTCGAATTAATTATAAATAATTTACATTTATTTAACTATTTATAAATAAAATTAATTGATTAAATGAATTAATCAATTAATTAAACTCATAAATAATTAACTAAAATAAATTATAAATAATTAAATCAAATTTAGTTTTAAAAATAATAAAATAAAATAATTTTAGGAATTTAAAATAATTAAGTAAATAATTTTTTTAGAATTTAAAAATATAAGTAAATGATTTTTTAAAAATAAAATAAATGATTTTTGGAAATAAAAAAACAATTTTAATATAAAATATAAAAAAGAAATGTCAGAAACAGATTTTCAGTTTGGGTTTTGGGAAATAACGAATCAAAAGCGGGTCGGATAAAAAAACAAAATGGGTCGCCAAGAAACCGGCCGGGTCACTAAGAACAACCCGCCGGATTTCTGGAAAACCCAGAAACCGGCGAGGATTTCCGATGGCCGCGGGGGAAGTTCGGCAAAGCCCAGAACGGATCCATACGCCTGTTTTTCATCCCAAACATAACCAACATCGATTTAGAAATCCAGATAACAACGTGATAATCACGATTAACGCCAGAATCAAAAGCTCCGTTCAAAAACGAAGAACGAGCGGTGATTTTCCGGCGAAAATCCAATACGCACAAAATCCACACCAAATTCAATCATATTGGTACGAAATTGAAGGTAATAATATGTACAATCTACCCACATCTATAGTTTTTACAAATAATTAAAAACAAAGTCAAAAAAATCCAACAATAAATTAAGAACATGGCGGCGATAACATTTTTTCCGATGAGCACAAATCTGAATACTAAAATCATAGATTTATATGCTAATCGACTATAAACAAGGCCGTGAATCTATTGGAATCATCAAAATCAACTAACAATCAATCAATAATCCAGAAAGTTCAAGAATCAAATCGAACTACATAAACTTTGATTTTGCAAATTACTCAGTCTTAAATCGAAATAGTTATACCGAAAGATCGGCCGTGAATCAAGCTTCAATTTGACTACTCGAGTGTCCGATTTGGTTTGCTAAATCAATCAAAATTAGGGATTGAAGTTGAAGAGAGAGATTTCACCCCCAAAGTTGTTCTTGAGAAATTCTGAATTTTCTAAAATTTTAATAAATAAAATGAATAAAAAATCAGTTTCTACTATTTATATTATCTGAAAATCAATACTCTAAAATCATTTAAGGGTGTTTTTATCCCCTAATTATCATAATTAGGGCCAAAAATAATAATTAAGGGGAATAATTTTAAAAATAATAAAATACAATATTAATGTCAAAATTCCCCAAAAATTGCGAATAATACGAAAATACATAAATCCTGGGTATTTAAAATATGAATAATTTTATAAAACTAAAAACATAGATTTTATGGGATTTAATATCCTGGTGGGGTCCCGGTCCGCTCGCTTTCGAAAACAAAAATGATACCCTTAGCATGTCTTCAATAGTCTGAATTTTCCTTTCACTTTGACCATCAGTCTGCGGATGATACGCGGTACTCATATTCAGCTTCGTTCCGAGACAATCTTGAAAACTTCTCCAAAATATTGAATTGAATTGAGGATCTCTGTCTGAAACTATGGATACTAGAACTCCATATCGTGTTACAATTTCCTTTATATATAACCGAACCAATTTATCCATTAAAAATCTTTCGTTGATAGGAAGAAAATGCGCTGACTTCATCAATCTGTCAATAATAACCCAAATAACATCATGATTTGCCTTGGTCCTTGGAAATCCAACTACAAAATCCATTACAATATACTCCCACTTCCATTCTGGAATGTCCAATGGTTGTATCAGTCCACTGGGCCTTTGATCTTCCGCTTTGACTCGCTGGCAAGTGTAACACTTACTTACCCATTCAGCAATTTCCTTTTTCATACTTGGCCACCAAAAGTTTTCTCTTAAGTCTCTGTACATCTTCGTACTTCCGGGATGAATTGAGTATCTGGAGTTGTGAGCGTCTCGAAGAATTTCATCTTTTAGCTCGGCTATGTTGGGTATCCATATTCTGGAAGAAAATCTTAATATCCCTTTATCATCCTTTTGACTCCCTATCTCTTTTCCTGTCAAATTGTCTCGTTCATGGCTCATGACTTCTTCTTGACATCTTCTTATCTTCTCTAATAATTCTGGTTGAAAAGACATTGCACACAACACTTCTGTAGACATACTTGGGATCCTGACCTCTATTTCAAGGTTTTCAAATTCCTTGATCAATTCCTCGGATGAAGTTACATGTTTAACCTTTCCTTTCTATTCAGAGCGTTGGCCACCACATTTGCTTTGCCTGGGTGATAGTTGATAGTGCGGTCGTAGTCCTTGATCAATTCTAGCCATCTTCTCTGCCTCATGTTCAATTCCTTCTGGGTGAAGATATACTTCAAACTCTTGTGGTCCGTGTAGATCTCACACTTTTCTCCATAAAGATAATGCTTCCATATCTTCAATGCAAATACTATAGCTGCCAGTTCCAGATCATGAGTTGGATACTTCTCTTCATGTGGTTTCAGCTGTCTTGAAGCGTAGGCTATCACCTTGTCATGCTGCATCAAAACACATCTCAATCCTTTGTACGACGCGTCACTATATATCACAAAATTTCCTTGATCATCTGGTAATACTAGCACTGGAGAAGATACTAATCTATTCTTTAATTCTTGGAAACTTTCTTCATACTTCTCATCCCACTCGAACTTCTGGTTCTTTCTGGTGAGCTTTGTCAACGGCGTAGCTATCTTCGTAAAATCTTGTACGAATCTTCTATAGTAACTTGCCAGTCCCATGAAACTTCTTACTTCTGTTGGTGTTTTTGGTCTCTCCCAGTTGACTATGGCTTCAATCTTTTCCAGATCTACTTCCACTCCTTTATTACTAATCACGTGTCCAAGAAATCGTACTTCTTTTAACCAAAATTCACACTTTGAAAACTTTGAGTACAATTTCTCATGTCGCAGTGTCTCTAGAACTATCCTTAAATACTCTGCATGCTCTTCTTCTGTCTTGGAATAAATCAAAATGTCATCTATGCACACAATCACGAATTTATCCAAATACTTCTTGAATACTCGATTCAGCAGATCCATAAAAGCTGCTGGTGCGTTGGTTAATCCAAATGTCATTAACAAAAATTCATAATGCCCATATCTGGTTCTGAATGCGGTCTTCAGAATGTCTTCTGGCTTGATCTTCAGTTGATGATATCCTGATCTTAAATCAATCTTAGAAAACCATACAGCGCCTCTCAGTTGATCAAACAAAATATAACGACTCGTGCATATTCTTTTATTTTGAATATTTTCAAGGTGTAATAAAGGTTTAAATAATTAAATAAATGTGTTTATTGATTTTTGGCAGCAGTTGTTGATTGTTACTTATTTAATTGCGATATGTTAATATGAGGATTGGATTATGTGATTTAGTAGTGAGTTATACGATTTTATTTCGCTTGTAAAAGTGATTTTATTATAGTTTTAATTCCATAAATATTTGGATTGTTTCTAAAATTGATTTTATAATTTTATAATTTCAATAATTAATTTTAGGACTTTATAAAATTGAGAAATCAATATTCCACTAGTTATTTATTTTTAAATGATTTTCTGAGTGTGTATATTTGTAAAATCCATATTTAATTCAGGAAATCTTCAAAATTTATGAAACTTATATTTTAGTAAGTTCGTATTATTCCGAGAATTTTAAAATAATTTTGGAAATTTTTCGGGATTCTTTTCACCCGCGCGTTGTTTCGTTATTTGTTAAAAAGCGGGTACAAAGTGCACCTTAAAAATTGTTTTAGAAATTTCAAAATTTATGTCTTTGTAAACTTTGGGATATTTATGACATTTTGATATTATTTTCGTAATTTTCTGAAATCATTTTTCGTACACCTCGATTCGTTAATTTTAAATTTTGAGGCAAAGCGGTACTGCAGGACACGTGTTACTTTCAAGTTAATTGGTTGATACATGGCAGCAGCTTAGCATTTTTTTTAATCTCTTATTTCATTCCTCTCCCTCCTGCACTCTTGTCTCTCTCTCTCTCTTCGCTCTCTGTTTCTCTCAATCTCTCTCCCTCCTTTATCTCTCTGTTCCTCTGTTTCGTTCTCGGTTCCTCTGCTTCTCGCGGTGGGTTGCCGTTTGCTTTTTCCGGCCGTTCTTTTCTGGTTGGTTCCTTACCTTTTCAATTAAATCTTGTATATATATGTATATATGTGTGTGTGTGATTATATGCTTGTGTGTGTGCGTGTGTTGTGTGTGTGCGTGGGTTGGGGGTGTGCTGCGTTTGTGGCCGGAGTTTTGGCCATTGTGGACCTGTCGTCTGGTGGTAACTACTATGTTCCTCCTTTTTCCGTTATGTCTGTGCGCGTGAGGCGCGTGCAGGTGTGTTGTGTTGATTGCTGTTGTTTCTTGGTTCAGTTGGGTTGCATTCTGTTGGGCTTGGTAGTTGGGCTAGATTGTTTGGGCCTTCTGTTGGGCCGTGTGGGAGTATTGGGTTTGGTTGTTAAAATTTTTAATTCTTATTTTCTTATATGCAGGAAAATAAATGAATAATATTCGTGATATAAAAAAAAATTCGTTGCGGGGAAATAATTTTAATCGGCGTAATTTATTTGGGAACCCGTATTATATCGGGCGCCAATAAATTATACCGCCGTTGACGATGAACTTCGGTGAGTCAACGGTGGACGGTGATGACGTTGTTCTGAGTCCTAAATTTTATAAATAAATAAAATAATTTGAATAACCAGTTTTGTATGTAAGTAATTTGTGGGATTGTGAAATGGTGTTGCGAATTGAGATTGTGGATTGTTGTGAAATTTGGACGTCGATTGCGATCGACGGGTAGTCTTATAAACAAAGGACTTGTTAGGTCACACTTTCACTGTAGAGGGGGTGAATACAGTGTTTATTACAATCAAATCAAACTTCAAGAACTTATGTAACAGAAAACAAACTTTATTTAAACAATAAACTCTGTTACAATCTGGAACTGTTATCTCTCAGTGATGAACAAAATATCACGAGAGCTTCTAGAGTTATAATAAATAATATTCTCGATAATGATAACACCTCTAGTGTAAACTCTATTTCTGTGTTTATATACTACACAGTTACAAGATATTCGCTAATTGATATGGAATATAATTCTGCTTCCTAAAATATATCAATCAGATATCTTCTATTCCAAGTATTCCATTCTTCACGGAATTCCTTCTTCATGCATATCTCTTCTTATGTTTATCTTGATCTTCTTAACTTTAATCAGCTACTGTCCTTATCTGATCATCCTTCAGCACTTAAGTTCTGATATCTATCTCCTGATAACATAAGTACTGATATCCCTTAAGTTCTGACTTCCAGTACCTTAAGTTCTGACTTCCAGTATAAGTACTGATCAGTTAAGTACTGATTTGTTCTGTTCAAATAAGATCTGAAATCTAAACATAAAACATATTAGCCATGACATTATCAAATATATCTAACAATCTCCCCCAACTTGTAAATTAACAAAACATACAAGTTTAACAGATATTTGATGATGTCAAAAACATTAAGTACAAATGCATGAGAAATAGACAAGATAACTACAACTTACAGTCCTTAAAGTTTTTACCAATTCAACTTCTGATAACAACTTCAACCTGTATAAATATCAGAATTTAAGCAGTTGTAGATCTTCGACTTGGCTTCATCATTTTCCGATCTCTCTGATGTCAGGAGTTGTTCTGAGATAATTCTTCAACAAACATTTCTCAGCATATCTGAGTTCATCAATCATTCTCCGTTTGACATCTTTAAGCTCTGCAGTATCTTCACCAGTTTGAAATATTGCAGCTCTGAGATCATTAATCTTTGCTTTTCTCAACTCCCGATCTAGTCTTATGACATAAGCTTTGTTAGACTCTAGATTGAATTCAAGCCCCTTAATACCAAGATATGTTCTGATCTGTGCAGTATTAGGCTTCATATCAACAATATCACCATTGTGATTTCTGTACTTTGGAACATATCTGCTGTCAGACTTAACAGAATAAAGTCTTTTCTGTCTCTGAATCTGTTCCTTTAAGTAGTTTGCAGCAGTCTCTGTTATTCTGTCATCCACTTGAAGTAAGAATAATACATGCTCCAATTCTTCAAAATACTTCAATGGAATGGCATTTTGTCTTATATGATAAACCCTACCATCTGTCATGAAATACAACATGATGTATTCTTTCAAGTAGGTATGGTAAACCATCTGTACAGATTCTAGTTGATTCAATCTCTCAGGAGTTGCTCCAATACCTGGTTCACTCAAGGAAGTTGGATCATCAGTAGTGTTGTGTACTCTTCTTTCATCAGCACTTCCCAATCCAGTTTTATCTCTAGCTTCCTTTCCAGTAACTACTCTTGCTTCAAAACCACTTAAAGTAGTCTTCAAAGATTGAGTCTGTTTTGCTTTAGTGAATCCTGGTAGGAGTGTTTTAGATTTATCTTCTGATATCAAGTTAACTTGAACACTGTCAGAGGTTACTTGCTTCTTCTGAATATCAGAACTTACAATTTCTTGACTCTGAACAACTTGAGCCATGTCAGAGGTTGTTTTAAGAATTTTTCTTGAAGTCAGAGCAAGATTATGTTTTCCATCAGTAATTTCTTCTTCCTCAGGAGGTACATAAGGCTTGATAGGTTCACCAACCTTTTCTTTACCCTTGGATCTTGGATCTATCTGTGGTTGTGATCTAGCCAAAGTTTCTTCAGTATGTATCCTCTCTTTGATCACAATGCCTTTAGGTTTTGGAAGTAACTTTTTACCAGAAGCTTCAGATTTAGATGTGACTTTCTCTGATTTAAGTCTGGCTTCTTCTTCCTTTAAACTTTCCAAGTCCATCCCTGGATTTTCTTGAAGAAATAACTGTCTTGACATTTCCTCATCAAGATCTAGAAGTTCATCAGAACTTATCCTTTTACCAGCAGCAGAACTTATTCTTTTCCCAGTATCAGAACTTGTTCTGTGACTAGCTTGTCTTGATGTAAATCTTCTACCTTGACTATGACCACTACCCATTCCAGAGTTTCCTTGGTCATCTTTTCCATCATCCTGTCCTTGCAGTGACTTGTTGGTTTTGCATTTGGACTTAATTACCTTCTCCCCCTTTTTGGCATCAGCAGGTAATAAAAGAGATTTCCTCATCAAGATCTAGAAGTTCATCAGAACTTATCCTTTTACCAGCAGCAGAACTTATTCTTTTCCCAGTATCAGAACTTGTTCTGTGACTAGCTTGTCTTGATGTAAATCTTCTACCTTGACTATGACCACTACCCATTCCAGAGTTTCCTTGGTCATCTTTTCCATCATCCTGTCCTTGCAGTGACTTGTTGGTTTTGCATTTGGACTTAATTACCTTCTCCCCCTTTTTGGCATCAGCAGGTAATAAAAGAGAGATAAGTAGTTCCACTGAGGTCTGGATTTCAGTAAGTTGCGATTGCTGAGAAGCTTGATTTGTCAGAATTTGATCAATCTGAGCTTGTTGCTTCTCTTGAGTTTTCTCAATATAAGCAACCCTGTCAATGGTAGGTTGGAAGAACTTTTTCTTATCAAGTTTCCAAACTTGTTCCTGTTTAATAAAGTTCTCCTGAATCTTGTGTAGCTCTGCATGAGTGTTGGAATGAAGACCTTGTAGATGTTTAGTACTCAATGCAGTGACTCTAAGCTGGGTTTTAAAATCATCAGAATTTAACATTTCATCAGCTTTAGTCAAGTGCTCAGCAAGATGTAAAGCATTTGGAACACATGAAACTGAGTTCCATTCCTTAGTCCACTCCTGTCCTGCAGGAGTTTCACTCCAAGGTACTGGTGCATCCCTGATAACAAACTCCTTTAGCAGTTCAGACTTAGGAAGAGTCAGTGGAGGAGTATGTCCTGAAGGACCTGCTGCATCAGCATCTACAGTTGTAGCAGCTTCACCAGTATCTCCAACATTTGCAGCATCAGAACTTAAAGAATCAGTATCTTCTGATAAGACAACTGTATGAGTAGCAATGGAGGCTTCAACATCCTCTAATTGCTGATCTGATACTAAGTTCTGATCAACAGCCATATCCTGATGCTCACCTAAAATCTGATCATCATCTTGATGCAGAGAAGGTGTTAGTGATAACTCAGGAGTTTGAACAGCATCAGTAACAGGTGTTGTGGAAGGATTATTTGCTGTTGGAGCTTCTAAGAAAAGTATTTCAGGCACAACCAAGTTCTGAATATCAATTTCAGCACTTGTGCCTGGATCAACAAGAGATAAAGAAGGTAAATTAGCCTTGTCAGATACAGGTTCCTGAAATGGAGTTGATGGAGAAGAAGTGACTGGAGCAAATTCCTTGTCTTGTGAGATCAGAGATTCCTGATCCCCTTCCTTAGCTGCTTCCTCCTCATCATCTGAAACTGGCCTCTGTGCCCTCTGTTTCTTGTACTTCCTTGTTGATTTGGATTCCTTGGGAGTTGCAGGAACAGTCATACGTCTAAGCCTCTTGAGAAGCCTAGAACCCCCAATTGCAGAATCCTTCTGAGAAGTTGCCTTCTCAGCTTCATAAATCATAGGTTCTGAAGAAGGAACCTGATCTTCAGAATCTGTTTCATCTCTCAAAGTAATCCTCCTCTTCTTCTGAGATGTTTGAGGAACAGTCTTTGTTCTCTTTGGCTTAGAGGATGTAGGCTTCACAGTAGGTGCTGAAGAAGAAGGTTGAGCAGTCTGTGAAGTGGAGAGATATGATTTGTGATAAGTTCTGAGGGTAGGTTGAGTAGAATGAGAGGTAGGGACTGAGGTTGATGGATTTTGGTTATGGTGAGTTGGTTGAACATTTGAGTAAACAGATTTATAAGTAGCTGGATCAGCATTTACCAGAATCTGTTTCACAGACTGAGGAATCTGTAATTGTCTCACCATTGACTATTAATCTTCCACTTCAACATTTCGAAATTAATCTGAGACTGTTACCAAATTTTACTCACAGATAAGTTAAGTAAAGGGTTAGACTGAAAAATCAGAACTTAGACCTATACCAGAACTTAACAGTCATCAGAACATAATGTCTTAACTCGAACAAGGGATATCTATCTTAGTAAATACTCATACAAGTTCTTAGTTATGAACGTCAGAAATTAATCATCAGAACGTGTAACTAGAACTTGTCCTCAGAATTTGTGCAGAAGTGACACAATGACTGTTTATCTAAAATAACATAGACCACCACAGAAATTTCATCATTCATATGGAGTGATGTGTGTGTGCATTAAGCTAAATAACAGACAAAGAGTAAAGTCTGATCTACTTCAGTACATCTTAGAAATAAGTCATAATTAAAATTTTGCTAAAGATCTGTCATTATCCTGAAACCTACTGATAAATGAGTTCATGCATGAGTTCACCTCTACTGTTTTTGTGCTAATTTTATGCATCTTTTGAAATTCTATTTTACAGAGGCTTCTCAGTGTAAGTGAGTCACGACTGTTTATTAGAATTTATGCTATTATCAGAGTATTTCTCCAGTAATCATAGAGTGTGAAAAGTCACCAAGAAAATATTTTGCTTTTCTAATGCATATTTACTTAATACCAGCAATGCACTTGGGTCGTCCCTTTCACATTTTTACTCTAGATCTCAAAGGAGTACCTGATATTATTCTTTGATTATTGTTCTTCTTCTTTTGATAAGTGAGGTTTATCAGCACTTAGTACATTCAGCAGTTTTACTAGAATCAGAACTTAAACAGATGAGTAGCATTATTCTAATTTGTGACTTAGTAATAAGATATACAAAGTAAACTTAACTAAGCTCAGTTATCAGAATTTGCTTGTGTCATAAGATTTCCACAGAAATAACTACTTCTTTCATGGGATCATTTGTTTATTGAAGACTAGTAGGTCAGTATCTAGCACAGTTATCCTCATAGGATAGAATAGTTACTGAAACAGACATATCACTTATCAGAGTTTAGACACATATATCAGACAACAGTCAGTACTTGAAGACATTTATCAATTAATGCACAGAATATACAAAGAGATTAATTCTGTAAATACTGATCATAAAGTCTGATAACATAGAACAAGTTTAAGCAGATTTAGAGAAAGAACCTGAAATCATTCCAAGTTCATTTACCAATTTTGAAAAGGTAGCTTCACACAGTGGTTTTGTGAAGATATCTGCTACTTGTTGATCTGTGGGAACAAAATGCAATTCCACTGTACCTTCATCCACATGTTCCCTGATGAAATGGTACCTGATGCTGATGTGCTTTGTCATAGAGTGTTGAACTGGATTACCTGTCATAGCAATAGCACTTTGATTATCACAGTAAATAGGGATTTTGAAATATGTTAACCCATAATCCAGTAACTGATTCTTCATCCAGAGAATCTGTGCACAGCAGCTTCCTGCAGCAATATACTCTGCTTCTGCAGTTGATGTGGAAATTGACTTTTGTTTCTTGCTATACCAAGAAACCAATCTGCCTCCAAGAAATTGGCAGCTTCCACTTGTGCTTTTCCTGTCAATTTTGCAACCTGCAAAATCTGCATCTGAGTAACCTATTAATTTAAAATCTGATTCTCTAGGATACCATAATCCTAGATCAGCTGTTCCTTTAAGATACTTAAAGATTCTTTTTACAGCTGTTAAGTGAGGTTCTCTTGGATCTGCTTGAAATCTTGCACAAAGACAGGTAGCAAACATGATATCTGGTCTACTAGCAGTTAGATAGAGAAGTGAGCCAATCATACCTCTGTAATCAGTAATATCTACTGAATTACCAGTATCCTTATCCAGTTTTGTTGCAGTGGCCATGGGAGTGGATGCACTTGAACAGTCTTGCATTCCAAATTTTTTCAGCAAGTTTCTGGTGTACTTAGATTGACAAATAAAAGTTCCTTCTTCACTCTGCTTGACTTGAAGGCCCAGAAAATAACTAAGTTCTCCCATCATACTCATCTGATATCTTGACTGCATTAGTTTGGCAAACTTTTTGCAAAGTTTGGCATTTGGAGACCCAAAAATGATATCATCAACATAAATCTGGATCAAAAGTAAGTCCTTGCCATGGTTGAGATAGAACAATGTTTTGTCAATAGTTCCTCTGTTGAATCCACTTTCCAGAAGAAACTGAGCTAAAGTCTCATACCATGCTCTAGGAGCTTGCTTAAGTCCATAAAGTGCTTTATCAAGCTTGTAGACATAATCTGGATTTTTGGAATCTACAAAGCCTGGAGGTTGTTCAACATATACTTCCTCTTCCAATTCTCCATTGAGAAAAGCACTTTTCACATCCATTTGAAAGACAGTAAACTTTTTGTGAGCAGCATAAGCCATGAATATCCTTATGGCTTCTAACCTAGCAACTGGAGCAAATGTTTCATCATAGTCAATTCCCTCCTGTTGAGAATATCCTTTTGCAACCAGCCTTGCCTTGTTCCTTACAATTATGCCATCACTGTTAGTTTTGTTTCTGAATACCCACTTTGTACCAACAACCGATCTATTCTTGGGTCTTGGCACTAAGGTCCAGACTTTGTTTCTTTCAAATTCATTCAACTCTTCCTGTATTGCTTGCACCCAATCAGCATCTTGAAGAGCTTCTTCCACTTTCTTTGGCTCAGTCTGAGAGAGAAAAGAATTGTAAAGACATTCATTCGAAGTACCTGTTCTAGTTCTGACACCTGCCTCAGGATTTCCAATTATTAAATCAGGTGTATGTGATTTTGTCCACTTCCTTGCAGATGGAAGATTTTCTCTAGAACTGGATGCTCCCCCATAATTCATGCTGTCTTCGATTTCATTTTCTGATGCTCCCCCTGAAACTATGCTCTCTGAGTTGGATCCTTCAGTATTTAGATTTTCAGCACTGTCAGTACTTGGCTTATCAGAACTTGACGAATCAGAATTTGACGAGCCAGATGTATGTTCTGATGCTTCTTGAGATGTGATAAAATCTTGAGTATGCTCCCCCTGCAATGGTGCATCTTCCTTTGACGTAGTCACCACAGTTTCAATAACATCAGAGTTTAATCCATCAGAATTTACAGTATCAGGACTTAGACTGTCAGGACTTGAGGTATCAGAATATGAATCTTCATTTTCAAATCTCAGCTTATTATGATCAATGCAATCTTCAAGTCCAGTGATCTTCTTGTCATCAAAAGAGACATTGATAGATTCCATGACCACTTTTGTTCTCAAATTATAGACTCTGAAGGCTTTTGTAGAAAGTGGATATCCTACAAAGATTCCCTCATCAGCTTTTAGATCAAACTTGGATAGCTGTTCAGGATGAGTCTTGAGAACAAAACACTTACATCCAAATACATGAAAGTATTTGAGATTTGGCTTCTTGTTCTTCACCATCTCATATGGTGTTTTTCCATGCTTGTTAATGAGTGTTGCATTTTGAGTAAAACAAGCAGTCTGCACAGCTTCAGCCCAGAAATAGGTTGGAAGCTTTGCTTCTTCAAGCATTGTTCGTGCAGCTTCAATTAGAGTTCTATTCTTCCTTTCAACAACTCCATTTTGCTGTGGAGTTCCAGGAGCAGAAAATTCCTGCTTTATTCCATGATTTTTGCAGAACTCTTCCATTATCAAATTCTTGAATTCAGTGCCATTATCACTCCTCAAAATTTTCACAGAATCTTTGATCAATTTATCCAGATGTTTGACATGATCAATCAGGATAGATGCAGTTTCACTTTTTGTGTGCAAGAAATACACCCATGTGTATCTGGTGAACTCATCTACTATGACCAACGCATATTTCTTCTTTGCAATAGACATGACATTCACTGGACCAAATAGATCAACATGAAGTAGATAGTAAGGCTCAAGAATTGATGATTCAGTCTTGCTCTTGAACGAAGATTTTCTTTGTTTAGCCTTCTGACATGAGTCACAAAGACCATCAGGAACAAACACTGATTTTGGCAGTCCTCTCACAAGATCTTTCTTGATCAGTTCATTTATCTTGTTGAAGTTTAAATGAGAGAGTTTCTTGTGCCAATTCCAGCTTTCTTCAGTTGAGGCTCTACTCACTAAACAGATTGCAGAACCATCAGAACTTGTTGAAAGCTTAGCTTCATAAATGTTACCACGCCTGAATCCCTTCAGAACAATTTTTCCTTTAGATTTACTAACTATTTCACAATGTTCTGCAAAGAAATCAACATGATAACCTCTGTCACAGATTTGACTTATACTCAGTAAGTTGTGTTTAAGTCCTGAGACCAGAGCTACATCTTTAATAATGACATTCCCAAGATTGATATTGCCATATCCCAAGGTTTTTCCAATGTTGCCATCTCCATAAGAAACACTTGGGCCAGCTTTCTCCACAAAGTCTGATAGCAGGGCCTTATTTCCAGTCATATGTCCTGAACATCCACTGTCCAGAACTAGAATATTTTTCCTGTTGCCCTTTGTTTCAGCAGCTTCAGAACTGCTCTCAGAACTTGATTTATCAGCATTTGCCATCAATGCATAGTTCTCCTCACTTTCAGAGTCTGAGGTGTCTGTCCAGCTTTTCTGCTTTGTGACAAGAGCTTTGCCTTTGTCATTCTTGGTCTTCTTGCAATCAGGAGATATGTGGCCTTTCTCACCACAATTATAACATTTAACATTAGCGTAATCTCCTCTGTCAGACTTTCCTCCTTTTCCTTCAGATCTTCTGAAATTCTTCTTATCAGAACTTATGCCTTTCCTGGAAAACATCTTTCCCTTCCTGAACTTCCTGTATGCAATCTTTGTGATTCCTTTCACCATAAGAGCACACAGCTTCATCATCTCCTCATCAGCATCAGTTTCAGGCAAGCTTTCAGAATCTGAGTCATCATCACTCTCAGAACTTGATGACTCAGTATCAGATTTTATGATAAGAGCTTTACCCTTATCTTTCTTTGAGGAAGGTGGTTTGGGGGATTCCTCTTCAACCTTGAGAGCAACTGTCCTTGACTTTCCTCCTTTTCTCTTGCTTCTTTGTTCCATCTCAAGTTCATGGGTCTTGAGCATTCCATAGATTTCATCAAGAGTTGTTTCATCAAGATTGTAGTTGTCTCTTATTGTTGTTGCCTTCAAATCCCAACATTCAGGAAGAGCTAACAGGAATTTGAGGTTTGTATCTTCAAGATCATACTCCTTATTTACTAATGACAAGTCATTCAAGAGTTTGACAAATCTATCATATACATCAGTCAATGACTCATTAGTCCTAGAGTCAAAGTGTTCATACTCTTGAGTGAGTATTGTCTTCCTGTTCTTCTTAACTGTTTCAGTTCCTTGACACCTTGTCTCCAGTGCATCCCATATCTCCTTAGCAGTCTTGCAGTTGATTACCCTGTTTGACATTACATTATCAATGGCACTATGCAATAAGTGACGTACCTTGGCATCCTTAGCAATAGATGTTATATCTTCAGCAGTGTAATCAGTCTTTTCCTTTGGTACGGTCATTGCTGCTTCACCTGCAACTACAACAGCGAGCTTGGTAGGTTTGTGAGGCCCTTCCCTGATTCTATCAAGGTATTCTGGATCTGTTGCTTCCAGAAACATGGTCATCCTTACCTTCCATATGGAATATTCAGATGGTCTCAATATGGGAACTCTGATAGTCTCATATCGACTCTGAGTTGATATCTTTGATGATTCCTCAGTTTTGGTAGGCTTAGTTGGAGTTTCTGTGTCAGACATGATTGTGTTTGGATCTTTAACTGTATGTGTGTTAACAGATAGCTCTGATACCACTTGTTAGGTCACACTTTCACTGTAGAGGGGGTGAATACAGTGTTTATTACAATCAAATCAAACTTCAAGAACTTATGTAACAGAAAACAAACTTTATTTAAACAATAAACTCTGTTACAATCTGGAACTGTTATCTCTCAGTGATGAACAAAATATCACGAGAGCTTCTAGAGTTATAATAAATAATATTCTCGATAATGATAACACCTCTAGTGTAAACTCTATTTCTGTGTTTATATACTACACAGTTACAAGATATTCGCTAATTGATATGGAATATAATTCTGCTTCCTAAAATATATCAATCAGATATCTTCTATTCCAAGTATTCCATTCTTCACGGAATTCCTTCTTCATGCATATCTCTTCTTATGTTTATCTTGATCTTCTTAACTTTAATCAGCTACTGTCCTTATCTGATCGTCCTTCAGCACTTAAGTTCTGATATCTATCTCCTGATAACATAAGTACTGATATCCCTTAAGTTCTGACTTCCAGTACCTTAAGTTCTGACTTCCAGTATAAGTACTGATCAGTTAAGTACTGATTTGTTCTGTTCAAATAAGATCTGAAATCTAAACATAAAACATATTAGCCATGACATTATCAAATATATCTAACATCTTATAAACAAAGGAGTTGCTGCCAAAATTTTCTAAAAATGTATTTATAAACGTACGTACTTATATTATACATGTTACCCCTATTTGTGTTCGGATTATGTGATTACGTGATTTTTTGTATAATAATTATACGAGTCGGGTTATCGGATTGGGTTATTAGGATTTGAGGATATCAAGCATGTTGGTATAACTGAATAGGTTATTCTGTATTTGTAGATCCCAGTCGAGTTTCCCATGATCGAAATCAGCGTGAAATCTATTTAGGGTTTGGTAAAGCGTTATAAGGCAAGTACCCCTGACCATTCTTTTATGGTTCACTACATGTGAATAACTAAATGTTTTATTCTCGTAATGGAACATAAATGTTTTAAGTTATGTATCCTCTGTAGTTATAAATCACTGTTTTCAAATTGTTTTGGGGAAAAGTAACTTCGAAAGGTACCTATCTCAAATGAAATGATTTGCGAACTGGATTTTATATGTGTGCTGATAAAATAAATGGTTTTGAAATGAGATAGGTACAAGTGTTTTCAAAACTGGTTAAAATGATCAGATATGGGATACATAGGGGCCAGAGTAGGCTTATTGACGTGGCGTAAGAGGCTAATTCGGTTGCGCGCATTATATAACCAATTAGTCCAGCAGGTCAGAGACCTAGCTAGTCTCTGAGTTCCGGAACAGGTAAATGGGATGGCAGTTAGAGCCGTCTGGTGTTGATAACCTGATCAGCTATCTTCACATATCCGTTACGTATCTGATTTGGATTTGTGATTCCCGTAAGGGTATAAGTAGTTGATGCAACGGTTTTATAAATGTGAATAGCATGCTAAAATTGGACTCTGGTACTTACACAACACACTATTATGTTATTTTGATAAAGCATGCTAGTCAGTGATATCCAGTTATCTCTGATTTTCATTATATAATGTTGATGACATGATTACAACTCTGTTCCTATTATTGTTACATTACTGTTTTATTCCGTTATTCATATGTTGGTACTGCTGAGCGATTATGCTCACCCTTGCAAACTGTTATGTATATCTCGCAGATGCCTAGAAGACCAGTCAGACATGCCCGTGTTCCCGCCCCTTCAGGACCCGGCTCCTCTGAGGTAGTTTGTATCAGACCATGAGGTCTGATGAGTTGCTGAATAAAGTTAGAGTGTGTTAGATGTTGAATAAATGGTTTGTAATAATGTGAACCTGAATCACACTTGAACCTGGATCGGATCTTAGTTTGGGTCAAGTTATTATATTTTAATAATAATCTTGTTGTTTATATTTTGGTAATTATGTTTGGTGATGTCCACTCCTGACCCCAGGGTTGAGGCCGTCACACAAAACATCGATCCTTGGCAATGGATACTTATTCTTAATGGTCAGCTTGTTCAATTCTCGATAGTCAATACACAGTCGCATACTCCCGTCTTTCTTTTTGACAAACAGTACTGGTGCGCCCCACGGGGATACACTGGGTCTTATAACTCCTTTCTCCAAAAGATCTTGTAACTGAGTTGCTAATTCTTTCATCTCCACTGGTGCCATCTGGTACGGAGCTTTAGAAACTGGTTATGTTTCGGGTGCTAGATCAATTACAAACTCAATTTCTCTATCGGAGGTAATCCTGGAAGATCATCTGGAAAGACATCTGGAAACTTATTGACAACTGAAATTGCTTCTAGTGCTGGAACTTCCTTGCTGGTGTCTATCACATGGGCCAAATATGCCTTGCAATTCTGACGCAATAACTTCTTCACTTGAGCTATCGTTAGAAACTTCTTCACTTGCTTATTTCCTTAAAATATCACCTTCTTTTTATTATCCAAGGTCTGAAGTCTCACTTTCCTATTCTTACAATCAATCTGAGCGTTATTCTCCGATAACCAATCCATTCCTAAGATAACATCAAATTCTCCCAACTTAAAAGGTATCAAGTTGGCATGAAAATGATGTCCCGCTATCTCGATATCACACTTTGGGTACACTCGATCGATGGGAACTTGATTCTTATTAGCTAATTCTATCATTAACACTTGTTCTAATAATTCAACTTCGCAATGTAATTTATCGACAAAATCTTAAGAAATAAATGACCTTGTAGCTCCAGAATCAATTAAAACTTTAGCATCTACGGAGTTGACTGGAAACGTACCTGCAACCATGTCGGAACTCTGAATAGCGTCCTTCATTGTCATGTTGAATGTTCTGGCTTTGGGTTGAGATGGTGGTCCTTCAATCCTTGGCATATTCTGAGATGGAGCACCTGTAAGCCTTGGTGTGTTAGTTGTCGTACCTTGTATTGGGCAATTTCTGGCGATATGTCTTGGCTTTCCACACTTATAACAACCAGTTCCCAAATTCTGACCTGGAGTCGGATTCTGACACACATTAGCAAAGTGTCCCTTCCTGCCGCCCTTGAAACATATCATATTAGTATTACGATTCCCAAAGTGCTTTCTACCACAAAACTGGCAATCTGGTACTGGCGGATGATTAGGCCTCTGCTGATTTGAATTCTGAAAACGGTTGCCTTGTCCTCCATTTCCTGATTGTGGTCTTCTGAATCCCACGTTCCTATTACCCTGAAACTCTGGCCTTTTATTGAGATGGCCCTGGAAATTACCCTGTTGCTGACCTCCTTCTGATTTTCCTTTTCTTCCCATCATTTCCTTTCTAAGACATATCACTCCTACTTTTAATCACCATTGCTTTCCGAACCACTGCCACATATGAAGTCAATTCGAACATGGCCACCCTATTCTGAATCCAAAATTTCAATCCCTGTTCATGTAACGCCCTCCAGACCCGGGGTATAAGTCTGGGGGTTACTAGCTAAATACCAAACCTGTACAATCTGATTAACAATTAATAAAGAAAAGAAATTAAAGCCCTTTAACACTAAACAGGATCTTTTTAGGTTGAAGTATGAAAACAAGAACCACTAACTACTTTATTACAAACCAATTCAAAATCTCACAAGCTCTCTTTATTACAGGCCATTGTCTAATTCATTTTAAACTAAGTTCAACTTTTATTCAAACACACACACTATCTATCAACACTCTACCTGCTCGGGCAACTCAAAGCTTTCTTCCTCGATTGGGATCAACACCTTGGGTATAAGAGGATCCCGAGGCTTGACCCGCTTCTTTACCACTCGAGTCCTCATGGGTTTCATATTCCTTTTTAACTGAAATAATAAGGTGAATAACAACAAAAATGGGTGAGCCAAAAATTTCTCGACAAGTCCACAAAAGATAAACAGTGTTAAAGCATTTTAAATGAATCTGTAATCCCGGGTATATCTGCAAAGATATAACCCTCACGAGAATAGAAAGAAGGCCATTACTGGCGAGTACAAATGAACTAAACTGGACACAAGTTCGTATCTATATTCTGCTGATCAGTCAGAATATAATGCAGATCTATATCTCACTATATAGATCCAGTCGGGTACCCAGGCACTACGGCCCATGTCGAGGCACCAGTCATCCGAGTCCTCAGGATTAAGACACACTCAATCCCAAAAATATCATTAGCCAGTCCATCGCTTAGAAACCAGAATAATCGGTATGCTTTGATATATTTTAAACACCAGAATATATCAATCTCAATGTATCATCAATGGAATATGAATCAAGAATCCAAAGAAATGGAGAAATCAAGAATCGAAATGAAATATGAACAAAGGAATAACAAGTGTGTATCAGTGATTAAGAACAAGAATCAAAAGAGTGCAAATGTGATAAGCATTTGAAGAAATATCACTATTCTGAAAATAGAATATGGGGAAAAAAACTTGCCTTCTGTGCGATTCACTGCAATTAGATCACTTTCGTCTATCACCTTGGACTAATACCGACTCAACTTGCCTGGCTGGCTTAGCTTCTGTTAGCAAAACAGACTGGTTAAGTCACTTCGTACTTCAATTGCATCTTGAATCGACTTCACACCGTTCCTAACATCTACCCATGCGCTTATGACCGACTCATGTATTACTTATTAGCAATTAAGACTCAATTAACCACGTAATACACATAAGCACATAAGCACATAAGCACATAATCATTTTTATAGTTAAAATAATTTTTAGAACCAAAATTGACTCGCTGATTGCTCAACTGATCGTTATCTGACTCGTTTCCCATTTTTCCGGAATTTTTCGGACTCGTCTCGGTACGCATTTCGATTGATAATCAAACAAGTAACAAAATCAACTAATTTTTAGAAGAAATTAAGCTTTGATATTATTTTTAATGAAAAGAATTCATTTTTCTGAGTCAACAGGCTTTCGTTTTACTCGAATCGGACTAACGGTCTATTTATTATCAATTCAACACTGATAATTCCATTTATTATTCACTATAAATAATTATTACTAATTTTTAAAACTCAAAAATAATTTTTAAATCATTATTTAAGAAAAATCAGAATTAAAAATGATTTTTCTATAATATTTGGAATTTAAATGAATTTATTATAATTTATTGAAAATTATTTGATTAATTATCAAAATAATTAATCATTTTTAAATAATTAATAAATAGTTAATAAATAATAAATAAATAATAAATAATTAAGAAAATAATTCAATCTGATTTTTAGAAAATATTTCAGAATTATTTATAATATAAATCAATTAATTAAACAATTAATTAATCAATTCATAAAATAAATAAATCTGATTTTTAAAATTAGTAAAAATAAAATAAAATTAAAAATCCAGAAACAGATGTCAGAAATCAAACATCTGACAATTCAGATCAAAACCGGGTAATCTGAACGGGTCAAACAGGTTGGATTCCGGGTCACCAAGAACACGCCGGAATTTTTCCAGATTCCGGTGAGTTCCCGGAGTCCGGCCAAGCTCCGATCAGCCCCAAATCAACACCGTTTGGTGCTGTTTTTGAGTGCTTTTCATTTCAAATCAACACAGCAATCCAACCACGGCCAAAACATCACAGAATAACCCCTGAATCAACTTCTCCGGCGAAATCGACATAAACTCCGGCCAAAAATCGAATTTGCAGAATTGTACATGAAATTGAACGTTTAATAGTGCAAATCAAAGCTAAGAACATATACAATCATAACCCTAACCTTTTAGGAACCACAGATTCACAGAAATCATCGAGTTGTATTTTGAAAATCTGACAAAAACCCTAGAAATCGTGAATCACTATTAAAACATCGTGTGTTCAATTAAACACCATGAATTGACTGTAAATCATTTAACAAAGCTATATCAATCATCAAAACATTAAAATAACCCTAGAATCAAAAAGTCCTAATTCGAGCATAAACCCTAGAAATCGAAAATCAAAATCAAGGCATTAAAACATGAAATTGATGCAAGAAATAGAAAGAACGGATCAAAACCTTCGATTTGAGTACTTGAATCACACGATTTGATGTTGTAATCAGTGAGAAATCACGGCTTGATTTTTCAACCCGACTCGGTTCTTCCCGACCCGATTTCAGAGAATTTTGTGTATTTTTGCAGATTTTAATGATTTATTAATTATAATTAAATAATAATTAGCCTATTTATAGTAGTAAAAATAATACTCCTAAATAAAATTAAGGGGCTAATTATACATTTAATAAAAATATTTGGCCATAATTTTTATAATTTTTGAGTATTAAAATATAATTTATAATTATTTTATATACGCAATATATATGCCAAAATTTCCCAAAAATTGTGAATATTGCAAAAATGCAAAGAAATAATATAAATGAAAGTCCTATAATTTTATAAAAATAAAAAATGTGATTTTTGTGGGGTTTTTAACACTCAATGGGGCCCGGAAAAGTCATTTTTCGTAAAACGAGAAAATTTATAAAATATCTAGATGTTCAGAATAATGCGATTGTAAAAGCCGTTTGATGAAAAATAAGGCCCATTATTTTATTTGAAATACTGGCTTTAAAATCATTGTTTAGGTCGTAAAACGTTTGAAATGAAAGCGATGAATTCCAAATAAAATATCTGAAAAATACCTTAAAAATACAGAAATGACATGAAATGAACATAACACATAACAGTTAGATTTTAACAGATAATCACACGTAAATGACATATTAATATACATATTTTATTATAAATATGATAGAATATAACGTAAATTTCCCGGTCGTTACATTCTCCCCCCTTAATAGGATTCTGTCCTCAGAATCTTCTATGAAAACAAATGAGGGTATTTCTCTAACATTTCACTTTCAAGTTCCCAGGTTGATTCTTCAACCATAGGGTTTCTCCACAACACCCGCACTAAATATACAGACTTATTTCTCAACATTTTCTCTCGCCGATCTAAAATTCTTACCGGTTGCTCTACAAAAGACAAATCAGGTTGGATTTCTATCTGCTCATATTCTATTATATGCCTAGAATCAGGATTATATCGTTTAAGCATTAACACATGAAACACATTGTGAATATGCTGCATATGAGGCGGTAAGGCCAATTCGTTCGCAAGTTTTCCTACTTTCTTCAAAATTTCAAACGGTCCGACGTATCGTGGCTTCAATTTACCCTTACCGCCAAATCTGGTCAATCCTTTCCATGGCGATATTTTGAGTAATATGTTTTCTCCTTCCTGATAGTCCATATCTTTTCTCGCCTGGTCTGCATGTTTGCGTTGCCTATTTTGCGCTGCATCGAGTCGTTTTTGAATGAGTTCAATCTTTTCTTTTATCTGTTGAATTAATTCTGGACCCAAAATCTTGCGTTCTCCAACTTCATCCCAATGTATTGGTGATCTGCATTTTCTCCCGTATAGTGCTTCATACGGTGGCATTCCAATGCTGGCGTGATAGCTGTTATTATAAGAAAATTCCACTAAAGGTAAATGCTCATCCCAACTGCCTTCAAAATCGATCGCACAAACTCGTAGCATATCTTTAATCGTTTGGATAGTTCTTTCACTTTGCCCATCAGTTTGCGAATGATAAGCGGTACTCATGTTCAATTTAGTTCCAAGACATTCTTGAAATTGTCTCCAAAATCTTGAGTTAAAACGAGGATCTCGATCAGACACGATAGATATTGGAACTCCATGTCGTATCACAATTTCCTTGAGATACAAATGCACTAACTTGTCGAGTGAAAATCTTTCGTTAATTGGTAGAAAATATGCCGACTTCGTGAGTCTGTCAATGATTACCCATATCGCATCATGATTTGCCCTAGGACTCGGTAGTCCTACTACAAAATCCATCGCTAGATGTTCCCATTTCCATTCCGGAATGTCTAACGGTTGTAATAATCCGCTCGGACGCTGATGTTCCGCTTTAACTTGCTGGCATGTGTAGCATTTACTCACCCATTCTGCTATTTCCTTCTTCATGTTCGGCCACCAGAATTTTTCCTTCAGATCGCGATACATTTTTGTGCTCCCTGGATGAATGGAATACTTTGATTTGTGTGCATCTTGCAATATTTCTTCTTTTAATTCTACCACGTTAGGGATCCAGATTCTCGACGCAAAGCGTAAAATTCCTTCATTATCTTTCTGAGTTGTGATCTCTTCTCCCGTTAGGTCGTCATCTTAACTCATCACTTCATCTTGACAGCGGCGAATCTTCTGTAACAACTCCGGTTGGAAAGTCATAGTGTAGATAGCTTCTGCAGATTCATCGGGAATACGAATCTCGATTTCCAATTTATCGAATTCCTTGGCTAATTCTTCACATGAAGTTAACCGATTCAATCTTTCTTTCCTGCTCAGCGCATCTGCTACAACATTTGCTTTCCCTGGATGATAACTGATCGTGACATCATAATCCTTTATCAATTCCAGCCATCAACGTTGTCGCATGTTTAGCTCCTTCTGCGTAAAGATATATTTTAGACTTTTATGATCTGTGTAGATTTCACATTTTTCACCGTAGAGATAACGTCTCCAAAGCTTCAACACAAATACGATCGCTGCCAATTCCAGGTCATGCGTAGGATATTTCTGTTCATGAGGTTTAAGTTGTCTCGAAGCATATGCGATGACGTTACTGTGTTGCATCAAATACACATCCTAGCCCGCGATATGAAGCGTCACTGTAAATGACGAAATTCCCTTGCTCGTCTGGCAATACTAGTACTGGTGCGGTTACTAACCGATTCTTCAACTCTTGGAAACTTTCTTCACACATATCATTCCATACAAACTTCTCACTTTTTCGAGTTAACTTGGTCAGCGGCGTTGCTATTTTCGCAAAATCTTTGACAAATCTTCGATAATACCCGGCCAATCCCAAGAAACTTCGAACTTCTGTCGGTATCTTTGGTCGTTCCCAATTCAACACAGCTTCAATCTTCGCTGGATCGACTTGGATGCCTTCTCTACTGATAATATGCCCTAGAAATTGTACTTCCCTTAACCAGAATTCACATTTCGAAAATTTCGCGTATAGTTGCTCTTTCCTCAGAATTTCCAAAGCTATCCTCAAGTGTTCTGCATGCTCTTCTTCCGTCTTGGAAGAAATCAAGATGTCATCAATGAATACAATCACGAATTTATCCAAATATTTCTTGAATACTCTGTTCATCAAATCCATGAATGTAGCTGGCGTATTTGTCAAACCGAATGCCATTACCAAAAACTTGTAATGCCCATATCTCGTACGAAATGCAGTCTTTGGAATATCTTCAGCTTTAATCTTCAATTGATGATAGCCTGATCACAGATCTATCTTTGAAAACCAGGCTGCTCCTTTTAGCTGATCGAACAAATCGTCGATTCTCGGTAAAGGATACTTGTTCTTGATAGTGAGTTTATTCAATTCCCGATAGTCAATGCACAGTCGCATGCTGCCGTCCTTCTTCTTTACAAACAACACCGGTGCACCCCATGAGGATACAGTAGGTCGTATGATACCTCGGCCTAGAAGATCTTGCAGTTGCGTTGACAATTCCTTCATTTTGACTGGAGCCATTCGATATGGAGCTTTCGAAACTGGTTCTGTGCCTGGTGCTAGATCAATCGTAAATTCAATTTCTTGATCTGGCGGTAACCCTGGAAGCTCGTCTGGAAAGACGTCTGGAAACTCGCATACAACAGGAATGTCTTCTATTCTAGGACTTCCTTTTTCAGTATCTAACACGTAAGCTATGTACGCCTCACATCCTTGTCGAAGCAATCATTTAGTCTGAATCACGGTGAGAAATTTCTTCCGCTGTTTTTCGCCTTTCAATATTACCATTGCATTTTCCGCAGTTCGCAATTTGACTTTCTTATTCGCGCAATCTATCTGAGCATTATGACAAGCTAACCAATCCATTCCCAAAATGATATCAAATTCTCCTAGCTTAAAAGGAATCAAATCTACCGAAAAATGATGTCCGGCTTTTTTTATATCACACGCAGGACATACTCGATCTACTGGAACTTGGTCGTCATTCACTAATTTTATAATTAACGTCTCACCCAACCATTCGATTTCACAATGTAACTTATCAAGAAATTCTTCAGAAATAAATGAACGAGTAGCTCCAGAATCAATTAATACTTTTGAATTTACGGCATTCACCAAAAGCGTACCTGCAATAACACTCGGACTCTGCACTGCTTCTTTCATTGTCATGTTAAAAGTCCTTGCTTTGGGTTGATTAGGCGGCGGCGGAGGTAATGTCAACACTCTTGGAATACTGGCTGCCATAGCTGGTCCTTTGCAATTTCTGGCGATATGCCCTTTCTTTCCGCACTGAAAACAAGTCATTTCCGTTGTTCTACCTGCTGGACATTCGTTAGAATAATGCCCTTTCTGCTTACACCGATAACACGTTACATCCCTTTTAGTACATACACCGGTATGCTTTCGATTACATGTCTTACAGTACGGCACTGGAACTCTGACCATTCCCCTGGAGGTTTGGAAATGATTACCTGCTTTCTGTGGACCTTGTCCTATCCTTTTAAAATTCAAATTTTCCCGGGCTTGGAATCCCGGCTTTCTGCTGGAGCGATCTTGGAAACTTCCCTGTCCTTTATCTTGCTGAGATCTTTCACTTTCCCCTTCGATAATCAAAGCTTTCTGGACTACGGCGGTATACGTTGTCAACTCAAAAACTGCAACTTGGCCACAAATCCATGGTTGTAATCCTTCCTGAAATCTTTGAACTAACTTCTCTTCAGTATCAACCTGTTCTGGGACAAACCTAGCTAACTCAGTAAATTTGGCCTCATATTCTGCCACGGACATATTTCCCTGTTTCAGTTCTAAAAACTTAATCTGCATTTGATTCTTCACATAGCGAGGAAAATGCTTTTCTAAAAACAATTCTTTAAACCTATCCCAAGCAACAACTTCTTCACCCTCTAAAGCCTTTTTAGATTCCCGCCAATAATTTGCCTCTCCTTTCAACAAGAAACTAGCAAAATCAGTCTTCTGGTCCTCACCTATCTTCACTAGTGCAAACGCTCTCTCTATCTCTTTTAACCAGGTGGTAACTTTAATAGGATCAGTAGACCCTTCAAATTCTGGAGGTTTAACTGACTGAAACTGCTTAAAAGTAACAACAGGTAATACCTGTGGTAATTGAGGCTCAGGATGAGGTGGCTGTTGTAACTTTTGTTGTTGTATCTACTGTTGTTGATGTTGTATCTGCTGCTGCATCATTACCATTTGTTGTTGCATCAGATGGAACATTTGGTTCATGGTCTCATTAGTCTGATCTTCGGAATTGCTGTTAGAGGCCTCAGCCCTAGTCTTTCTTTTTGGTGCCATCTTCTTCTGATAATAAAACATGTGATATTTCTTTAACAATTTGATAAACAATTGACAAGACGTAAGGAAAACAATTTATCCTATATTAATAACATGGTTTATATAAAGAAAACAGTTGCTAAATGTAAAAACTGGAGATGTAAACAGTTAAATAAAATGGTTGTTCTTTTTCTTTTTTCTTTTTTTTTCAACAGGAATTATAATATGGAAAGCTGTAAAACAATAAAGTGAAAGTAAATACTGTAAAACTGTAAAGACTGAAATTTAAATAAAAGAAATTTGAAAAGTTCAGTTTATATATATGTGACACCAGCCTCAGGTGTAAATGCTTGATACAA
The DNA here is from genome assembly GCF_009905375.1 of Apium graveolens. Classification (NCBI taxonomy): domain Eukaryota; kingdom Viridiplantae; phylum Streptophyta; class Magnoliopsida; order Apiales; family Apiaceae; genus Apium; species Apium graveolens. Next base: position 109,594,480 of record NC_133657.1, read on the forward strand.
AAAGTCTCGGGCTACTGGTAATCACTACGGTTACAAGTCACACTACCGCTACAGGTCAAACTACTACTACCAGTTAAACTACTAGTACACACGTACACACTACTCATTAAGTTATACTATGCTGCCTCTATATACATCTGTATCCTGGAGTCGCTGTCTCAAACTATCACTGCCTCAAAACCCAGGCGGAATACGCCTAAGCTCCTCTCTAAGTGCCTGGACCAAAGTCTGTGCCAAGCGGAATATCCTATAGAACTCTGTGAAAGAAGGAGGTCCATCATGGGTCAAATCATCAAGCTCCCAAGTGGCACTCATCAACACTGACTGTAATCGCTGTCTCATATAATAATCCGGCTGTAGGGCTGCTAACGGTCCTCTGTCCCTCTGATCAAACAGATGCATGATCTCTCGACACTGTGCCCGCCAATACTCCATATCATCCCTCATAACTCTATACTCATGGTATGGTACCATATACGGCTAAGTAACCTGACCTATGGACTCCTGTGAAGGAACCCTCGGAATACCTGCACCCTGCTGTGGTAAACCTAACTGTAGATCCACATCATGCTCTCCCATCCCCTTGACTGGAATCATCTGAACTATATCTGGCTCTGGGGCTTGCACTGGTATAGGAGGTAACAATGGTGGTGGTGGTAACTCCTGCTCAATACCCGGTATAAACTGATGCTCAACTGGTAAAGGAACCATCGGCTCAAAGAACTCAAAGGGATCAAACATCTCTATGGGGTCATGAACTATCCCCTGTACTGGTGGTACCGGCTCCTGTGGCAATGGTGGTGGAGGTGGTAGAGGAGGAAACATATACTCAGATACTGGAGGTATAACTGGTGCTGCTGGCCCAGTGACTGTCCTATCGGAAGATGCAGAATAACCAGAAGATGCCATCTGATAATATATCAAAGAAAAGAAAAGGTCACTAGAAAATCCTAAGATTTATACTTCCTTATTCTAATCTGACCTAAATCCTAATATTATTCTTCCTAATTTGACTATCCCTATCTTATGTGATCTCCCTATCTTATCTTAATCCTAATATTCTTGTTTTCAGGGACCAAACCTACAGCGCTGATGCCAAACTGTAACGCCCTCCAGAAGTCTGGGGGTTACTAGATAAATACCAAACCTGTACAATCTGATTAACAAAAAATAAAGAAAAGAAATTAAACCCCTTTAACACTAACCAGGATCTTTTTAGGTTGAAGTATGAAAAAAAGAACCACTAACTACTTTATTACAAACCAATTCAAAATCTCACAAGCTCTCTTTATTATAGGCCATTGTCTAATTCATTTTAAACTAAGTTCAACTTTTATTCAAACACACACACTATCTATCAACACTCCACCTGCTCGGGCAACTCAAAGCTTTCTTCCTGGATTGGTGATAGGGATAAATAAATCCTGATAATGGGCTGCTAGACCCAATAAGAAGATGTTTGATATTCAGACCAGAAAGGTTAAGCCTGATGGACCAGATCAGGTCTGGTCGAATAAAAATGGCCCAAAAGCCCTGATTATTAATTAATTTCGTAATTAATTAATAAGGGAAAAATCAGCTGTTGAGAAGAGTCCTGATAAGGATATAAATCCTTATAGATAAGCGTCAAGGGGACCTAAAAGGATAAGGAATCAGTTTCCTACTATCTAGGACTCCAAAGTCCATTCTAATTATGAGACTTGCCCACCAAGTCTCCTATACCAAGTCCAATTCAAGGACCACCAACATCTATATAAGGGGTCTCACCCCACAAATCAGAACTACGTTTTTTGGCTTGATTCTCTAATTCACAGAGATACGTAGGCATCTCGTAAAGGCAGATTGAGTCACGAAACACGAGAGCAGCCATTAAAGGCCTTGAGCTCCCGAATCTTAGTATTAAATACAGCAAGTAATAACCTTGATTTCTTATCTATAACATTTGGCGCCGTCTGTGGGAAGCAATAACAACCATGGCGAGAACACGGAGAACAATTGGAGCTCTAGAGAAAGGAACACCATCAGAGACAACCCAGGTGATTTCATCAACCGTGGAGGTTCCTCCCCATTCAACTTATGCATCTACTCAGGGGGAAGCCCAGACAGGGGCAACTCAACCTCAGCCACAAGGGACAACTCCCCCGACTATTCAAGGTACGAATCCTCAAGTTCAGCAAGTACATATACCTGTGAATTCTCGACCCGTCGGGTATGAATATTCAACTGTTGTTACTACTAACCCCCCTTATGGGATGCCCCTTCACCCTGAGGTTGGAGGAAGCAGATATGCTGGGCGAAGCGAAGCACGAGGGCGGTCGCCCCCCTATATACGAGGTTTGGATCCTATCCCTGAGGATCGGGAATTTTCTGGTCCATACACTGAGAGAGACTCCGAATCTTCGGATGATGAAGTGGCCCCGAGAAGGAGGCGCCCTGGAAAAGAGCCAATAGCCGATGGAAGGCAACGCCCCCAAAGCACCCCAGGGGCGAATCCCCAAGAAGTGCAGGAAAAGATCAGGGCTCATGAGGCTGAAATCCAAAGGCTGAGGCGTGATTTGGAGGCTCACCAAGCCACCAGACCCCACATGCCTCCTAGGGGGAGAAATCCTCCTCCTATCATAGACCTGGATGGTCCGGTAAGAAGAAGGGCTACTGTCCCAAGAACTGATCCGAGCAATCTCCTTCCCCTTGGAGATCCTGATGATCCAACTCCACCCTTCACAGAAGAGATAATGAATGCCCATGTCTCAAGGAAATTCAAGATGCCCACTATCAAAGCCTATGATGGCACGGGAGACCCCGCTAATCATGTTAGGACATTCTCTAATGCACTGCTGCTGCAACCCGTGAATGATGCTATAAAATGTCGGGCCTTCCCTCAAACCCTGTCGGGTATGGCTCAAAGATGGTACAGTCGCCTACCCCCAAATTCTATTGGATCATTCAGAGAACTAAGTCAGGCTTTTATTAAGCAATTCATCAGTGGAAGAGTCCATGAGAAAAGTTCAGCATCTCTTATGAGTCTTGTGCAAGGAGCTAAGGAATCCTTAAGAGATTACCTGAATCGTTTTACAAAGGAGGCTTTAAAAGTCCCAGATCTTGATGATAAGGTAGCCATGATAGCATTGCAACAAGGAACTAGGGATGAGTTTTTTAAGATGTCTTTGGCCAAACGACCCCCTGAGAGCATGTTGCAGCTCCAAGAGAGGGCAGGGAAGTATATCAAGGTTGAAGAAAGTATGAGGAAGACCGTAGTAAGTAATGAGCCCACTGGAGGCAAGAAACGAAAAACTGATTTGGAGTATATCGCTAAGGACAAATATCCTAGAACCGAACAAAACCCTGATTCAACCCCCAAGAAGGGAGGACCTGGGCAAAAGTTCACTGAATACGCTAAGCTGAATGCTCCCAGAAGTCAGATTTTGATGGAGATTGAGAAAGACAGAGATATTCGCTGGCCTAAGCCCTTGAAGGCTGATCCTGCCAAGCTAGATAGGGGCAAGTATTGCAGGTTTCACAAAGATGTTGGCCATGACACCGATGAGTGTAGGCAATTGAAAAATGAAATTGAGTTTTTGATTCGAAAAGGAAGATTGAATAAGTATACTGGAGATGGAGGGGACAGAAATAATAATGGAAGGAAGAACTTTGAAGATCGTAGGAGGGACCAAGATGATCAGGGGCGGAATCCCCAACCTAGAGGACCAGTTATAAATACCATTTATGGAGGGCCGAGACCTCAAGGGCCTGTGATAAACACGATCTTTGGAGGTCCAACTGCTGCTGGATTGTCCAAAAATTCCAGAAAGGCATATACTAGAGAGGTTATGCATATTGTTGGAGAAGCCCCGAAGAGGGCCAGGACAGAAGTAACATTGGCTTTTGATGATTCCGACCTAGAGGGTGTGAAGTTTCCCCATGACGACCCGCTGGTCATAACACCAATAATAGGAAATAGCCCGGTTAAGAGGGTCCTTGTGGATAATGGTGCTTCTGTGGATATCTTGCTCCACGACACCTTTCTAAGGATGGGGTATAATGACTCCCAGTTAACACCAACCGACATGCCGATATATGGATTTGCTGGAGTAGAATGTCCTGTGGAAGGGATAATCAAGTTGCCAACCACCATAGGTACGGAGCCAAGGCAAGCAACGCAGATGCTGGATTTCGTAGTGGTAAAGGCTAGTTCAACTTATAATGCTATCATGGGGAGAACAGGGATACATGCCTTCAAGGCAGTCCCCTCTTCCTACCATTCAGTCATGAAGTTTCCCACCCGAAACGGGATTGGAGAAGAGAGAGGAGATCAAAAAATGGCTAGAAGCTGTTATGTGGCCTCTTTGAGGGCAGACGGAGTCGGGGGGCAGGTTCTTCCTATTGAAGATATGGATGTTCGAGAAAATGATGAGAATAGAGGAAGGCCAGCAGAAGAATTGGTTTCGGTTCCTTTAGATCCCAAGAATCCTGAGAGGATGACTTTCATTGGAGCCACATTAGAGGAGCCCCTTAGAGGGAAGTTATTGAAATTTTTGCAAGAAAATAGTGATGTGTTTGCATGGTCAGCAGCTGATATGCCAGGCATAGACCCGGAGTTAATTACTCACAAGCTAAATGTGGATCCAAGTCAGAAGACAGTGAAACAAAAGAAAAGAAATTTTGCCCCGGAAAGACAAGAGGCTATAAAGCAGGAAGTGGAAAAGCTCTTAGAGGCTGGTATCATTGAGGAGATTCAATTTCCGGAGTGGTTAGCAAACCCTGTAATGGTGAAGAAGGCTAATGGAAAGTGGAGGATGTGTATAGACTTCACCGATCTGAATGATGCATGCCCCAAAGACTGTTTTCCGCTGCCTAGAATTGATACTTTGATTGATGCCACCGCTGGACATGAGATGCTGAGTTTCATGGATGGGTTTAGCGGATACAACCAGATCAAAATGCATAAGGATGACATTCCAAAGGTATCATTTATCACTGACTTTGGTGTTTATTGTTATCTTGTTATGGCGTTTGGTCTCAAGAATGCAGGAGCCACCTATCAAAGGTTGGTGAATAAAATTTTTAAGGATCTTATTGGGAAGACTATGGAAGTCTATGTTGATGACATGCTAGTCAAGAGTCTAGTAAAGACTGATCATATAACCCATTTGAGGGAAGCTTTTGAGGTCCTGAGGTACCACAAGATGATGTTGAATCCCACGAAGTGTGCTTTCGGAGTAGGATCTGGAAAATTCTTGGGATTGATGGTCTCAAAGAGGGGAATTGAGGCTAACCCCGATAAAATAAAGGCAATCCTGGACATGGAACCCCCAAAAACTGTCAAGGATGTTCAGAAACTCACAGGTTGGGTTGCTGCGCTAGGACGATTCATCTCCAAGTCAGGAGACAAGTGCTTGTCATTCTTCAAGTCATTAAAGAACATTAAAGACTTTGTATGGAGTGAGGAAAATCAGAAGGCATTTGAAGAGTTAAAGAAGTATATGGGCCAGGCCCCGTTGTTGGCCAAGCCAGTTCTGAGTGAAGTTTTATTCTTGTACTTGGCTGTTTCAGAAAGCGCCTTGAGCGCGGTGTTGGTTAAGGAGGAACTGAAAGTCCAGAAACCCGTGTACTATGTCAGCAAAATTTGCATGGTGCTGAGTTGAATTATTCAGCCATTGAGAAATTCGCTTTAGCCTTGATAATGGCTTCAAGAAAGCTGCGTCCTTATTTTCAAGCTTACCAAATTGAAGTGCTAACCAATCAGCCACTGAGAAATATCATTCACAGTCCCAAGGCAAGTGGGAGACTGATTAAGTGGGCAATAGAGTTGGGAGAGTTCGATCTCAAGTATAAGCCACGTACGGCCATAAAAGCCCAGGCACTAGCTGACTTCGTGGTGGAATGTACCATACCCAACCAAGAAGTCGGGGGGCAGGAAGATACCATACCTCAAGACAAGGGAGTCGACAACGGGGACAAGGAGAAAGAATATTGGGTTCTCTATTTTGATGGAGCATCAAAAACAAATTCCAGTGGAGCAGGGTTGGTTTTGCAAAGCCCTGATGGATTCTTAATTGAGTATGCCATGAAGCTAGACTTCCCAACCACAAACAATGAGGCAGAGTATGAAGCCCTGATTGCTGGCCTTGGTCTAGCTGGGACACTTAGAGTCAAAAACTTAAAGGTCCGTGGAGACTCGAAGCTGATCATATCCCAGGTAAAGGGAGAATTTGAGGCAAGAGATGATACGATGGCTAAGTATGTTCGCCTAGTAAGGGCTGTGATGACCCAATTTAATGAATGCCATGTTGAACACATTCCAAGGGAAGAAAATGCTAAAGCAGATGCGCTATCAAAGTTTGCTTCATCTGAGATTGAAGAAAGTTCAGGGAGTGTGTACTTCCGTGTTTTGAAGACACGAAGCATAGATGTTAAGCTTGTGGCTCCCGTAGGCTTGGGGACGTCATGGATTGATCCCATCAAGGCTCACATTCAGACCGGTTGGTTGCCAAATGATGCAACTGAAGCACGGAAGTTAACTGTTCGGGCACTAAGGTACTCTTTGATAGATGGGATTCTTTACAAAAGATCTTTCGTGGTTCCCTACTTGAGGTGTCTCAGGCCCGATGAGGCACGCTTGGCTCTTGAAGAAGTGCATGAAGGTATTTGTGGACAACACTTGGGGGGCAGGGCCTTGGCTCATAAGATAACCCGTTTAGGCTTCTATTGGCCAGAAATGATGGCTGATGCCAAAGAATATGTAAAGAAGTGTGATCGCTGTCAGAAACATGCACCAGTGGCCAGACAACCCCCCGAGATGCTGACCTCTATCAACTCACCTATTCCCTTTGCTATGTGGGGGATGGATATTCTAGGGCCTTTTCCTATGGCCACAGCACAAAGGAAGTTTCTGATTGTAGCCATTGATTATTTCACTAAGTGGATTGAAGCCAAGCCCTTGGTCAAAATCACAACTAAACAGGTTGCACAATTCCTGTGGGAAAACATTATGTGCCGATATGGAATTCCCCGTATCCTCGTCACTGACAATGGGACACAATTCAACAACGAGGAATTCAAGAAGTATTGCGAAGAAAATGAAATTGAGTTACGGTTCACCTCTGTGGCTCACCCGCAAGCCAATGGGCAAGCGGAGGTAGCAAATCGGATAATCCTGGATGGACTAAAGAAGAGAATCGAAAAGTCAAGAAATAATTGGGTGGATGAGATACTTCCCATATTATGGGCCTATAGGACTACCTGTAGAGTCACGACAAATGCAACTCCTTTCATGTTGGCATATGGGGCAGAAGCAGTAGTTCCCGTGGAGATATCACATTCCTCTCCAAGGATTCAGGCTTTTGATGAAAAAGAAAATGAGGAAGGGCAGAAGTTAGCCCCAGATTTAATCGATGAAGTGCGAGATAAAGCACACGCAAAGATAGTAGAATATCAGAAAAAGGCTTCATTCTACTACAACCTAAGGGTTAAAGAGAGGTTTTTCAAACAAGGTGACCTAGTCTTGAGAAAAATAGAGGCTTCTGGTGTCGGACAGAAAGGAAAGCTTGCCCCAAATTGGGAAGGGCCGTATAGAGTCAAGAGCGTTCAGGGTAGAGGAACCTACAAGCTGGAGACTATGGATGGTTTTGAAGTCCCGAGAACCTGGCACGCACAAAACCTGAAGGTTTACTACGTGTAAGATGGTCGAAGTACGATTCTCACTTGTCATTATGACAAGTAGGTTTAAAAGCACCTTGAAGCTTTGTTTGCATAGTATTTTTCTTTTTTAGCTATTATAGATCAGGGTCGAACCCATATTATGTAAGGTTTTGGAAAACCAGACTTGAAATTGAAGAGTTCGAAATTATTTCAACCTATGGATGTTTGAGTTGTGATAATATTTGTGTGGCCCATTAAGCCAAGTTTGAATATTAAAGTATCGGAAAAATGAAGGAGAGAATGCAAATAAGGAAAGTAGCATAGCCCCGCAGGGTAATAAGTTTTAATACAAACAAAAGTCCAGACATAAATTAAGGATAAAATTACAAAATAGAAAAACTACTCCTCCATGCGGGAGCCTTCATTCTCTTTCTCCTTATCAGCGCCTTCAGCGTCCTTCGCAGGAGAAGCGGGAGGAGAAGCAGTGTTAGGATCCAAGATGCGATCATCTGGCTGAGGAGAGTCGAAGAGGGCGTCTATGCTGTCCTCTGACTCAGCCTGCTCAGGACTTATAAAGTCCTTAGGGTCGACTAAGCCCGGGTACTTCTCAGAAACAGCCTTCACGGCCGCATCCCATCCCTGAGTGAACTGTAGGGAATAAAGACCCTCATCATGAATCTCCATGAGATTCCTAAACTTGTCAGAATCCATGTAGTCATCAATGAGCTTATCCTTATCACTCCTAAGTTTCACCAGCTCGGAATGAGCCTTAGCCAGCTCCTCTTTCTTCGTGTCCAGCTTCTTCTCCAGGACCTTGGCTCTCTCCTCCCACTTCTTCATCTCCTTTTCAAAAACATCAGAGTTACCCTTCCAAGATCTAGCCTGATGTAGGGCCGCCTGGAAATAGGTATTACTCTGCAAAGAAATATGTATGAGTTGGCGCAAATTTATTGGGATACAAGAAAAGTTGAAATTCACAAAAGGAAGAGAAGAAAAAAGAAAATTACCGCAGCTTGGTCTTGAGAGCCCAGAAGCTCAATAGTCTCGACATCACTCCCCGTAACAATGTCAGTGAAATCATGGGGAGTGATGGAATGGTACGACCAATCCTTGGCATGTTTGGTGGATCCAACCACCGTATCGCTCCTCCTGAAGCCCCAGTTAGGCCTGAAGGAATGTGCCTTAAGTGGAGGATCCACATCGTCCCCCAGCTCGACCACCGGGACGTGGGGCTTAAGGAAAGTAGGACCGTCAGGTTTGCTCCTGGGATCCCTGTTTAACTTGGCCCTCTTCTGGCGGCTAGATTCCCCCTCCTTAGGCCTATTGACGTTATTAATAGCCTCACAAGCTGAAAGGAAAAGCAGAAGGAATATTAAAATCCAGAAAAAAGAAAAAGTACGGTTAAAGAGAAGGAAAAATAATTTCGCAGGTATAAGTTTACCCTTATCACTGGCCTGGGAGAGACCAACTTTCTTCAAGGAAAACTCCTCTAAAAGGGTCCAGGTGTCTGTTTTCCCATCGTCTGAAATTAAGGCTTGGTAGGCCACCTCCTCCTCATCAGTTAATCTGATGCTACCAGGACTACCATCTGATACTTTGCAAAATGGCCTACGGAAGAGTGTGGCCCAATCACCCCCAGCCCAGGTCAGCCTAACAAACTCATCCCTCCATTTAGGGTTGTTCTCGACTATAGAGTTACTATCAAAGATATGGGGAATTTTGGGCCGTTGGCGAATTAAAACCCAGCCCGGCTGACTCATGGAACTATTATAGAATTGGAAAACTTTCCTAAAGACTGCTACGGAAAGAGGAAAGCTATTCCTGAGACAAAGGACCATAAAACAGATAATGTTCCTCCAGGCGTTAGGAGGGAGTTGACAAGGGTTGATTCGTACATCGGCTAGTAAACGAGGAATAAATTCGTGAAATGGGAACCTAAGACCTGCGGTCAGGGCTCCTCGATAAATGAACAGGGTATCCCCCTCCCAATTACAAGTCCTATCCCCAGGGGCGGCTGGAGTGATCCTAAGGTGGGGTGGAAGTCTGTACAGGGTATTTATAGACTCTATCCTACCATCTAACTCATGAAAAGTGTTACCATGATTATACGAATCTAACTCAGACAGAGAAGGATATTCATCACCTCTCGAGTTAATTATATCAATGAGGGAAGTATATGGAGATTGAATTTGGATGTTTGTACCTCTCTTAGAGACATTCATCTTCTGCAAACGAGCTAGGTCACGGTCCGCCATTAATATGCTTCGGTTGAAGGCTTGAAACCCAGAAATACTTGAGAATGGAGGAGCTGCGGTGGCTTTGGTCGCCGGAAATCGCCTTCAAAAGGGAGAACTTTAGAGAAAAATGTGAGATGAAATGAGAAGTGGGAAGTGAAGTGAGGATTCTCACTCCACACTACACTTATATAGGCGAAAAGCTCGGAATACGAGGCGTTTTTAGGCCCATTTAGCCAGGCCCAACCTAAAGGCCCATCTACAAGAAGTATCAGGAACAATCTAGAAGCTCCTGTGGAATTTAAAAAGTCAAAAATCGACCAGAACCTTAATATGGTTCGATTAGAGTCCTGATCGATATCTCATTCGAACAGGAGGGAAGAAATCTCCTAAGATCGATCAGAGTCCTGATCGACAGAGAAGAGAGTCCTGATTGATATGCTATTCGAACAGGAGGGAAGAAATCCCCTAAGATCGATCAGAGTCCTGATCGATACAGAAGAGAGTCTTGATCGATATCTTATTCGAACAGGAGGGAAGAAATCCCCTAAGATCGATCAGAGTCCTGATCGACGGAAAACAGAGTCCTGATCGATATTCCATTCGATCAGAATGGTCGAGAGCCATTTAATTCGTTCAGAGTCCTGATCGAAATCGATCAGGAGTCCTGGTCGATTAAGCCCGTGTAGCAATCGACTAGGGTGTCACTTTGAAGGCCAATTCGGTCAGAATCCTGATCGAAATCGATCAGGAATCCTGTCGACCAGAGTGTAAGATCCTGAGCTAATTCGATCAGGATCCTGATCGATTTTGGCTGAATCCTGATCGATTTTGAATGCATTCTGATCGATTTTAAGCCAGAAATTAGGGAAAATCCAGAAAAATTAGGGAAAAAATCCAGAAATTAAGGATAAATCCCAGAAAATTAAGGAAAAATCCCAGAAAATTAGGGAAAATCCCAGAAATTAGGGAAAAAATCCAGAAATTAAGGAAAAATCCCAGAAATTAGGGAAAAAATCCAGAAATTAAGGATAAATCCCAGAAATTAAGGGAAAAATCCAGAAATTAAGGGAAAAATCCAGAAATTAAGGATAAATCCCAGAAAAATAAGGAAAAATCCCAGAAAAATTAGGGAAAATTCCAGAAATTAGGGAAAAATCCCGGAAATAAGGGAAAAATTCCTGGAAATCAAAATAATTCCTAAATAAAAGGAAAAATTCGTTGTAAACGTGTAGGTCGCTCCACACTTTACCCAAGAACGAAACCCTGTAAGGGCATGAATAGACTTAACTTCTGCGAAACATAGTCAATGTTTCCCAAAAGTTGGGGGGCAAATGATAGGGATAAATAAATCCTGATAATGGGCTGCTAGACCCAATAAGAAGATGTTTGATATTCAGACCAGAAAGGTTAAGCTTGATGGACCAGATCAGGTCTGGTCGAATAAAAATGGCCCAAAAGCCCTGATTATTAATTAATTTCGTAATTAATTAATAAGGGAAAAATCAGCTGTTGAGAAGAGTCCTGATAAGGATATAAATCCTTATAGATAAGCGTCAAGGGGACCTAAAAGGATAAGGAATCAGTTTCCTACTATCTAGGACTCCAAAGTCCATTCTAATTATGAGACTTGCCCACCAAGTCTCCTATACCAAGTCCAATTCAAGGACCACCAACATCTATATAAGGGGTCTCACCCCACAAATCAGAACTACGTTTTTTGGCTTGATTCTCTAATTCACAGAGATACGTAGGCATCTCGTAAAGGCAGATTGAGTCACGAAACACGAGAGCAGCCATTAAAGGCCTTGAGCTCCCGAATCTTAGTATTAAATACAGCAAGTAATAACCTTGATTTCTTATCTATAACAATTGGGATCAACACCTTGGGTATAAGAGGATCCCGAGGCTTGATCCGCTTCTTTACCACTCGAGTCCTGATGGGTTTCATATTCCTTCTTAACTGAAATAATAAGGTGAATAACAACAAAAAGGGGTGAGCCAAAAATTGCTCAACAAGTCCACAAAATATAAACAGTGTTAAAGCATTTTAAATGAATCCGTAATCCCGGGTATATCTGCAAAGATATAACCCTCACGAGAATAGAAAGAAGGCCATTACTGGCGAGTACAAATGAACTAAACTGGACACAGGTTCACATCTATATTCTGCTGATCAGTCAGAATATAATGCAGATCTATATCTCACTATATAGATTTAGTCAGGTACCCAGGCACTACGGCCCATGTCGAGGCACCAGTCATCCCGGTCCTCAGGATTAAGACACACTCAATCCCAAAAATATCATTATCCAGTCCATCGCTTAGCAACCGGAACAATCAGTATGCTTTGATGTATTCTAAACACCAGAATATATCAATCTCAATGTATCATCAATGGAATATGAATCAAGAATCCAAAAAAATGGAGAAATCAAGAATCGAAATGAAATATGAACAAAGGAATAACAAGTGTGTATTAGTGATTAAGAACAAGAATCAAAAGAGTGCAAATGTGATAAGCATTTGAAGAAATATCACTATTCTGAAAATAGAATAGGGGAAAAAAAACTTGCCTTCTGTGCGATTCACTGCAATTAGATCACTTTTGTCTATCACCTTGGACTAATATCGACTCAACTTGCCTGGCTGGCTTAGCTTCTGTTAGCAAAACAGACTGGTTAAGTCACTTCGTACTTCAATTGCATCTTGAATCGACTTCACACCGTTCCTAACATCTACCCATGCGCTTATGACCGACTCATGTATTACTTATTAGCAATTAAGACTCAATTAACCACGTAATACACATAAGCACATAATCATTTTTATAGTTAAAATAATTTTTAGAACCAAAATTGACTCGCTGATTGCTCAACTGATCGTTATTTGACCCGTTTCCCATTTTTCCGGAATTTTTCGGACTCGTCTCGGTACACATTTCGACTGATAATCAAACAAGTAACAAAATGTGAGGTCCCAATGTGTTTGTAGAAGGGGGGGTTGAATACAAACAGTACCGAATAATCGAATTAAATGCGGAATAAAAAATATGAAACAAAATTTAAGTTAAATAAAAATATTATTAAACATGAAAGGTGTTACAACAACTGTATCGATTACAAGGAATTAATCTCAAATTAATTATCACAAATCTAGAATAAATTCGACATGAACTTTTTCTATTTTTGCAATAAAAAGATTCAAATGCTAAACGCAATTTGAGATTAAGTTCTAGGAATTTTGATCCGCTAGATAGTTACACAAGAACAAGATAAAGATTTCTAGTGGTTTGGATTTAACTTAACAAACTAAAAATTATGTCTTAAAATTAGCAGAGAAGATGAAATATTTGTTCTGCTTCTTTTTCTTCTTGTTCTCGGGTTCTGTTGTGTTGTGTCTGTTGTTGAATGGCTGCTTCTGTCTTTTTAATCAATCAACAGAATGGAATGAACTGGAATTACAATCCTGAGCTCAGCAAGACAATCCCAACAGCTAGCAAGACTTTCGGTAGGACTATCAAATGAACTAGCAAGACTATCAGAATGAACTAGCAAAACTATCCTCCTCCCAGTGTAACTTTCGGCAAGACAATTATTTGTACTAGCATGACTTTCGGTATGACTATCAATTGTCATACCGATTGTCATATTAGTACAATCAGATTGTCTTGTTGAATTTAAATAGGTTTTAATCCAATTTAAATTCTAAAAATCCTTAATATTAATTCTGAATTAATTAATTAATCAATCAATTAATTCAATTAATCAATAAATTAATCTTTGCAGATATAATTTATTTTCTTAATTAAATTATATGACTTAATTAATTAATAGAGAATTAATACTAATCTTGAGCAGCAACCATTCTTCTGAAAATCTTCTGAAAATCATTGTCAATTATGAATCAATTCCACCACTTCAATGTTGACACTCGATGTACTGTCTGGTTCATGAGTGACTAACTTCCGTGACGTTTCTTCAAGCCTTGACCTTGATACTCTTGATTTTCTTCAGACTAAATCCTTATAATTCTTTGATACCTTGACGAAATCTCTGTCACTTGATTAAATCCACAACCTTGATTTATATCACTGAGGCTTGATCAATTTCTTGAACTTCTTACAGTGAATAAATTCCTCAAGTCTGTAGATGAACCTTGTTTCTGAATCCTTTGACAGATATTACTTTGCGAGATCTCTTTGACGGTAGATCCACTATTTACTTATTACATTCTTATTTGAGTTAAGTTAAATCCTCGAATATACAAATAGGCTATGAAATATGCCTTACACAAAATCAACTAATTTTTAGAAGAAATTAAGCTTTGATATTATTTTTAATGAAAAGAATTCATTTTTCTGAGTCAACAGGCTTTCGTTTTACTCGAATCGGACCAACGGTCTAATTATTATCAATTAAACACTGATAATTCCATTTATTATTCACTATAAATAATTATTACTAATTTTTAAAACTCAAAAATAATTTTTATATCATTATTTAAGAAAAATCAGAATTAAAAATGATTTTTCTATAATATTTGGAATTTAAATGAATTTATTATGATTTATTGAAAATTATTTGATTAATTATCAAATTAATTAATCATTTTTAAATAATTAATAAATAGTTAATAAATAATAAATAATTAAGAAAATAATTCAATCTGATTTTTAGAAAATAATTCAGAATTATTTATAATATAAATTAATTAATTAAACAATTAATTAATCAATTTATAAAATAAATAAATCTGATTTTTAAAATTAGTAAAAATAAAATAAAATTAAAAATCCAGAAACAGATGTCAGAAATCAAACATCTGACAATTCAGATCAAAACCGGGTAATCTGAACGGGTCAAACGGGTTGGATTCCGGGTCACCAAGAACACGCCGGAATTTTTCCAGATTCCGGTGAGTTCCCGGAGTCCGACCAAGCTCCGATCAGCCCCAAATCAACACTGTTTGGTGCTGTTTTTGAGTGCTTTTCATTCCAAATCAACACAGCAATCCAACCACGGCCAAAACATCACTGAATAACCCCTGAATCAACTTCTCCGGCGAAATCGACATAAACTCCGACCAAAAATCGAATTTGCAGAATTGTACATGAAATTGATTGTTTAATAGTGCAAATCAAAGCTGAGAACATATACAATCATAACCCTAACCTTTCAGGAACCACAGATCACAGAAATCATCGAGTTGTATTTTGAAAATCTGACATAAACCCTAGAAATCGTGAATCACTATACAAACATCGTGTGTTCAATTAAACACCATGAATCGACTGTAAATCATCTAACAAAACTATATCAATCATCAAAACATCAAAATAACCCTAGAATCAAAAAGTCCTAATTCGAGCATAAACCCTAGAAATCGAAAATCAAAATCAAGGCATTAAAATATGAAATTGATGCAAGAAACGGAAAGAACGGATCAAAACCTTCGATTTGAGTACTTGAATCACATGATTTGATGCTGTAATCAGTGAGAAATCACGGCTTGATTCTTCAACCCGACTCGGTTCTTCCCGACCCGATTTCAGAGAATTTTGTGTATTTTTGCAGATTTTAATGATTTATTAATTATAATTAAATAATAATTAGGCTATTTATAGTAATAAAAATAATACTCCTAAATAAAATTAAGGGGCTAATTATACATTTAATAAAAATATTTGGCCCTTATTTTTATAATTTTTGAGTATTAAAATTTAATTTATAATTATTTTATATATGCAATATATATGTCAAAATTTCCCAAAAATTGTGAATATTGCAAAAATGTAAAGAAATAATATAAATGAAAGTCCTATAATTTTATAAAAATAAAAATGTGATTTTTGTGGGGTTTTTAACACCCAATGGGGCTCGGAAAAGTCATTTTTCGTAAAACGAAAAAATTTATAAAATATCTAGATGTTCAGAATAATGCGATTGTAAAAGCCGTTTGATGAAAAATAAGGCCCATTATTTTATTTGAAATACTGGCTTTAAAATCATTGTTTAGGTCGTAAAACGTTTGAAGTGAAAGCGATGAATGCCAAATAAAATACCTGAAAAATACCTTAAAAATACAAAAATGACACAAAATGCACATAACACATAACAGTTAGATTTCACCAGATAATCACAAGTAAATGACATATTAATACACATATTTTATTATAAATATGATAGAATATAACGTAAATTTCCCGGTCGTTACAGTTCAAATCTTCTGGCTTTCTTTTCATCAGTGTCAACCTGATCCGGCACAAACCTCGCTAACTTAGTAAACTTAGCTTCATACTCGGCGACAGTAAGATCTCCCTAGGTCAAGTTCAAGAATTTGATCTCCATTTGGTTCTTCACGTACCTCGGGAAATACTTCTCCAGGAACAGCTCTATAAACCTTTCCCAAGTTATAAACTCACCTCCTTCCAATGCTCGCGTGGATTCCCACCAATAGTTCGCCTCGCCCTTCAGAAAGTAGCTTGCAAACTTGGTCTTCTATTCGGTTCCTGCTCTGACTAATTCAAAAGCCTTTTCCATCTCCTTGAGCCATGCATTGGCTTCCACGGGATCAACACTTCCCTTGAACTCAGGTGGCTTCACAGCTTGAAACTGCTTAAAAGTCACGGCAGGTGCTGCTGCTGCTTGCTGCTGCTGCTGCTGTTGCTGCTGCGTAAGATGTAACATATGTTGTTGCATCAGTCCCAACATCTGGATAATCGCTGGATTCGTACGGCTCTCGGTACTAGGGGTGGCAATTTCGGGTTTTGGGTCGGGTTCGTGTCGGGTTGGATGTACCTGATTTTTTTTTAGCCTGACCCGAACCCGACCCGACCCGAAACAGGTTCAAAAATTATGACACGAACCCGACCTGGTAGGTACCCGAGTAACCCGAAATTGACCTGTTTGACCCGAAATAACCCAAAAAATAGAAAAAATTAAAATAAATAATTTACATCATTTCAAAACTAAAATGTTATGCCAAATTAATATAAAAAATAGAAATATAATAAAACACAATTTTATAAATGATTTATAAAATATAACCTACCATTTATATACATATATAATATATATATTTATTATTTAAATAAACAGATCGGGTTCGGGTATTTCGGGTCAACCCGAAAATGACCCGATTTTTTCGGGTAAATTTTTACTCAACCCGAACCCGACCCGAAAGTCAAAATCCTCAACCCTAATTCATACTTTTGTGTGTTGGGTTCGTATCGGGTTTCGGGTCGTGTCTGATTTTGCCACCCCTACTCGGTACAATCCTCTCCTCAATTATTCCTCCTCTTTGGTGCCATTATTCTGGTAAGAAAACAAGCAACATATATAATAATCTCTCAAGCATTGTGTCAAATATGTAGCAATTCCTTAGCATATTAAAATTCTCAAGCATTATCTCTTCTCAAAATATCATAAAATTGCTACCATATTAACACAAGTGACATGATTATCACATAATTCTGCTTATTATCTCGAGAATAATAACACAAAGAAAATGGACAAAGAATTATCCTAACCTTTTAAACCCTTCCTCAAAATCTCAAATACACCAACAAACAGTGGATAGGGTTGCAACACAACCTTCCAACCTCTTTCATCACTTCTTACCATCCTCAAAACCAACAAAATAGCAAAGCAATGGTATAAAAGCTAAGAGCTAAACACAAAACAGGAAACCACAACAACTTAACTATAACCCAGCCCAATAACCTAAATTTAACCCTATAAGTGCTAAATCACACGCGCCTATCTTATGTGATCTTCCTATGACTCACCTATGACAATCCTAAGCCTGTTTCAGTGACCATAACATGTGGCTCTGATACCAACCCGTGACGCCCTCTAAACCCGGGGTCTAGATTTGGGGGTCACTAGCCAATAAACCATAATAAAATAATCACCGCAGAATAATATAATAAATATGACCCCTTGCATGCAACTGGATTGATTACAGGTTATAGTATGAAACAGACACTAATGCAAACCAACCTTTATTACAAACCATAAGTCTAATTACTTTTACAGATTATTCAAATTTTATTACAAACCTCTAGACTTATTCAAGCGTCCCAAAACAGTCTACCTGGAAAACACACCCAACTATCTACAAGCACTCAACTTCTGATCAAACCTGGAACTCAAGCCTGCTCTAGCTTAGCTGAAAGATTAGATTGATAAACAAGTATGAGCAAAAGAAATGCTCAGCAAGCAGTATAAAGTGTGCTTGAAATGATAAACCATATTTTGGTAATAATTGAACAACAGGATAAAATCAGTGATATTTGTTCAATTATAAAAGCTTCACAAGCTAACAACAATAAACGATAATTTTTAGTTTAAAATCTAATTCCGACGGACGTACTATAATATGCTGATCAGCCCGTGTGAGAGCACAAGGTCATGATACATAGAAACATGTCCCAAAACACGAGTACTCAAATAAAAAGGCAATATATTTGCCCGTGGCACAAATTGTGTCATAATATTTCATATAACACATGGAAATAGCCCTCCGCTGGACCGTTCGTCCCGGTCACTTACGCATTCACCCAATCCATAAAACATTTTGATCAAAGGAGCTGAATCAAATGACATCCTTAACAATATAAATCCCCATTTCTCATGGTCCAGAGCTATCTCAACAATCGATGGTGAAATAACTAGAACAATTAGTTATTCGCTAATCTCAATTTAATGTTCCACTGTATAGAGTAATTTATAGCGAAATATAAAATGTTTAACTATTCTGAACTTAGAATAGTATGGAAATTGAAAGAATAAAGTTCAGAGTCAATATCACTTGAATGATACGTGAAGATATAAATACTTGCATAAACGTCACTTGAACAATAAGTGAAGTTAGGGGTACTTTCCTGGTATGCTCAATAACCTCTTACTATAACTCTGTTTATAGTTGTTGGCTACTATCTCCGTCTAACACTTGACTGCACTTCTTGCTACTCGATTCTAAAAACAAAAGGACAATCTTAACTGACAGAACCAAACTCAATTGACGTAACTATACGTCTTGACATCTACCCGATCGTTTATAACTAATCATGGAATTTTAAAACTGTAAACAGATAGCATGCATATCAAGTAACACGTAATCATGTCATTTATATATCACGTAATCACATATTTCATGTAACACATAAGTCAGGTTGTCAAAATATAGGTTTCAGTACGTTCAGAATTAAAATCAGGTCAATAATAGTGTTTACCGATCAGATACTGACTCAAAAGGATTAACAAATCAAATGACATTACAATACAAAAGAAATTAAGTCTCAAAAGTATTTTTATTGAAAGCGTAGTATTATTCTGAGTCTGTACGCGTTCGTTTCATATTTAACGGACGAACGGTTTAATTATTATGAATAAAATAAGAAATAAATAGAATTAAATCAATTAATAATATTATTAATTGACTTTTAAATACTAAAATATAATTTTTAAAAGTCTAAAAATAATTTTTAGGAATTATTCGAATTAATTATAAATAATTTATATTTATTTAACTATTTATAAATAAAATTAATTGATTAAATGAATTAATCAATTAATTAAACTCATAAATAATTAACTAAAATAAAATACAAATAATTAAATCAAATTGAGTTTTGAAAATAATAAAATAAAATAATTTTAGGAATTAAAAATAATTAAGTAAATAATTTTTTTAGAATTTAAAAATATAAGTAAATGATTTTTTAAAAATAAAATAAATGATTTTTGGAAATAAGAAAACAATTTTAAAATAAAATTTAAAAGAAAAGACAGAAACAGGTTTTCAATTTGGGTTTTGGGAAATAACAGATCAAAAGCGGGTCGGATAAAAAAAATGGGTCTCCAGGAAACCGGCCGGGTCACCAAGAACAACCCGCCGGATTTCTGGAAAACCCATAAACCGGCGAGGATTTTCGGTGGCCGCGGCGGAAGTCCGACAAAGCCCAGAACAGATCCATGCGCCTATTTTTCGTCCCAAACACAACCAACATCGATTCAGAAGTCCAGATAACAACGTGATAATCACGATTAACGCCGGAATCAAAAGCTCCGTTCAAAAACGAAGAACGAGCGGTGATTTTTCGGCGAAAATCTAATACGCACAAAAGACACACCAAATTCAATCATAGTGGTACAAAATTGAAGGTAATGATATATACAATCTACCCACATTTATAGTTTTTACAGATAATTAAAAACAAAGTCAAAAAATCCAACAATCAATTAAGAACATGGCGGCGATAACATTTTTTCCGACGAGCACGAATCTGAATACTAAAATCATATATTTATATGCTAATCGACTATAAACAAGGCCGTGAATCTATTGGAATCATCAAAATCAACTAACAATCAATCAATAATCCAGAAAATTCATAAATCAAATCGAACTACATAAACTTCGATTTTACAAATTACTCAGTTTTAAATCGAAATAGTTATACCGAAAGATCGGCCGTGAATCAAGCTTCAATTTGACTACTCGAGTGTCCTATTTGGTTTGCTAAATCGATTAAAATCAGGGATTGAAGTTGAAGAAAGAGATTTCACCCCCAAAGTTGTTCTTGAGAAATTCTGAATTTTCTGAAATTTTAATAAATAAAATGAATAAAAAAAATCAGTTTCTACTATTTATATTATCTGAAAATCAATACTCTAAAATCATTTAAGGGTGTTTTTATCCCCTAATTATCATAATTAGGGCCAAAAATAATAATTAAGGGGAATAATTTTAAAAACAATAAAATACAATATTAATGTCAAAATTCCCCAAAAATTGCGAATAATACGAAAATACATAAATCCTGGGTATTTGAAATATGAATAATTTTATAAAAATAAAAACATAGATTTTGTGGGGTTTAATGTCCCGGTGGGGTCCCAGTCCGCTCGTTTTCGAAAACAAAAACGATACTTGAATCAACAGAAAATTCCAAAAACACGTGAAATAAAATCAAATGCACATACATCGAGATAAACATGTATCTTGATAAAGATTTAATTAAATATGAGTCCAAATTGCAGATCGATTCATATATTTGCAGTTTTAACACATATTAATCAATCGAAATTTTTTTTGGCCCGGACAGAAACACAAATAGCATTTTAAAACACGTAATATCATGGCAGTAAACATTTTAACTTATATAAACACATAATATTTTTTTATTTATCATAAAATATTCACGAAATATTTCCGGATATTACATCAGCTCCAATCTTGGTTCTCAATTTCTCTTTCTTATTTCTACACTCGATTTGCGCATCGTGTTTTGCTAACAAATCCATTCCGAGAATAATGTCAGATTCTCTTAACTTAAACAGAATTAAGTCAGCAGAAAAGTGCCGACCTTCTATAACGATATTGCAATTGAAATAAATTCTATCGACAATAACTCTTTCCTGATTTGCTACTTCTATAATTAAGTTAGATTCTAAAGGGTACGCAACACACTTTAGTCTATCAACAACACTTTCAGAAATAAATGATTTAGTAGCTCCAGAATCCATTAACACCTCCAGAATCCATTAACACTTTGACTTTTACTGAATTTATAGCAAGCGTACCTACTACCATATTCGCATTCTGCACCGCATCTTTCATCGTCATATTAAACATCCGCGCCCTTGGCTGAAATGTTTGTGCTGGTGGAGGTGGTGGTCCAGCAATCCTAAGAACATTTGCCTTTTGTACAGGCTCCTTGCAATTCCTTGCAATATGGCCAACTTTCCCACACTTAAAACAAGTCATATTCGGCTTTCCCGAACCACTCGTGCATTCGGATGAATAATGTCCTTTGTGGTTTCACTTGAAACACGTCACGTTGAGCGTATTGCATCTTCCGGGATGCCTCTTTTCGCACGTCTTGCATTCCTGAATCTGGTGTCTATTGTCCTTTGCTGGCTAACCAGTTTTCTAAAAATGATTCTTTTGATTCCCATTTCTAGGCTTAAACTTCTGGAATTTCTGACTTGGACTTCCCATATTCTTTCCAAACTTCCCTCTAAACTTGGAACTTCCCTGATCTTGTTCTGAATCCTCAAACTTTCTTTTCTCTCCTTCACTTTCCCTTTTAGTTGCTTGTCTTTCTCCTTCTACGATCATAGCTTTATGTACCAAAGTAGCGTAAGTCCTTATCTCAAGAATAGCCACTTGACTATGTATCCATGGATTAAGTCCTTGTTGAAACCTTTTAGCTTTCTTTTCTTCTATATTCACATACTCGGGTACAAACCTTGCTAACTCTGAAAACTTTACTTCGTATTCAGCTACCATCATATTCTATTGCTTTAAATCCAAAAAACTCATTTCTAACTGATCTTGCATGTAACTTGGTAAGTATTTATCAAAAAACAACTCCATAAACTTCTCCCAAGATATAGCTTCTCCTTCAAGCGACGCCTTAGTAGATTCCCACCAGTAAATCTCCTCATCCTTAAGATAGTAACTTGCATACTATGCTTTCTTATCGTCCTTAACCTCCACTAACTCAAAGGCCTTCTCCATTTCTCTCAACCAGGACTGAGCTTTAATCGGATCTGGCAAACCTACAAACTCTGAGGATGAACGGATTAAAAATGTTTGAAATTCCCGACTCTAGGGGCTGAGGGTTGTTGCAAAATTTGGAAGAGTCGGTTCATCATAGGGCTGTCTTGGGTTTGCTCTTGATTTTGAGTTTGAGTTTCTTCTTCTTAGTGATTTGGTGAAGTGGCCATCTTATAAACCTAATGAGCAATTATTAGCAATATGATAGAATGGCATACATAACAATAAGGATTCTTTTAGGAATAGTTTTGCGGGTTTTAAGTTTTACACAGTTGCTCATGCAATCCTATTACTATATAATTCACTCACCAGTTAGGGTTCTTACATGACATAAGGTGTATTATGACAAAGATGTTTGAATATGGTCAATTGGAGAACAGGATATGCAAAACAGTTTATGAAACTTAAGATTCCTAAATATAGAAACAAGATGCATAAATAGATAATTTATGGAATTCATCGATTTCTTGCAAGATAACCAAGGTACATAGATAAATAGTTCAAGTACAATAAGTTATGGGAATAAGGTACAATAACATAGCAGGGTTAAACAGAGGAAAAACTGGAAAATATCCCCTAACTACCCCTAACTTCTATCCAGCTATTACTACAGCAACCAACACTAAGTTCTGAAATACAATACATCATGAAAAGAAAGAGAAATCCCGACATCTGACCAAGTAACCCAAAGCCTACCGGCGCTAAAAAGAAACAACAACCATAAAAACTACGGGCTCCACCAGATGTCCCGTCTGATCTCACAATATCACAAACCATAAAAATAAGAATCTCCCTCAACACTAACAGCATCCAACGAATAATCTTGTGAACCCTCCGGGCCTCGACATCAGCATCACTGGAAGATGGTCCCTCATCCAACCGCCTACGGGCAACCTGCTCCACCATCTCAGTACGAACTCACCACTCATTCTCCAGCACTGACGTCTGCTGCATAGACTCGCGTGTCAACCTATCTACCAATGATCTCAACTCGAGGATACGAGAGTACAAAAAGTCTCAGTCCTGATCTAGATTAACACCGACATGGGCAGGCATAGGTACAACAGGCTCTCGCTCAGGGGCTGGGGTCTCTGGTACCGGTCTTAGGGGAGAAACATGCATAGGGGCCTCACTGCTCTCAGATGGATCCTCCTCAGGGTCAGAACTAATATACAGAGGCTCCACTGATGGGGGTGGAATAGAGTCCACTGGGGAACCAGGTAACAAACTATCCAAAGAATCAGCATCACTACCACTACTAGGGTCCTGAGATGAAACATAAAACAATAGCCAAGAAAACAACATTAGGGTTAAATAAAACCTCCAACTGACTCAATGCCCTAACTTTATTTATCACCTTAACCTATTTATTTAACTTAGACTATACCTAATAGTCTGACTCAACTCTATGTGAGTCGAATACTCTCGCAATATAAATTACCCAAATACCTTTTATCCTAACTTGTCTCAGGGACTGGATCCTGTAGCTCTGATACCAACTTGTGACGCCCTCAATCATGGGATTAGAAAATGAGGACCCACACACCAATATACTAATACCATAACAGAAATATAATAAATCCCGATACTAACAGGATCTAAACAGGATAAAATATGAGACAAGATTACAACTACCAACCAGAAAATAATATTATTACAACCCAAAATATGAATAAATTCAAATTATTCGATTCCGAATTAGAATCGAGAGATAATCCAAAAGTATCTGATTTAGCTAATTCACTTCCCACCATCACTTGCTCACACAGCAACTACCTGATCTATCATCTAAAATCCCTCAACACGAGCGAGCGGTGCACCTAAGTCTGGCCATCTTCTTGCTTAGTTGCCATAGTTAGATCAAAGCAAATAAATGAGCAAAGACGCTCAGCAAGTAACTATATAGCAGTTCTAAATAACAAAATAAACAACATTAATGGAGGCATTCTATTTCTGAATAACACTAAACTAGGTGGCAATATTCTTTTAACGGCTAGGTAAAGGCATTGAAAAAGGTTCCGGACTTTCAAGATTCATAATTTGGGAGAAAGCCGACATTCATCACAATCAATAACGAGGTTCTCAGGGAGGTTCTTATTTCAAAGGGAGCAATCATTCAAGCTTAGAGAATCAATAAAAAAGTAAAGTGACATGGTTCTCGACCAAATCACATAACTTTAGAGAAGATACTACTCATTATGTTTCCTTTAATTAATTAAGCAAATTGCTTTATCAAAGATATACATTTTCTCTTTTATAAAATATTAAAGAACCCTTGATTGGAATATCCATCTTTTAAATATAATACGGGTGATCAGCCCGTACTGACCTCCATTCGGTCATTAAGGTACCTATGTCATTATTTCGGCCTTATAGTGGACTAGCCCCGCTAGCCTCTTATATGACTGGACTAGTCCCACTAGTCTCTTACGTCTTTAACCAATCTTCAAGGAATTCATTTGGAAAACCTTTGTGTTGGAATACAAGAATCTCCCTAAACACTAACAGCATCCAACGAATAATCTTGTGAACCCTCCGGGCCTCGGCATCAGCATCACTGGAAGATGGTTCCTCATCCAACCCCCTACGGGCAACCTGCTCCACATCTCAATACGAACTCTCCACTCATTCTCTAGCATTGACGTCTGCTGCCTAGTCTCGCATGTTAGCCTATTTACCAATGATCTCAACTCGAGGATACGAGAGTACACAAAGTCTCAGTCCTGATCTATCTTACCACCAACATGGGCAGGTACAACAGGCTCTCGCTCAGGGGTTGGGGTCTTTGGTACCAGTCTTAGGGGAGAAACATGCATATGGGCCTCACTGCTCTCAGATGGATCCTCCTCAGGGTCAGAACTAATATATAGAGGCTCCACTGATGGGGGTGGAATAGAGTCCACTGGGGAACATGCAACAAACTATCCTGAGAATCAGCATCATTACCACTACTAGGGTCCTGAGATGAAACATAAAACAATAACCAAGAAAACAGCATTAGGGTTAAATAAAACCTCCACTTGACTCAATGCCCTAACTTTATTTATCACCTTAACCTATTTATTTAACTTAGACTATACCTAATAGTCTGACTCAACTCTATATGAGTAGAATACTCTCGCAATATTAATTACCCAAATACCTTTTATCCTAACTTGTCTCAGGGACTAGATCCTGTAGCTCTGATACCAACTTGTGACGCCCTCAATCATGGGGTTAGGAAATGAGGACCCACACACCAATATACTAATACCATAATAGAAATATAATAAACCCCGATACTAACAAGATCTAAACAAGATAAAGTATGAGACAAGATTACAACTACCAACCAGAAAATAATAATATTACAACCCAAAATATGGATAAATTCAAATTATTCGATTCCGAATTAGAATTGAGAGATAATCCAAAAGTATCTGATTTAGCTAATTCACTTCCCACCATCACTTGCTCACACAAGAACTACCTAATCTGTCATCTAAAATCCCTCAACACGATAGGGACCGCCAGGAACGCTCTTGCGAGCGGTGCGCCTATGTCTGGCCATCTTCTTTCTTAATTTCCATGGTTAGATCAAAGTAAATAAATGAGCAAAGACGCTCAACAAGTAACTATATAGCAGTTCTAAATATCAAAATAAACAACGTTAACGGA
This sequence comes from Apium graveolens, assembly GCF_009905375.1. NCBI lineage: Eukaryota > Viridiplantae > Streptophyta > Magnoliopsida > Apiales > Apiaceae > Apium > Apium graveolens. Next base: position 109,620,579 of record NC_133657.1, read on the forward strand.
GGCATTCTATTTCTGAATAACACTAAACTAGGTGGCAATATTCTTTTAACGTCTAGGTAAAGGCATTGAAAAAGGTTTCGGGCTTTCAAGATTCAAAGTTTGGGAGAAAGCCGACATTCATCACAATCAATAACGGGGTTCTTAGGGATGTTCTTATTTCAAAGGACTCAGTCATTCAAGCTTAGAGAATCAATAACAAAGTAAAGTGACAAGGTTCTCGACCAAATCTTATAACTTTAGAGAAGATACTACTCATTATATTTCCTTTAATTAATTAAGCAAATTGCTTTATCAATGATATACATTTCCTCTTTTATAAAATATTAAAGAACCCTTGATTGGAATATCCATCTTTTAAATATAATACGGGTGATCAGCCCGTACTGACCTCCATTCGGTGATTAAGGTACCTATGTCATTATTTCGGCCTTATAGTGGACTAGCCCCGCTAGCCTCTTATATGACTGGACTAGTCCCACTAGTCTCTTACGTCTTTAACCAATCTTCAAGGAATTCATTTGGAAAACCTTTGTGTTGGAATACAAGAAAGCTTATCTAATTTCAGTTTTAACATTACCGATAAGTGAAATCATTTGGACTCTTTCAAGTCGAAAGTCATTCTTAAGTTTAATTCAAGAATTCAAGGAAGGTGAACAAATCCAGAGTAAGAAGGGATCATAAGATAAAGATATTGATTAAATGTTAAAAGGGTGTATAAGGTCGCAATAAGAATAGTTCCAAAGGAACGATACACACAAGGCATAAGGGATTGTCAAGGAATCCTGATTAACAAGATATAACATATGAAATGCTCGTAAAGACTCTCTTTGAGTTAAGGGATCCAAAGTTATCAAAACACAAGGATAGGGTATACGTACTCGAGCAAGGGTTTACTATTAGGGTTGTCACAAGGATTGATAACAAGTTTATCACAAGGAACAATATCAGGGTTTTCATAAGAATCAATAACAAGTTTCACAAGAATCTTTACTCTATCATGGCATCAGCAATAATATTTATGTAATCAATTCATAATAGAAGGCAGAGTTACTTGCCTCAAAAATCTTTCCTTCTTAATGGAACTTGAGCTATTGTCACCTAAGATATCCTTCCCTTTACTAGCCTGAATGTCTCTGCTATTCAAATCTACAATACAAAATAGAACCCTAATTAACAACTTGATCGATTCCCGATATTTTTCAAAACGTCTAATTTCTACCCCATTCGCATTAGACACTTATCTTATATACACATGCATAACACGTAGCACATAATAATGTATACCTTTATACTCATTATATCACCGATTATCTCGATACTTTACACTTATCACATAATCACCGATTCATATAACCCAACATTAAATCAAACCGAACCTATACCTTATACAAACCTATATATTCACTTTTTGAGAATCGGGCATTATGTATTTGTAATTACATTTTTCCTTATATCACAATCACAATACGCAACTAACATCTCTGGCTGAAATGCCATAGCGTACATCACTTCACTTGCCATTTATGGAATTTGTACCTCTATTTCTGACTTCTCAAATTCCTTGATCAGTTCTTTGGATGAATTTAACAGACTCAATCTTTCCTTGCGGCTTAGCGCATCTGCTACAACATTTGCCTTTCCGGAATGATAACATAGCATACAATCGTTGTCTTTAATTAATTCTAACCATCTTCTTTGTCTCATGTTCAACTTCTTCTGGGTAAAGATGTATTTCAAGCTTTTATGATCCGTATAGATTTCACATTTCTCTCCATACAAATAGTGTCTCCAAATCTTAAGAGCAAACACAATTACTGCTAACTCCAAATCATGCATAGGATATTTTTGCTCGTGCGGCTTTAATTTCCTTGACGCATATTGTTAGGTAATGAATCACACACATAGAGGGGGTGAATGTGTTTTTCTGATTTTAGGCTTTTCTTGAAAGTTAACGGTTGAACAAAGTAAATTAAATCTTATATAGAAAAGTGTTCATGTAGAATCTAAACTTGAAAAAAATAAAAAACATCGATCTTCAAAACTCACTTAATTTTATATCAAAAATTAAGACTATTTTGCTATAAAATTTCTAAGCTCTTTGGTGTTAAAGAGCTCAGCTTCTTCTTGAGAGTGATACAAGAGATTTGATCTAAATTGGTACATCTAACTAAAGGACCAGTGTTGACTTTATAACTCAGTTAACTGCTGGTTTACACATTAGATAATAAACATGCTATTAGCTTTTCCAAACTGTCACTTGTCATTTCAATTTATAGAATAGCAAATCTTCCATTTCTGGCTTAGCATATCTTTAGCATCACGTGTTCCCTTTAATCTTCCTCTGTCAGTTAATCTTTGCCATTGATCTTGCACACTCTTCAAGCTACTTTTTGTAGACTTGTCAATCCAGCTGTTGGATTGTTTGTTGATTGTTTATCTTGGATATTGAAGTGATCTTCAATTCTGTACTTTGAGACTGTACCTCGAGATCTCCAGTTTGAATTAATAGAACACTTGACATCTCGATAAGTACATAGGCTTATCGAGATCTATAGCACTCCATATTGAGTTTGGCTTGTAGAGGTCTTCAGCTTGTCGAAATCTCTAGTTTTCACATCTTCACTTTGACTTATCGATAACTCAGAGTTCTCTACTGAATGTAGACTTGTCGATAACTCTAAGTTTTCTAGTGAAGGAATGACTTGTCGATATCTCCAATCTCCAGTTCTTTAATTTTGCTTATCGATATCTTCCTGAGTTCTCTAGTAGCTTTCCTGACTTCTCCACTCTGAATTCATTTATTTCTTCTATCCCGGTGGATATTTCTCATCCGTCGAGTAGTGATTGTATCCCGACGGATGTGCCTATCAGCAATCATCCGTCGACTAGCCAAACTACTATTCCGATGGATGTTCCTCATCCGTCGGTACTCTCTGCAACTTGAATGACTTCTCGATAAGCCATTTTGGAGTTCTCGAATGACTTCTCTATAACATTAAATCTGTGACTTGTAGAGATCTTGACTTAGAGTATTTTTCTCCAAACAGATTTATTCAACTCCAAGCTTCTTCAAAATTCTTCTGAGGCATGATTTCCTTGATCTGCTCCTTTGCATTTTTACAGACTTTAAGTGCAACAAGTACAAAATACAAATTTAGATAACAATACAACTTACTTAGGGTTGACAAATTGTCTTAGTCTTCTTAAAGTACCGGCATGTCTTTTACAATAATCTTCACCAATTTATGAGAAGATTGCTTAACACAAATTCATACATGTTAACAAGACTAACCCCAAGTTTAAAACTGATGGAGGATAAAATTAAAACATAAAGCTTGATAGAATTATAGTTTATACAACATAAGATTCACCAGGTTCCATGATTACAAGAGTCAGGTAAAAATAGTTTTTACATCTGCTTCTTCTCTAAGTTTATCCTTCAAGTGATTAAGAATTTCAAGTTCTTCTATGATGAGTGTTCCACTTAGAGCTTCCACAAGTTTTTGCCTTGCTGCCTTAGGATAACCCTGGTCCAGATACTCTAAGCTGAATCTTGAGAATCCACCAACTTTGATGTTTAGAAATCTACCATCTTTAGAAATTCTGCTCATTCCTTTTGCTTTCAATTCTTCTGATATTTTTATAAACATATCTATTTCTTCATCATGTATCCTTCTTCTTTCTTCAACTTCAGCCTTATCTCTTTTCTTTATTTCCTCTCTTTCAATCAACCATTCATCCAAAGATGATCTCCAAGTCCTTGTAACAGTGTCCTTGCCTTTTAACAAACTTAACACTCTCTTAATTTATGCAGGACTCAAAGATTCCATAAACTTTTTGTCTAGAAGAGTGAATGTACCATCCTTAAAATAAACTCTAACTTCTCTCAGAAAATACAACCCATATTTTAATAATTTCCTCAGCTGGATGTTGGAAATGGTCTTCATCTGAGGTGCACCAATTTAGAGGTAGAAAGTCAGATTCCTTAAAGCAATTATAGATGGCCCTTTCAGTGACTTCCATTTCCTTTGCAGGCTTGACTTTCTTAGGCTTTCTCCCAACATATTTGAGCTTGAATTTTAGTGAAGGTTTGGCTAAAGGTAGGATTGTCATTTCTTGAGATTTGTGTTGCTTGAGGTGATTGGAATTTTTAGGAAAGAGTTGGCAGTTTGTTTGTAAAGAAATTTTGTCTTAGATGTTTGCGAAGGTTTGATGTTAGAGATAATAATTTTGTGGGTTGAGCTAAGGTTTGAGATGGTTGTATTTGGATTTTTAGGGTTGTTTGAGTTCCTGAATCATAATGAGGTTTTCTGCTCTTCATCTCCCCTCTTCTCTTCTTCTCTTCATCTTTCTTGTCATCCTCCTTCTTCTTCTCTCCACCCTTGCTACCAGATGGCTTACTAGACTGACTCAGATTTGAGCCAGAAGGATTCTGATCACTCTTCTTGTGCTCATCATCATCTAAGTCATCATTGTAAAACTGAGTTTTGGGCAAGTTCACTTCTGCATTATCCAGATATCTCCTTAGTAGCTTTATCATTTCCATATAATCATGATTCTTGTTTTTCTTAGCTTTTAAGATGGTTCCTAGGGTCATGATAAGCTTCTCATTGCTCCTGAAACATTGTTTAGGGATATTGAAAAATCTGAATTGTTTGGTGGTTGGATAGATGTACGTTATACCCTTGCTTGGCTGTAGATATGCTTCAGGAAAGGCAGCTACATGAGCATCTTTCAGTGCAGTTAATAGCTTGGTATCTTCAAGAGTTATAGCTCTAACTTTGCTGATAAAGATATCTAACTCAGATGCCCTCCTTGAGGCAAGGCAATTGAGGGACACATGCATACATCTGTCTGTCCCTGAGTCATTTGCATTAACCACTATCCTATCTTCCAGAAAGTTGTCCTTGTTGATCTTTATCACTCTTATGAAATTGATTGTCTTATCCAGGGCCTTTTTATATGTGAAGTGATTGTTGTTGAGAGAAGCTTTTAAGGCATTGAGTAATTCTTCAAACTCTCTGCTCAAACTCGGTCCTTCAGCAGACCTAATAAGTCTCTCCTTGTCAAGATCAACTTCTTTAGCTTTCTTTCCAGCACCCTGAACTTGATGTTGAGATGACCTTGATTGTGCCAACCTAGCCTCTATATCCCCCTTAGTCTTGTTGGCAGGCATGAGAAGGGGAGTAGGGATTTCAGGCCTTACTTGTTCAGGCAAAGAAGGTAGTGGTATGTTGAGTTTACCCATGATGGCTCCTAAAGCTATAGAAGTCTGCATTTGAAGATGTTTATGGGAATCCACCAGAGTTTGGATATCTGTTTCTTGGCTCTTGACAAGAGATGTCAAAGCCTCAACTTGTGCAGTGAGAGACGAGTTGGAGTCTTGCAATGTTGTGACTTGACCCTGTAGAGACTGAATTTACAAATTTGTTGAAGTGGATCTAGGCTGATAAGAGCTGCTAGATGTGCCAAAGTGTTCTTCTATAGCCTCTTTGATCCCTTCCACTAGCAAAGTTGAGGGCTTATATCTGCTCTGGTGAAGTTGATCCAGCTGGACCCTGGTCTCATTTGAGTGAGTAATTTGTTTCTGGATCACTTCATGGAGATTGGTGAAGGATAGTTTGAGGTTTTTGACTTCCATCTCAATAGAGGCAAGATCCATCCTAGCCATTTGCTCAAAAAAATGGTTGAATTTTGAAGAGATATTCTCTTGAGATGGTATGATCATGTCCATTTTCCCATTCACTAGTTTCCTGATTCTGTCTTCATGGCCATTGAGTATGATTTCAAGAGCCTTACCAAACAGATGAAATGCTTTGAGCTAAGCTTTATATACATCTGTAATGGCATCATAGACAGCTTCTGGACTCAAGTCTTTTGCATTGCTTCCCATAATAGTAATATACTCTTCTCTAAATCTAGTCAGAACTTGATTCATCTCTAAGGCAAAGTCCTCAAACAGCCATGCATCCACATTCCCATCTGGCTCAGCATCTTTGACAATTTTCTCCTTTTGCATCTCAACCTCTTCATTAAAAGCAAGCATGATGGCTTGATAATCTTGGTTGCTCATGTCTGAAGTCAGAAGATGTTGTGAGATGTTGGCTAGTCCAGAGATCTTCTCTACTAGTAGATCATCTACAGAGGTTGTTGAGAGGCAGATTCTTGTAGCCACTGAGTGAGTATGTGAGGTTGAGAGGTGGATGGTTCATCAGAAACTCCTGTGATTGAGATCACAGTTTGACTCACAGATTGCTCTGTGGTTTTGACAATGTGTTGTCCTTCACATGTAGTGGGAACCTCCAATTAAATTGGAGGGGATTTGACTGGGTTACTGTCATGTAAACCAGCCTCAAATCCTTGTATGTCTTGCAACACACTGACACTTGAATGTGCTATGCTTGCCTCCCCTATGACAGGATCATGGGCAAGTGTACTCCTAGCTTCAACTGCAGAGACAATTTCAGCTAGGGTTGTGAGGGGAGTTGTTCCTACATAAGGAACTCCCAATTGAATTGGAGAGGATTTAGATAGCTTCCCCTCAGGAGTACTACCCTCAAACCTTGCAGTCTGTGAAGACTGTTTTGCACATGAAGGTGCATTAGAGGTATTCATAGGGTCTTCAGTAAAGACTGATGAAACCCCCATATTTGTGATGGTGTCATCAAGTTCTACCCCTGCATGTAGCCTCTCACCATCTAAATGAGGTGTCTGGGTGGTGAACAAAGCTTCTTGAGCTAAGTCACTTGATTTTTGGTGCACTTGAGAAATGGATTCAAGTGGAATTGGAATAGAAGAAATATTAGATAGAAGAGATTGTTGCTCAGTTGTGAGTGTTGGCAGCTCCCCCTGAATAGATGAGGGAGCTTCAAGGGATGTGCTCTCACAATATGTGTCTTCCTTATTTCTCCTACCATACACTTGAATTGCTTCTTGTGCAGGCTGTGCAGACTCAATCTGGTTATTTTTACAACTGCATCATGTTGGGAGGATGTAGAGGAGGATAGAGTAGTCAGCTCAGTTTATTTACTTCTTTTGGATCTTTTGACTAGAGGTGGTTCTCTTTCAGCTCTCTCCTCACCACTCTCAGTTATCACAGCTAGGTTTATCCCCTTTTCTCTTCTTTTTAATGACCTCACCTTTTTGAGAAGATGAGGTAGTTGGTTTCCTAGCTTCTAAAGGTTGTGAAAGAATGGTTGCAGCTTGGGAAGATCCTTGTTGGTGATCATGTGTTTGTACTTCCATAGGTTTAGGAATCATAGTTGTACTAGATTGTGCATTAGATCTCATGTCAAGCATAGGATAAGGATAAGTCCTTAATCTCTCCAACATAAATGGAGTGGTTTTCAGAATTACATTCACCTTATTCTTTGTAGTAAGTGAGCCAAATATTATTTTGGATACTTGCTTACAGTTGACTATTTTAGTACTATCTATACCATTCAGTAGGTGTATTTCAGCTACTTTATTATTTAAAGTGGACATAATAAATCTAGGAAAGAAAATTTCCTTACCTCTAGCTGTTAGAGGCATTATCAGCCTGGTTGCAAGTTCTTCCAGGATCAGCAGACCAACATTCAGGTGTCTGTTGTGGGCAATTGAATACACCAGCTTTTGCACAACACTTGAGATATTGTCATATCCTATTTTTCTGCAAGTAAAGGCCCTTACTACAGAGTCAAAGATGAATGACCACTCCTTCCTTAGATTGGTCTTGTTTAAGCTTGACAGGTTGATTCTCCCACCATAATTGATGAAGCCCATGAACTCAGTCTGCTCATCAGGAGTTGGTACCTCCACCAGATTCTCAGTTGATAGCCCCAAAGCTCTATTCACATCTTGGTCATTGAATTCTATTCGTTGGCCTCCAATTATGCATGTCACCACCATAGAGAGAGAGTTGTTGTTAACATCAGTCCTCACTACAACTGTAGTTCAGAATTTATGCAGCATATCTAGATATAGTACTGGATTTACAGTCAAAGCACCTGCAAGATAGGATTCAGACAGCAGCTTCACAAACCCCTTGAAACTATCAGGAGCTTGGTTTGCATCAGTGAAAGAAAGATAGTTGGTTCCTTTCTTTGGGATAGATGTCCTAGCAACATTTTGGGCCATTGTTGATTGATGAGAATGAATGGGTAAGAAAATTTTTTGAGAAAGGATGAAAAACGAGAGAGAAAACGGTTTCAGATTGAAAGCTAGGTAACTTTAGATCTCGAAAGCTGTAATTAAGAGTATGTATCGAGAAGTCTGGGTATTTATAGTAAAAGAAGATGACTTGTCGAGAATTCAAAATAGACATTTGGAGTTTGTCTATCGAGAAGTCATTTTGAGAAGTGAAGTACATGTCGAGAATTCATTTTAAATTACTCTTATAGAGAACTCAAACTTGACTTATCGAAATGTCAAATAAATACCCAGTTTGTCCAAAAAGTGGAGTGAACTAATTCTAACTTTTATTTGAATAAATTCAAAATAAAATTAGAATAAATTTTCAAAAAATATTTTACCAAAATAATTTATCAACTTAAATTATCTCAGTTCCGAGTTATTGATAAGTCAAAAATTGTACTTGTAGAGAACTCCGTGAATGAACACTACTAGAAAACTCTACACGGACTTATCGATAAGTCATTTTAAGCCTATCGAGAAGTCACTCAAGAAGTCTGTAAATTGACTTATCGAGGACTCGCTCGAGAAGTCCTAAAATGACTTGTCGAGAAGTCAATTTATACTTATCGAGAACTCAGTTCTTTAAATACTTTTGGTTATTATAATTTTGCCTTGTGTTAATTTTACATATTAAGAATGTTAATTAACAGCTGAGCAGTTTACTTAGAATTTGAAAAGTTCCAAGTTAATTGAATTTGAAAAACAAATATACAGAGATTTCTAAAATATTTATAATTCATATTTCAGTTAATTTCCAATTTAATCAAATTAATTTTGATTTACTGGAGATTAATCTGCTGCAAAATATTAGCTGAGTTCTTTCCTTAGGATGAAGAATTAAGCAATCCAATTTCACTTACAAATCTACTTGAGCTTCTTAGCTCCTTAACTACAATACAAAGGTTTAGTAAAAATGACAGCTAATTATTTTTTTGTTGGTACAAAACCGAGCTTAATGCTATAACATGATACAGGTCTTTGAAAGACAAAATTGACACCTTCCACTGGAACTCTTTTTGTCAGCCCTCCATCTAGCAAAATCTGTACCTGTGAGACTTAACAGCTCCAAAATTGATTCCCTTGGGATATCATAATCCCAAGTTGAGCTTCCTTCCAGTATCTGAAGACCCTCTTTCTCCCCCTAAGGTTTCGCAATCAAACTCAGGTATATGAGATGAGCTTCCATTTCCATGATTTTCTTATTGAGTAGTTTCTTTATTTCCTTAGTCTGACAGATTTCACAAACTTCAACTTGAGCAAGCTCCATCTTAGGCATGTCTCTTACCAACTCCTTTTTGACAAGGTGTTAATTTTCTTGAAAATCAAGTGAGACAGATTTTTAAGCCAGAGCTTGTTTATTTCTCCTGATACCTTGGTGTAGAAGTAACAAATACCATCCTTATTTGTTGAGTCAAAATCTTCAACAAACAAGCTTCCTTTCCTTGTTCCTTTTAGAGCAACTTCACCAGTTTTCTTGCTGATAACAGTGCATTCTTCTTGTTGAATAAGACTTGAGACCATTGTCTACAATATGCTAATTCTGAAAAGACTCACTTCAAGATCAGCTACCAATGCTACATCATTTAAAGGCAACATTTTTAGAACAATCTTGCCATATCCCATTTTGAATCCTTTGTTGTTATCTCCAAAGATCACCAATGGGCCAGCTTTCTCCTCAAACTGTGATAGCAGGGCTTTACCACCAGTCATATGCCTGTAATATCCATTGTCTATGATCCAGATGATTTCTTCACTTGCCCTGCACACAATGAGTCTTAAGTGTGTTTGGAAACCCCAGCAGTGTTGGGTAGTTTCTTCTTGTTAACTTGTTCAGTAGAAGTAGAATGAGTTATTTTAGAAGAAACGGAATTCAATGACTGTTGTGCATGTTTTCCTTCTGATGTGGACTCATTTCTTGATTCTTTAAGGTCTACTCTCAGTTTGTGGCAACTCTTCATTACCTTCATGTTGCAAGGGATGCAGTCAAACTTGTTACAGAATGAATAGGGATCATTTGAATTTGCTTCATT